>NC_070582.1:16446230-16763271 GCF_027409825.1 Scomber japonicus
GGTGTGTGGAGGCGCATGTCTGGACTCTTTGGGGTGCATTAAAAGCTTGCACTTTAGATCCCCTCCCCCTTCAGTGACAGTTGCAAGAAGCTAGACAGGAGAAAAAACAGCTCTTCAATTCAAACATGCATTAATAAACTGCACAGGCCCTAAAAGTAAAAAACACCCTAAAACACAATGCATGGTATTCCCATGAACATGATCAAGCCTCTATAATGGCCACAATCTAATTTCTGACCTCAGAAATTAGATTTGGGGACTTTCTCCTTGGAGCTGATCTACTATCACTGATGAGTCAATGATAGCACAGTGAGTAAAGACAGTTGTGCACTTCTTTGTGCACATAATTCTGATTTATTGACATCAAAACCATACAAGAGTAACTTTGGTGAAAGTTCCAGTTTTATGTAGGGCTAGCTTTGAGTGGATGGCATTTGGGTCACTATAGTTCTCCATAATTTGTAACTCCTGAGTGAGTTAGATAGTATGGCTGTTGTCAGTAAGTACTTGGAGAGAGCCTGACTCATTTCCCTTAGGAGTTACCATGCACTCTCCTCAACAAAAAGGGAGTTAGTGATATTGAGATGCATCAAAAAGTCTTACCATAACAGCAAGACTATAATGCTACTAAATTTAATTCATTAAGTCTCTAGTCAGTTTTGGCACCATCCTCTTAATCTGAGTCTCTCAAAAGCAGTGGCTCACCCTCAAGGCGTTCCTGGTGTTCAAAAACCTCACTACAAAAGAAAGTAACACATGATCAGTCTTTCAGTCATTTAGTCTACTGCTCTAACCAATGTTCAGCATTTATGACTGATGCACACTATAGGCTGCATAAGGTTAAAGTGAGGGTATATCTGTTTTTTTGTTGTTGTTTTGTTTGTTTTTTGTAAAGGTGCAAACCATACCCATGCTGGTCCATCCTTACTGATGACATCATTACTGTTGTTTCTCTCACCAGGTATCTCTTCTCCTGATCCTTACAGTGATTATCAGAAATGGATGTCCCAGTCGGATGAACTTCACATTTACTTCCTCAAACTTAATGTCATCCACCCTTCTCATCAATCTTGATGGAGCTCCTCCACATTCTGACACATCTGTTGCAAATCTGATAAATGAAATGTGTCACAATATAGAGCAACTATCAGGTTGATTCAGCTATAGCAGGAAATGTCAACAGGGCAAAAAAAAAAAAAAAACCAAGGTCAGGGACTAAGGTCATTGAGTATACTATACGACTAGTTTCCTGATATCACTAAAATACATCAAATATTGGGTAAAAGCTTTCAGAAAGTTAAGAAAGCTTTAAGAAACCACAGAGTAAGGGCTATAGAATTAGTTTGAGTTTAATTTCATGAATACAATATCAGAGTCTTCACTTGAACATGACTATATTTGACCTCTATATGTTTCACAACACATTTTTGTCAGTTTGTATAGGCCTACAGCAACATTTTTATGATGGTCCTGTCACATAAAGATAGAGACAGGTCAAAGTCCCCACTAGAGCGTACATGAAGTGTCCAGAAAGTTGCTCTTGAGATTGTTTTTATGTTTGTGCAATTATTGAACCGCTTCAAAGTGGGTCTATGTGGAGGGGAGTTGCAACGATTTAAAGTTCCCTGAACCAAGAGGAAGACAGCACGAGACGTCACTGAGGTAAGATCATGATGTCAAACTGAATTAGCTACTGCGCATTTTGTAGGCTAGGAGGTTTATTATTGGCAAGGTTAAGGTGCCAAATAATATCAAGTAACGCATGTGTCTTATTAAAAGTACATGTTGATCAAATTTGCAGTTGGTGTCAGTAGTCCTGCTTTGACATTAATTGATTTTCCACGCCTACCTGGCGCTGCAGCACACCTGCAGGCGGTCGGTAAGTAGCTTAGCATCTCAATGTTTATAAAACCTATTAGCCAATGTAGCTGATTTAGAGTGCAATCATAACAAAGCAAACTTCTGTTGCGAAACGTGCCTGTTCATGATTAATGTTGCCCTTGAGAGACGTATGGTTGAACAATATACTCTCATGAAATAGCTTACAACATTAAAAAATCCTCATGCTGCAGACGGTCCAGCACAGGTGACTAACTTACAAAGTTACCTGTTGTAGCTCCCAGGCTGAGAGTCTCTTTGTTAGTCAGAAGATCAAGCTCAGCTTCAAAGGCATGAAATTTGTACCTAATGTCTGTGTGAAACTGAATCCAGAGAGGCTGGGCTGCCTGCTGCTGTCCACATGAAATGAGACCAGCATGCTCAGCTGTGGGAAGCAGGACAAACAGAATATGCTGGCTTCACTGCTGCAGCCTGTAAACTGTGTAAAATATGAAATAAAGCGTGATTGGTCATGTAGAGAATAAATACACAGAAGAGTGTAACAGTGTAACACAAAAGATTGACTTCCTCTGAACTGTTGAAGCAGCTTGGAAAAACCTTGGGCTCCTCCGAGTCCCTGACTGGTGTTATTATTGATATCAAAATCATTAGGAGTTATGAAAAGCACCCTCCTTAAATGGACAGTGATTGATCTGGTTTGGAATTATTGCCAGCCATCAGCTTCTCAAGATAGTGTAGCAGATTATAAAGTGGATATTAAAAAAAGTTTAATTCATGCATTATCTTTGATTTTTGGAGGTATTTATTTACCAAGTCTGTTTCACATCTAATTAGTTGTGGATACTTGACTTGTTCCCTGTGGGGATGGTTGCTGTTGGGATGGTTAAAGATTAAATTGGTGTAAGAGGTCCATCAGTAATTAAATTCTGTTTGTTTTTGTGAGGCTTATATTTGATATATTTCCTACAAAAAAATACCTTTTGGACCGACCTCTTAAACCTGATACAAGTGAACTGTCTGGTTCAATCAAAGTGCTTCTCTGTGATGTAATTATAACTGTTCAAAGCATTCTTTGTTCAGTGACCCCTTTATTTTCTGGGCTGCCTTTTCTTTGGAGCACATTTGATTTGGTGGCTTACTATGCTTGAGAAACCGTGTTTTCTCAGGAGTGTTAGAAGGGAAGTTTTGTTGCTTTTTAAAGTTTTGTGACTGTAATCCCGGCATAATGAGCATATGCTGACATGGAGGCAGTGTTGCAAAACTGATTTAGTCTCAGCCAGCTGCAGCTGAATGCAGGGACAGATTTCTACTGACGTATTGCGCAAGATATCAACCTTATGTGTATGTAGTTGTGCAGTTAAATGTGGACAAGTGTATTTACTGTGACTTTATTCCACTTGTTGCAGAAAGAAAATAATTGGAGCTAAGGTGTTGCCATGACCTTTGACCTCAGCTTGTCCTTGTCGCACTCACAAGCTTACATTTTTCTTGAGTCTCAAGCTCTTTTTGATCATTTTTCCTTTCTTAATACTGCTGTTGCAGACATTAACTGACTTCAGTTCAGTTTTTTGTATTACGCAAAGGAACAAGAAAAGTCTGCTGCTTACATCTCCAGCAAACTGAGATAAAGAGAACAGGAAAAGCAGGATGCTAAAATATTTGATAGTTAAACCTATGGGACAGAGATAATAAACCTCAAAATCAAGTATTTTGTTTGTTGCGAGATGGGCCATCATATAAGTCTCATAAATAAACTTATATTATGAAATTTAGGGTTGCAGCTATCCATATATCTAATTGTCAAAATAGTCTGATATTAATTTTCTGTCCATCAATAAATACAACTGAGACTCATAAAATATTTAGTACATGAAGTTTATTATTGTACAGTATTTGTACTTGACAAAGAAGATAAAAGAAGAAGAAAATCCTCTAAAAGCTTAGATTAAATTACTTCCCTCCTGGCAGTATGACTGTACCCATTCCATTTCATTTCAAATATCATATTAAATGTGTAATATTCCCTTTCTCATTATAGTTGTCTGATCAAGTTTACAGGATGACTTTTATTACTGTTTGGAAATTACCTGTTGTCATATTTCTAATAAATGTTTTTTTTTATAAGTTCAACGTGTTAACTTTACACCAGTGTGGCAGAGTAAAGATACAGTTATCTGGTTTATAAAACAGTTTTCACATGAACATGCCCTTGGAAACCTTTATCTTAATTTATCTGCTGAAGACAAAGTACTGGGTTGAATGAACCCTTCCTTGATCATTATCAAGCTGTAGGTGCAGAGTTATGTAGTAAAGTATGGTGTAGTTTGTGTCATCCTGTTTTATGTGATTACAGGATGTTATTAACAAAGACTCATTTAGTTGGTAACCTTTCATAAGTATAACTGAACCATGACTGAAGGGAACAACTGGAGAATTTCCCTGTTATCAACATGGAACTCCGCTCTGATAGGTATGCCTCATTGCTCCCAGCTACCCACACAATCCTAGCTGGAGTTTTATAAAACTGCACACCTGACCCCTTCAAACACTGACTGCAGGTCCAATAACACAACTCCAAAAGTAGATGTAATCCCAGTAAGCCGCAGGTGGCCTTCCACATTGGCTGCCCAGATCTCCCACATTTTTCCCTCCTTTCACACACTGCCCCCCTCTTGCTCTCTCTCCAGGCTCCCAGTGTGGTGGCAACCCTCAGTTGAAATAGGGCCTTTGCAGGGTGGAGGCAGCACGCTGCAGCCAGGATCTGTCACATTACTCTGAGCTCCATAGTGGGATCGGGGCACCTGAATAGAAGCTGTGAAGGAGGGTAACAGAGTTAGAGAAGACCAGACACAAGGAAACGAAGACGCCTCTGCAGCAGCAACAGGGTCCATCTTACTAAAACTACAACTTCAGAAACTTTATTCCTCTTGAGTAAAAGTAGTTTGGGCTTAAAAGTACTCCATCTTCTCAAGCTCAGACTTTGGATCTGTTTGAAAAAGAGACAGCACAATGGATAAGGATGTTCTACTGGACTATGAATACCCAGACCTGGACCCCCTACCATCTAAAATCGAAGCTGAGTAAGTACTTAATTATCGTTATTTTACATTTTACATTTTTAGGTTCTACTTCTTGTCCTGAATGTCATCCACTTAAATTAATGTTGTATGATTTTATAGTTTGTCTAAAAATCACCAACATAAAAACATGTATTTATTATATCTATTCAATGTGTATTAGTAAATGTTCAAACTTTTGTAAGTCTCAACAACTTTGCAGTGAGATACAGCTCTTGCAGAGATATTAAGTGACACTTGGCCCACTTCTTCAGAGCCACTGTCAGTGTGTGTCCTTTTTCATACAGTTCACGTGTCATATTATAATAGAGATTGTATCATTTTCATCTTTCAAGAATGGAAGTTGCTCGGGGATCTGGTGTATTTTGTCTGTTGAACCCACAGTATGAGAACAAATAATGAACAAAAAGAAAGCGCACAACCCAAAATAACATTTTTAGTCATGCAAGATTGGCTGTTGGGCAGGTAGTGAACCATTTCCAGAATATTTTACAGTCTTGTAATAATACTCTTTGCCCCTGGCCCATCCCACAATGCAACAGGGTGCTTGTTGTATTTCAAGTGAGTGCATTTTGGGATATTTTCTTATGTCCAGTTCACTTCTCTGTTTCCATTAACCACAGCATGACTAATACAAACAATTATTTATACTTAATAATGCCTTTAAATGAACAACATGACAGTAATATTATAGAACAAATATTGTTTATCCCCAGCCAACATATTTAGCTAATAAACATTCTTGCTGTCAGGTAGATTAATGGACTGTGGTGAGTTGTGGTCCAAAAAAGCTTTTCTCTGACCACTAATGTTGCTCAATAGCAGTTTTAATTTGCTAGTTTACTGCTTTTTTGCTGCTTTTGTAAACAGTCAAATGTCCTGCTGTGACTTCTCCTCAGCCAGCCCTTACTGTAGAAGTGTGAATTTTGACATTGCCTTAAATTCACAAATGGTCAGTCTCTCTGAGTTACAAATTCACACATTGTTTGGACAGCTAAGAGACATTCATCCTGGAAGCTGCCACCTCCATATGCTCTTTATTTCATTTCATTTTTTTAAGAAGTTAAAAATAGTTCATGTATGAGCCCTTCTTTAAATATCAGAGTTGTAATTACTACCCCATGACCAGGCATTCCTGCTCTTCCAGTGTACAGGCAGGAACGTGAACATAGGCATTTGTTGTTTTTCCTGAGTCACGCTGATACCAATCCGTTTAAATGCAAATCTCTGTTACGGGATTTCAGCTACAAAGTTTCCAGCCACAAATGGTCCTGACAGTGACGTGTGAAGGGTTTAGTGAGGTACAGGACTGCTCACCCACTCAAAGCCTTATGTTGTAAGACTCACATTGATTGTTTTGCTCATGTGTGAATGTTTTGTTCTTTTTTTTCTTTTTCTTTTTTTAGAATAATTCCTCCATGTGACCCCACTGCTGATGACAGGCTCTACCATATATGCATCACTGCAATATCTGTGAGTCCCATTACATTATCAGTCATGCTTTTGGTGTATGATATCACATGAAGAACATTATATGATGTGCAACATTGGAGTTTTCATGGTTTACTTTGCCTTGATAAGGTTATATCACGTCAAAGGCAGCTCTATCTAATTTCACACCAAGGATGTTACTGTATGTTTTGATGGCACAATATCTCACTTGAGAAAATGTTTTGATGGACTTCAAGTTAAGTCCTGGTCTAAGGAACAAGTTATAAAGTGTAGATCCAGGTGTCACATGAACTCCAGAATTGCCTATTATTATGTCTTCTGGATGGAAGATTATGAGTAATTATGATTATGAATTATCAATAAAAATTTAGACAATGGGGTTGTCTGCACTCTGACTTGTTTGTAGATACAAGTCAAGTAATACAAATGCAAAATGAATGTTTAATTGAGTACAGAAAATGTATCACTCACTGTACAAACAAACCCTCAGGCTCAATTGTCAAATCACTTAGGGTACAGCCAATATGTGCTCCAGTAATGTTCATATTTATCAATCTGCTCACTGTTTCAAATAAAATTTGAGTTTGGACATGTTGCCATGTTACATAGTGATTACTGGGTGTGGATGCCTTTTGATAATCTGTCCATACTGGCCCAATTCAGAGCAAGGCATTCTTCCCAGCCTTGTGTTTCCTAAATGTGTTACAGGTCATGACAGGTCACTGAACTCTCACTGGTCAGTGATCCTGACTGATGACAATTCATTCAGATCACATCCACGGGGAGCACTAATGAGACAGTGTTTTGGCCTTTGGTGGCATCAGTGAGGCCTGAACCCGGGGGGATCCACAGCTGCACAGTGCACACTTCTCTGTAAATAATGCTAACTGATGTATCTCCTCCTCTAGCTTGTTGTCATGCTGATCCTAGCAATCTTAGCCAGACGCACAAAGATGGGTAACAGACCGAAAGGGCTCCCAGGTTTACTCAGGTGAGACTATTTTATTTGATCTTTTCTTGAATGTCTTATACACCATGCTTAAATGATCGTATGGGTTGTTTTGCAAGTCTTCTAGGTATATATTTTACATTACTATTAGCCATTCTCCAAAGATGTATTTCTTGATTTCCTGTCAACCAGGCAGTCATTAGTTTCCATTTATTTGAGCATGGAATGAAGATCAACATGCAAAACTGTGGCTGAGATAGGAAAATCCATTACAATGAACAGGCGGCATGGGAGGCAGCTGGACATTTCATTTACATGCTAAATTGTCAGCACATTAACAATAAGATCACATGGATCTTTGCGAGAGGACAAGGTCAATTTGGTAGTTTTTCATTTTAAAATAGCAACTTTTTGGTGAATGATTCCTCAACTCAAAGTCACAGTTTCATAAAAAGCACAGGAACATACCAGTAAGTAAAATAAACCAGTGCCTACTAGTAACTGAATTATGACGCCACATTAACGTGGAGTTTTCCATGACTAGTAGCACTATGCAGAGCAAGTCGGTTCCTGTTTAATTTATTTCTGTACAAAAAAACAAAAACAAAAAAACATGAATGCCCCATGACAAGGCAGGGTAGAGGGAGACTGCTAGAAAGTTAAAATTGATATAAAAATATGGAATTCAAAATGAGGCACTTTTAATGATTTAATGATTACTCACAGTTTGCTAGTTGGTTCTTTTGACTGATACCCTTGAGAAATGCTATTAACCCCCAAATCTGCCTCAGTGGAGCAGATAAGAGTGTGTGTAAATATGTGTTTCAGGAGCTGGGGAGTGATGGAAAAAGAGCTTATATACTTAGTGAACCTTCAAGGAAATTTATAGAGCTAAAAAAAAAAGTCAAAAAATTAAAGCTGTCTGAGAATCCATTGTGATGGATTTCCCTATCTGTAAGTAACTGCAAGTCAAACTCCATATCATACTGACATGAATGGAAGTCAAGGGCAGCCTGGAAGGTAGAAAACCAATCTAAAAATATTTTTATTATTATTCAGTTGTAATGTTGGTTAGAAACTTGTTTTAATGCGGGTTAGGGTTAGGGTTTGGTGTGATCAGTTCTGCTCAATAACCATTTCAACCAAATGTGAGGTTGGTAACATGTGGGCTCTAAATACCTGCTGCTTGATTTCACAGTCCGGTCAACTTCCTGGACCATACACAGCACAAGGGCCTGGCAGTGGCTGTGTTTGGAGTGCTCTTGTGCAAACTATTTGGCCTCGTCATATCGCCAAACCCCCTCCCCTTCACGACAGACTCCGAAAACAAACGTGAGGAGGCCGTCTTTGTTCTTCCTGTGTTAACATCAGTCTGTCTGCACTTTAGCACAGACTGTAAATCTTCTATAACCACATTTTGATGCTTCTATATCCGTAAGATTGAATTTCAGCTTTTATCTTAGTATTTCAGATGTTTCACTGTCCCTCTTTTTTAACAAGCTGAGGCTCAGTTGTGAGACTAGACAGCACAGGGTCATACACAAAACACAGATAGATGTATGCACACAACATTTTTTTTTTTGTATCTGTGTTCTGTAATTGGATTATTTTCTTTCCAGTTGTCTGTATTATTTTCTACTAAGGAATTGGATGGTAAGCTTTACAAGAAGCTTTTTTTCTGAAATTAAATTACATAATCAGAATTGACTCTAAGGAGTTGGTCCCCTGCTACTTTAGACAATCCCCAAACAGTACAAGGTTCAGCAGACTATGAAATACTGTATAGTGGTTGTTGAACACTGTGTAATCTTAAATCTGTCATAGTTTCAACAGGTTTTTTTAGGAGGGGAAAGTTGTCTTTAGTGTTTAAGTGAAGCAGAATGAATTGTTAATTATTTCTAATGTTCTTGGTCTTCACACCATATTTGTTGTATTTGCAGAGAACTGGCTGATTCTGGGAGTCTTCTACTATCCCGCACTATACTACCCTCTCCTGGCATGTGGTACCTTGCATAATAAAGTTGGCTATGTACTTGGTAGCCTCTTGTCATGGACACACTTTGGCGTTCTCGTCTGGCAGAAAATTGACTGCCCCAAAACACCTCAGGTATGCACAGATCACTTTCACCGCCGTAGTGTGTTTCAGTTTCAATACTAACACATGGTCTCACACATGGATTTTTAAGTGTCACTTTCTTTGCACGGTGTCTTCTGTCTGCGTTTTTAAGGATCATTTCAAAGATAAAGTAGATTTGTTCTGGTCTGAAAACCCTTTTGTTACCAAACGTTTGTCTTTAATATATGTAAGAGACGTGATTTGAAAAGATGAATATCAGGCTCTGAAACCTGGATTCATGGCCACATGAAGCTTTAAACCTTACCCAATCCCAGAATTTGCCACACCCACATTGCTTGGGTTTTCTGTGTGATGAATGGCTTCGACTCAAAACAATTAGTTCCACAGTCTGTTGGTCTTAATCAAGAAGCTTCGTCACAGTTAATCAGTTTAGTGTGTCAGTAAAAGAGAGACACCCAGGCTTTATAGTTGATTGTGTAATGGTCGTCTTTTTGTTTTTAATAGTGACATTGCCTGTCTGTTTATCCCACTATGAGTTGGCACACAGATGCTGCAGGGAATATTGAGCTGAGCTGCAAGACTGAGCTTAATCACACAAACACCAAGTATTATATTTAGCCTTTCTTTGTCAAAATGGAAACAAAAGAAACCCACTATTACATCCCAGTATTTGGTGTAAAAATAAGAAATACTAACATTTTCTCTTCCATTTATTTGGACTGTGGACTCTGGAGTACTCCCATTTTTGTATTTGTAGCAGGAACCCCTCTCAGCCAATCAGCAAACTCCAACTGCAACACAAAAAACTATTTTTGTCCTCCTCTTTTTGTGTCAATATGAAGTAGTTTCGCTGTATATTCTTGAGCTTGGTGATGTAAACTCCTCTTTTATTTCTTTGCAGATACACAAACACTACTCTCTTTTCTCCAGCCTGCCCCAAATAGCTTGCCTGGCATTCCTCAGTTTCCAGTATCCTCTTCTCCTTTTCAAGGGTTTAAAGGGCACTGAAAAGAACAATGCTGCTGAGGTAAGTTTTGACCTGAGAGCAGTTCCTCTAGCATGTCTGTCTCAGGTTGGTTGTTCTAGCTCTTATGCCACTTATTATTTGGCCTGCTTACACAACCAAACTGGATATATGAATGTCTGTGTTGACTAGTAGCCCATGTTAACGTAAGCCTGAACTATTTAAAAACGAGAAAAGTCTCACTAAGACGCACATTTCTTCTGAATTTGTGCACATGAGGAACCTTTATAAGCTGCCCACTAATCAAGGGACTTATTGTGTTCATACAGTTTCAGCTGAAGGAAAATGTGAAGGCCAACACAGCACGCCAGTGGCCTAATCATTTTAAGTAGATTTGATGTAATTGGTTTACGTTATGTTCTTGATCAGATTATGAAAAGGTCGCCTTGTTTTTTTCACTGAGGAGGCACAATGCTGCGTTTATTTGATTCTAATCTCAGCATGGGTGTGACAAAGCTGAGGTGAGGAGATTGGCTCATCCCCCCCCAACCGAACAGGAACGTACACCACAAGTTTGTACAGATACATGACCTTATCATAAGGCTTAGCTTGTGAGCCATTCTTTTAAACAGTACCTCATGCTCCATACTTTCTAAGGTCACTAAGGTCATTTGCGATGTGAAGGCCTGACTAAGCATATTTAATGCCAAAAATCAAATGAATTCACTCATCTTTGCAACACTATCTTAGCCCATTCACCATCTTTTCTGTCATGTTGTTCCTTACATGGCTGCTGTTCTGTTTTCTATTAGGATCTAAGCAGCAGCTACTATAAAGACTATGTGAAGAAAATCCTCAAGAAAAAGAAGCCCACCAAAATCAGGTGAGAGTGTCAGGCTGTAATCAACTGAACTGCTTGGTCCTTTGTGGTTTTGCATATGATGTTTCACATCAGTTCCTGTTGTGTGCAGATTTCAGTGGCAAATGTGGCTGATGGGGGAGCTCTTTTCCTAAAATAAGAGAACTTTTTAATCTTCTAGTCCTAATTTACAGGAAGAAAGTTGTCAGAGAGTGTTGAAGTTTCGCAATCTGAAATGATCCGCTGTTACTGATATATAGTCACAAGATTGACCCTCCTTCCTTTGTCTCGCCTTTCCAACTAAAAAATTAGCTGACATTGCTTTTGTAAAGAACTTAATCGTATCCACTGGCCAAACGATTGCAAATATTTCCTAACTATCAAAATATGCAGAAGTTGTCATAGTGAATCAGCACCAGCAAATAATCTGTTTCCTGACTTCCTTCCTGTTTTAGAGTGTTTGACTGTCAGCAAAATAATCATATTTTCTTTAATTTGATGTGTTGGCAAAAATGCTGTCTTGTTCATTGTTCATCCCAATCCCTCAAAAACACAAATGTATGATGTTAAATGCAGGTTTTTAACTTAACATAACTCTTTTCTTTACCTCTCACCTTAGCACGTCTAGCACAGAGACGCCCAAGCTGCCTCAAAGAATAATTGATGCTGTGAAATCATACATTTATACACCAGAGGATGGTAAATATACCACTTTGGTCTTGTTTTATATCAGATAATGTCCTGAAGTGTGCAAGTATTATAACAATTTACTTTCTTTAAACAGCCTTCCGTTTTCCACTGAAGTTGGCTATATCTGGTGTGGTATCATTTATAACACTGTATCAGGTAACTTAACCTTATTTACTATTAGACTTCATAATGCATGGTTATCATGTGAAATACAGCAGAATACATCAGGACATAGTGATTGCATGCTGAATGTAATATGTGCACTTCTGTTTTAGATGAAGCCTTATCTTAATAGCCCAATGTTGATACTCAAACAACTATCTGATGATAGACAATAAATATGCAATAAATCATATGCTGCACCTCTATTGATTTGACCTAATCTGACCTTCACCCATTAACGCTGTAATGACTCTGTTACATATAAACATTTTATGCTATTATATCACCGGGAACTTAGTAGACTTTGAGTGCTACACTTATCAGTAGGGTATGATTCAAACACAGTGCAGGCTAGTTTTAATTCCACTTCTCTAAAAGTCATTGTATTGCCATGCTGGGGTGCTCCCAGTACTGAAAAAATGTCTGTGATTGTTCTTTTAGATGGGGCTGCTAATCATCTTGGCAGTGGTGCCGACTCTCCAGATTGCTCGTTTGGGAGTAGACGAAGATATTGCCAACGTTTTAGCTGGCTTTAGGATTGTGTTATCTCCAGACAAACATGAAGTGGTCAGATTAGTCATTTACTACATGTGGTGTGTAGAAGGTGAGTGAAACCAGGAAGCACAAGCAGCCATGAGAAATGTGAAACATACATGTATTTATTTTTGTGGTACTTTATTCATAGGCCACAGTAACAGCTTTTTGCATGTATTTTTATAAACCACCAAATACAAGCTGCAGTAGCTTTTTATTAATATTCAGAAAACAGTATCACAATTTGCTAATTGTCAATGAATCAGATCCTCCTACTAAGGTGTCATGTGGTATTTTTTCCTGCAGTGTGTTATATCTCAGCAATGACTCTGTCAGGATTGGTCAACCTGGTGATGCTCATGCGATCCATGGTTCTGCATCGGTAGGTTGGAGAACAAAACTTTATTTCTTTTACTCTCTACCTGAATTTTCTAAGAACCATGAGCGTGCTTTGCATTCTGGTTCCTTCATTATAACGTAATGGCTCACACAGGAATTATTCTAGCATAATAGAGTAGTAATCATCCAGACAGACACAAAGGCATTCACTCTGTGTTACTGCTAGAATTGAATGGCTATTAAGATAAGAAATGACATACTGTGCCATTACCATAAATTATGTCGTATTAAAAAAAATGGGTTTCTGAGTCAAGTATAGAATTACATTTCATTTGTATTCTATTCTAATTTGCTATGTAATTTGTTCATTTAGTGATGAATCAGTTTATGTATTGCACAAAGCTGCGTTGTATTGATTGGTTTTTGGGTTTTTGTTTTTTTTGTTGCTTTTTGCTTCTGTAGGTCTAACCTGAAGGGGCTGTACAGAGGAGATATTTATAATGTTTACAACTGCCAGAGAAGGATCAGGGCTTCCCGACCAGCACTGGTCTGCTGGATGGGATACACCAGCTTCACAGCAGCTCACATTTGCATTGGTATAGTCACATACCGTATATGAACACAATTTTGACTTCTTATGTAATGTTTCTGCCATACATCTGTCTTGCTAACATACAAATGCTAATAATCCGTTAATTTTGTTAACGATCACGGTTTGTTTTTAAAAAATTAAATATAATGCCATTTCCTTTAAATAGAGAGATATGTTTGCACATCAGATGATACATATTGAAAGCACCAAACTAATTGCAGGTTAAAAAGATCCTCACTTAACCAGCAAACTCAATTTTTAATAGTTCATGCCATATTCATACCTTCACACAAACCTGTTATGTATCAAAAGGCATTTTTCTAGCAACTACCTGACTCAGTGAGAGTAAAGATGTGTCATGGTTTTATATATGGCTCAAGAAAAGTTGTGTTGAATGCTGGACAGGGTGTAAGCATTGAGCATCTGATCTCTCTCCTGCAGGCATGATCATCCAGACCATGGTGTTCTTCCTCTGTCTTCTGATCGCTGTCTTCCTCATTATAATACCCGTCCTGCACACACAGAATCTGATTCTCTTTCAGATCCTGTGGAGTATGTGGTGAGCATCATCACATCTCTCACCCTTCAATCTCTGCTCATATGTGACTTTATGACTAAGGTGTTATTCCATCACTATCATCATGTGAAAACCTTCAATTTTGGTTGATTTTAATGTTTAGATTTCAGAGACCATAAAAACTACAGGATAACACAAAATGTATTTGTTTTGCACCTTCTGTCTTTGTCATAATGCTGCTGCACATATTTGATTGTTGATTTTGTCTTTTCAGGCCTTTCTGGCTGATGATTATCTTGGCTGTGTTGATTCAACATATTACTGCCAGGTTTTGTTTCATCAAAAAAATAGCAGGCACACGAGACCTAAACAACAGGTAATTTAGTGTATACGTTGTATTAATTGCTCTATATATAGCAATGACTTTTAGATTGACTGTACATAACAGTATATTGTGGTTGTGTGTGTTTTACTGACAGATAACTGCAGTATAGCCTTGCATGTTAAATCCATTGTAAAATGTTTTACAGGGGTAGTCTGTTCCTGCTGACGTACCTGCTGTTTCCAGTCAATGTTCTGATTGGGGTGCTATTGGCAGTCTGGCGCATGATCATCACAGCCCTGTTCAATATTGTCCACATGGGACGCATAGATATCAGTCTCCTTAACCGAAACGTGGAGGCCTTTGATCCAGGTGAGCCACTTTACATCAGTTCATTGTCATCTGCATAAGAAACATATAGTATATATTTGAAAATAATTCATGTATTGAACCGTGGTCCAAAAATAATTGTTGTCGTTCCATTACATATGTGTACAAAAAAAAAGAAAAACAAGTTATTGCTAGGGAATTGAATGTTGTATACTTCAGTGCAACCATATATTTACATTTCCTACTCTCTTTCATGTGGAATCCTTTTATTTAGTTTCAGACACACGTTAACATATTCATTGGTCTTCACTGGATGCTTTTACGTTTATAGATGTCAATGTGGGGTTTTTTTCATTCTCACTGTGAAGGTTAAAATAGGAGCATTTTTCTATGAGCAAATGCCTTTTAGTGATTCCACTTAGAGGCCAGAAATGCATACCCTATCCACTTTACCCTGCTAGGCTCAGTGAAGCTCATATGATATCTGTATTCTGTGCAGTGCAAGGGACTCTAATTGCACACCGATCTCTGAAATGGCTGCAGATTTAAGACATCTGTTGTCCGGAAAAGCAGGTGGTTAAAAAAAATGAGTGTGATTGTATGGCCATTATGTGTGATTGCCTCAAAGCCAACATGGGGTGCAGTCTTACGTGTTTATTGCTTTTGCCCAGTCAGAGTGATCCCCCCTCCTGTGTCTGTCTGCAGCCTACCGCTGCTATGCTCATTATCTGAAGATTGAGGTGAGCCAGTCTCACCCTGTGATGAAGGCCTTCTGTGGGATGCTGCTACAGTCTGTGGGCCAGGAGAGCAATGCTGCACAGAGGTCACGGGATGCTGAAGAGGGTCTGTAACACAAAATTCAGTCTACATATATTTCAGATTCATTCACAGATGATTCAACTCTCCATCACTATAGTGCAAAACACAGCCAGTGCGTTCAGCATTCACACTCAACAATAAAAACTGTGTGGCATCTTTAATTTATCCGGAGAGGTTTGAAATTCAGCAGTAGGTCACTGTCACACATAATCAGATCATAACACTGTCTTGCACGCAGAGGAGAAATGAAAGCATAGCAGTTCTGATTTAATATTTCGAGCAAATTGAGTCTCACTGTGGAATAATTTACAATCCTGGTGCTGGTCTCAATCACATCTGTCATAAACTAATCAGCTGTCATTATGGCATGCCCACACTGGCCGGATCCCTCAGCCTCTGTAACCAAAGACAATGCAGTTTAATAGGTATATCTATTTTTTAATGAATAGAAGTTAATACATTGCATATACTCTACCTTGGTATTTAAACTGTATCATTTGTTTAAAAATGCGAATAACTGGCTAGCTTTTGGCCCACACTGATGACATTGACTCAAACAGAAGATTAATTAAAGTAATCTACTCATATTGTGACAGGAGGACAAACAATACAGTGAGCAATAAGCAGGAAAATGCTTGTTGGTTGTGGTGGAATCTAACTCTAGTATCTAGTCACAGCTGAGACCAATTACAAATGTTCAGTGGACATGCTGCTTGTTTGCATCCAGAGAACAATGCATTATCAGGAATAATCTATTGTATTACAAAGATTAGTTCTCGAGGAGCTGATTACACAGATGAGCTAGGCTAATTGCCTGTTTCATATTCATGTAGCCCAAGGGGCTTTAGCTTTCAGTGTTTTAATGACAACCCCAATATGCTCCCACCATGCTTAGAGGATTAGAATATGATTGGTTTCTATTATTACTGTTTCTGTAGTATCTAGCTGGTCCCGGGTGGCCTTAAAATTTTATTCTTCTATTGGTCTATACGTTATCTATTCTTAGGAATTGTGTGTGTATAGATTCTGCCATCATACAGTACTGGTGCTATCATGATGTCTGTATGTCCTCAGGGATCCAGCTGGTCCAGCAGGAGAAGAAACAGCACAAAGTATCTAGTGCCAAGAGGGCTCGTGGGCACTGGCAGCTCCTCTACACCCTGGTCAACAACCCTTCCCTGGTGGGCACCAGGAAGCACTTCCAGCGTCAGACCACAGAGAGCTTTCTGAATGGAAGCCTAAACCGCAGCACCAAGGAGGGGAGCAAAAAGGAGGCAGCAAGCAAGGAGGCAGAGGCTGCTGCAAGCAACAGAACATGAATGTGATCCTAACGAAGGATTGCCTGCACAGTGTCTTTAGATTTTGGCCAGATTATATACTCATATACCATTTGTCTGACCCTTCTATAGATGTGTCTGCGTTTGGAGAAATAAGTGCACTTATAGCTCCGTGTCTCATGTAGAGATATTCACCGAGCCTCTCCTGTTTGTCTGGAGATTGTGTGTCCACTTTGTCCTCTTCATGTTCCCCTGGCTGTTTATGTGTGAGGGACACAGTCTCCAGTCTGGTGGGAGAGCTTGTGCAGCACTGATCTCCCATCTAACCCCACTCACTATGTGTCATCATTTTCAACACTTTATGTGCTTAATTTGGGATACAACTCATTTACGTTGTTTCAACCAAGAGGTTAATCACAGGTGTTTTTCAATATGTCATTATTCTCCTATAATTCCAATAATACAAATTCTAAGTTATCAAACACATGAATGTGCGATTCACTAAGCATCACTTTAAAGAGGCTATTTATATGTAGAACATTTGACTATTTATGAATTTACAGAATGAACTGTTGTCATAGGCTGCTTAATTTTTTTTCAGCTGCAAACGTTTTGTGTAATTAACAGTAACCTGTGGAATAGGAAGACAAATGAAACTGTATTCCTGTTTTATTTGTAACAACACTTGCTGCTGTCAGCTTTTTCATATTGTTGACTAAATTCTTCTCTGGTTTCTTCATCAAATAACATCGTTTGTTTTTGCGATTTTTAAGTGAAAATATGAACTCCGATTTTTCCTTCTAATTACTGTGAAAAATAAAACTGAAACTACTTATAGAGTAATAGTCCATCTTATATAGACTAATTTAAAATGTCCAAATTCATGTGTGTTGTTCTGTTGTGTTGAACGAAGATGAGCTGGCGTGGACTGAAGAGGAGAACGAAGACAAAGGAGTTTTTTTGTGCGCGTTCAAACGCAGCAGTTTCTTATTTAGTTATATTGCTTATTAACACATTACAGCCCAAACAACCTCCGTTAAAGAGCTTCTCAGATTTTTTTACACTGTTGTTAATAAGACAAAACAATCAAACTAAGATCAAATTAAAAAAAAAAAGGGAACTAAAAGAAAAAAAACCCTAAAGAAACGTAGCATAGAAAAAATAAGTATTTCTTCATTAAGACTTGATTGAAATAATTTCCAACTTGGATCGATGATATCGATGATTTTATTACCATTTTTATGAATGTAATTTCTTTATTTCAGGTGAATTTAGGATCAAATACTTTTTTTTCTTCATAATTTATGTCTGCAAAATCAGAGACAACTCCAGAAAATAGCCCGTATTGTTTCATATGTTTTATTAATTCCACTTACATAAAATTATATCAAAAATCCTGAAAGATCAGTTTTTTTTCCGATTTACAACATAGCTCACAAAAACTCACTATGCATAAAATTACAAGACAGTGAAGCCGCCTGACGCACACATGCGCCCTTTTTGTTTAGGCTTCATAAAAACTTACTTACCGTCGTAAAAAAAGAATAATTTCAATTCACATGGCTTTACATCACAGGTTGACAGTAAACATCTAAAGTCCTCTAGACTACACTAATATGAACCACACAAGGAAATACGTGTGACATGCCATGGACACGTTCATTGTAAAAAGCGAGAGTAGGCTATAGCAAGCACCCGTTGATAAAGAGGTTAAAGTCGCACATTTTTAAAGCCTTATATTACGTGAAACAACATTTGTTGGTAAATAACCTGGGATTTCATGTCAAGCACAACACATCTGTAAGAAAAATGTCCCTTTCGGGCTCACAGGACAGCGGGCAGGGCGCTGCTGTGTGCGCTGTGAGGAGCACCCAAATATCTGCGACAGCGTTTGCAGGTTTAAAACATTTTTAAAAGATCCAAAATCTGCGACTAATACCACCCGTGGACTAGCCGAGTGGAGCCGGAGTGCCGACACCTGAGAGAATGATAATTGGCCGGATTCTTTTTTTTTTCATCCACAGCCTTGACACACAGTTTAGAAGGACAATTGGTCCCTGATAGCTTTAAAATATATGGCACTTTTAGTTTTTTGTGCTCTTGGTGATAATACTTTTCACCTTTTGCCATCAAATTACGCATAACTCCGGCGAGCTCCGCGTCTCACCTTATATGGACAATTTGCACCCATGCCCATCTGTGTCTGTCCTGCAGAAAGGGAACATTTTGTTGCTTTCCTGTCCAGTTTTGAGGTCTGATAAACTGTAGAAATTTGTACTTGCACTGTAAACTTACAGCAGACTACAAATGTCACATGAATCAATTCACAATCTCAGTGAATGACGGAGTACTTTCTGAGGTAAAAAATAAAAAAAGTCACCGTTTTATATCGATGCCATTGTTTTCACGTGTAGTAATGGTGGGTGAGTTACCTGATTGAATGTAGGCTACTTTAAAGTAAAATATTATACAATACACTGGCAGACATCAGAGGAGCTCAGCGGCTTGGGGGCTTGTAGTTGCCGTTGATCTCCTCCGAAATGTTGACTGCCTCTGCTCCCAGTGGTAATCTGTCACTGTACTCGGAGCCCACTTCGAACTCCTCCTGGTTGGTTTTGGATGAGGATCCAGGGATGGACTCTGTCACCACGCTGCCCTCAGCCTCTCCTTCTCCATCTCCTTCGTCTCCGTCGGCCTCTCCCTCCTCCTCTCCCAACTCGCTGGGGTTGAAGGTTTTTTCTGACTCCACAAAAGATGCCCTGGGATCAAAATCTCCAGTCATTTGTTTCTCCATCTGATCCGGATTCTGAGTCTTCATGATCAGCTTGTAGGTCTTTCCTTGGTACTTGTATAATAGATGGCAGCAGGTGGCCCCCAGCAAGGGCACAGTTGCCAGACCCAATAGGAAAATGCTGACAATTACAATGATAAGTAGGGAGGGGATCTTCTTCCTAGTTGTAAAGACAACTTGGACTTGGCAGTCCTGCCCCCCATAGGTGAGACAAAGTGTGTAATTGGTGCCAGGCTGTAAACCGTGGAAGCGGTAGGAATTAACCCCCTCCTCTATATTGGACCATTGAACCATGGAGTGTCCTTTACCCGTATTTACACAGAGGTAGAGCATGTCCAGGGTGGTTTTGCTGGATGCAGACTGAAGCAGACCCAAAACCTCTTTATTCACTGCTTCTGAGTTTCCAGTTTGACTGAGATGAAGGTTGGATTTGCTGCTAGGAAGCTGCAGTGGATTCAGCTGTACTTTGGCCTCCGTCTCTGACACTTCTAGTGCAATAACACCAAAATCAAAAGTGTACTGCTTCAGGTCATCCAAGCTCATGTTGAAGGCATGGTTGGAGATGTATTCACTGCTATCTCTCACACCACATTTGCTTGCAAAGGTGGGGACCTTTGAACCACCACCAATTCCATCATGTTTATCTGAAGAGCTTTCAGGACTGAACTTTGAGTTTTCTTCAGACTTAGACCAGTTGATCACATTGTTCTTGGAGGTCTTGGGCTCTGTATTCTTTGTAACAGAAGGGCGGATCTTGTCCACTGTAGATTCAACTGTTGACTTAGTGGCATGTTTTTGGGTGACTGCCAGAGATACTTTAACACTGCTCTCTGCCTTCCCTAAATCATTCACTGCAGAGCAGCTGTAATTTCCATCTTCCTTTTTACTCATGTGAGGGATGATTAGCGTGCCATTTTGAAAGACGAGAAATCGATCGTTGGTTGTTTTATCATTGATTGGCATATCGTTTGTGTCTATAGTGGTGGGCAAGGGGAATAAAACATTTTGATTTCCTGCATTCACCTCCCAGCTGACTTGTGGTTTGGGGCTTCCTTTTGATTCACAGGTTAAAATGACCATGGAGCCCTCAATGACCTCTGTGTTTTCAAGATTGGGCTGGTAGGTTATTGTGACAGTAGGGGCCTTACAGTCCAGTATGGGGATTTTTGTAATCATTGTACCTTTCAGGTGTTCAGGTGACATACATAAAATGGCGTTTGGCTCAGGAACAGCAATCTTGGTTGTTGTGATCCAGTCCCTCAGCCATTCCAGGTTGCAGGAGCATGTGAAGGGGTTGTTAAAAATCTGAAGGTGCGACATGGAAGAGAGAGCATTGAAGGTTCCTTGCACAATAGTGGTGAACTTGTTGTTGTTAATGCGCAGCGACCTCAGGTCTTTGAGTGTAGAGAAGGCATCCTTTGGAAGATTCACCATTTCATTGTTGTTCATTTTCAGAAGCTGCAGGGCATTGAGGTTGTGCAGATCCTCCCATGGAAAGTTCACAATTTTGTTGTGGCTGATGTCAAGGTTGCGGAGCTGAATCAGGGGGGCCAAGGTGTCCGTTTCTATGGTTACTATCTCATTATGGGCCAGCCAGAGAGAGGTGACCTGAGTAATGTTGATGAAACTTTTACTTTTCAGTAATTTGATCTTATTAGCAGATAGGCTCACAGTGGTAACATTAAGGGGTAGACCCACAGGTACCACTAGCAGATCTTTGTAAGCACAGTCAGCAAACTGATGGGAAAATTTATCCTGGCAGCTGCATAGCTCTGGACAGCACTGCACAATACCGATCACAGTAGTCCACAAGGCAAGGAGCTGCAGAAGCCTTCTCGCCATTTTCTGCGCCTGCAAGCATTAATTAACAATTAGCCAGGAGTCAGATTGTTATCAGATTTATAAAACATCCATATGTCCATCATACAAGCAGAAATGTATAGTGAAAAGTTTTATATTTCATATAAATTCAAATGTGTTTTACTAGGTAAGTGATTTCTTGTAATAGGGCATCAAAGATATTTATCACAACTCAACAATGCATTAGAAACTCACCAAAAAAAGCAAAGAAACGGAACACTTAGTGAAAATACAATTGCCTCTTTCATACAATACGACTTAAAGTATCAGGTGCAAAGACATGACACTTATTTACCTAAACCAGAGCACAAAAACAACATTGCATTTCGAAGCGTTTTGAACACTCGTGCATTTAATCATTGCACATATGCTGTGTGTCATATTTGCAGCAATTTCAGGGTCAGGTGGTCTCTCTGCTCTGAGCGTGTTCCTACTGACCGGAGGAGACAGCCTTTTATCAACCATTTATTTCTGCAGTTAACCAAAACATCTTGCTTTCAGCGAAGGTTCAAATAAAATGTTTCCACAATTCATTTCCAGAGCAGCTTTTTTGCGCTCATGACAAGATGCCCTTGTGATTAATCTGAGTTGCAATTATTCTACAGGCTATGGGCGATTTTTCTGCCCTTAGTTTTCCTCTGGAAGCTGCACAAGATTAAAAAAAAAATAATATTTTGGCACAGTACAAAGTACTGTATCATCTCACCTTTCCAATGTTAACTTCAGCTCCTGTGTCTTATAAGAAGTAACGCACTCTCGGAGTTTGCAATCCTCTGAAACAAGTTCAATGATCGAAAAAACTCATATCCTCATATGATGTGGATCCTTTCACATGACTTTTGCAGAACTCGACAACGTTGATGAAGGGCGGTGGAGGAAACATTTTTTCCCGATGAGTCGCTGTTGCAATCCGACGGCGCTTTTTTCCTCTCCAGCGAGTGTGGAATCCACTGCGCGTCCCCGTCGCCCCGGAGCGAGAAAATGAACCGTGAACGCGCAGCCTCTCCCATCTCGCTCCTCACTATTAAAGATACAGAAGCTCCGCGTCCTCCAGCCTCAAAGAAAATTCATAATTTAGGATCCCATGTTTAATTTATTACATCGACCCAGGCCTAATCTTTGACCTCATTCGGTCTGGCTGCAGCCTATTGTCTCCTATCTAATTAAAGGACTCAACCAAGAGTTTCCAAACAAAGATTTTAAGTTTGTGCTGCGACTAGGCTGTGGGTGCAGCTTCTGACAAAGCTGCAATATTCATATTTATTAGCATTTAAAGATAGAAACAGAAATGTCTAAACTGGCTGTGCTGAACTGGAACATATCCAATGAGGGAAAATATCCAATTATTTGAGCCACAGTAGTTTAGATTAGTTGTATTTGATTGCGTCAAATAAACATTAAGCTATGTGAAGCTCGTCTTCATTAATCCATTTAAAGAATATAACCCGGAAATAGCATAGACAACTGACACAAAGCGTTTAAAGGTTCTTTTTAACCTTCCTTTCCAGAATATGCACAAAATAGGCGTGTACAAAAATAGGCCTATGTACTATGTACTGTCGTTTTTTGATTCATAAGTTACGTTCGTAGCCTATGACCTAAAGCCTATTATTTTAAAAGAAAAACATTGTTAGTATTACATTTTCTTTAGTGTTTGAGTAATTTGGATCAGTGCAAGTGAGCAGACTTGTTTCTTGTTAAAACACTGCCATCGTCTGGTGCACCATGAACCCTGCCATGTTTATCTGGTTCCCAGTTTAAACAATACACTATAATGCATGATAAACCTACAGCAGATACACCATCTATCATCACACTTGTAAAACAATAATGACTGAATGTTAGCCTTTGACATGGCTTTTGTTCTTAATTTTCATATAGTTAATATTTTGATCTATAGTTTTCTCGCTTTCTTTCCATTCATACACTTCTCTCTCTCTCTCCTCTCAACCCCACCCCAGCACCTTCACGCCCACCTCCACCCCCTCTGTGTGTGTGTGTGTGTGTGTGTCTGTGTGCTTTTGTCTGCCATAGGTTACTTTTGGGTACAAATTTCAGACTTTGGACCACTTAATTGGGACAACTTGTCCAACTGGGGACAAAAACCATGTCCCCTATTGGGGGAGAAGGCTGATTTTTGGGTCAGTGCTTAAAGTTACAGTTAGGTTAAGGTTAGGGGTTATGGTTAGGATTAGGGTAAATCTCCAGGAAATTAATGTAAATCTATGTAATATCCCCCAACATTCAACATGCCATTTGACAAAGGTTGGTCTGTCATAGACTACTTTCAGGGACAAATTTCAGACTTTGGACCAGTTAATTGGGGATGGCTTGTCCAATTGAGGACAAAAACCATGTCCCCAATAGGGAACACTTGATTTTTGAGTCGGTGGCAAAGGTTTATGTAATTATATATTTATATGTAATGTAAATCTATGGAATTCACTTTAATCTGTGCAAAAAGAGTATCACCTCTGGTATATTACCACTTGATACCAATATTACTCTTGTAAATAATGTAAATTATTGCCGCTCTTCTATTCTTTTTTACTGTCCACTTGCTGCTGTAATAATGCAAATTTCCCCATTGTGGGACTAATAAAGGTGGCCTATAGGACAATATAAGTGTGTGTGTGTGTGTGTGTGTGTGTGTGTGTGTGTGTGTGTGTGTGTGTGTGTGTGTGTGTGTTGTCTTTTTAGCATCCATAACCTAAAATATTACTCATGCTGTAGGGACCAATTTCTGTGTCCCATGGAGCTGATTTTTGTGACTACTCTGTGTGTACCCTAGTTGTCATAGATGGTATTGCAGTGTGTGAATTTGCACCCTGGGTACATTTTCCTGACAAAGTGTGTAACTGTGTATATTATATAAGCCTTATATTGTACGAATAGTATTATATTTTGTGCACTTATATTTTGGCAAATTAGTTTTCCTAAAATCAATGAGGGAGCCCATTTAATCATGAAACTTCATTTCAAAGTGAGTTTATTCTTTGGAGGAGACTGTTGGTAAAACAAAATTTCTGAAGCAGACAAAACATACAAATAACTACAAGTATAAACAATTATTTGTAACTATATAAGGAGTCTATTAATGTAATGGTAAAACTGGCTTACAGTAAAAAGTAACAAAAGTCAAAATACTAAGAGGGAAAGACAAGAAATGTGAGAAATACATCAGTACTACAGAGTTTCAGCCCCAGAGACTGAGGTTTTACTGCAGGACTGACCACCGCTTCTGTAACAATAAACGTGCTTATTGTACCCCAGATGTGTACGTCATTTGGATAAAAGGCACCTGCCTGTTAAAATCTTTAGATTGTGCCTTTTTTTCTTGTTACAAATTGATTTCATTGAAACAATGAAAGTCTCTTGCATTTACCTGTAAATCGATTGTATTATTATGTATCATTCATTATTTTAACAGGATCCATAAACCATACTATGTTATTTTAACAAGGTCCTTTATATTGCTGTACACCTGTCTTTCTCTTCCCTGACTTCTTTCTTAGACACCTCAAAGAAGAGGAGCTGGTTACTTGCAGAAGTCCACACTGTGGAAAAGACACTAATGATCTTCATAGAATCTGGTAAAGTACCAGGAAAGTCAAAGGGTTTCGCATGTATTAAAGCTTGACCAGAGTCACTTAAAAAATGAGGGTGGATGGTGGTAAAGTTCTATGTTAAAAATAATATCACTGCCATTTGGTGTGAAAGTGCAAGAATTTACTGAATGTGTGTTGATACAAATTATACTCTTTGCACTTTTTATTACTTGTTTTTAGTTTTTTGGTCTATAAAATGTCAGAAATTAATTGTGTGTGTGTGTGTGTGTGTGTGTGTGTGTGTGTGTGTGTGGCATTTTGAGGAAGTTAGACTTGTTGGGGTTTGATAATTAAGGTTGGGATTGTAAACAAGTCAGTTCTGTTAGACAACAGCGCCATCTGCTGTCAGAAATGGTGAATGTATATATTCTTGCAATCATAACAAGCCCGTAAGTAAAGTATACATGAATACAAATATTAATATCATTTGGTGTGTTGAAACTTAACATCCATGACAAAGACTGATTAAGTTAAAGATCCTTACAGTGTTGTCTGTATTCTTATTAAAGGTTGAATATGTAGAATATTTATTAAAAGCTATATTTTTTTAAAAATAATATAGCCACGGGGCGTTTTGAGGGGTACAGAATGAAAGTATTGCTTTTCCATAAAAAAAATATTTAGTCTGAATTAATATTTTTAAAATTTTTTGACGGGTTCGACAATGACGTTCTGACACGTTCTGTGTACATTGTACCAGCCATTTAACGGCCGGAATTGCGGGTTGCCAGGGTTGTCTGTTGTTCCGGTGCAGCTACTATAGGCTGGCACTGGGTGAAATGGAGTTGTAAACAAACACAGCCGTGTTGGACTTACTAAAACCAGAGTTTTTTGCTCTCAAGTGCAAGTTTTCATCACAAAACTTCGAAGGTAAGACAGAATATCTGTTAGTCGCTGTAAATAAGTGGTTGTTTACCTTTGTATGCTGCTGGTTCACTGAGTTTTTAGCGCAATAATAGTGGTACTGTTGAACTCGCCAGGGTCTTAGCTTTCATATGAGATGCTATTTGTTTGTGTACCATGAAGTATCAAAACGGTAGCAATGGAAATGTGGAGAGTGGGTTGACTTTCTGACGCTATTCGGATTTTGATATTTGATCATTAACCTCTTAACGCACGCTGTTCCGTTCACGGGACGGGACGGATGTTAGGAGGTAGCCACACGTTCTTCTGAATGTTTTAAACACCAACCCTTAAACATATATACTCATGCCGTACAATGTTGGAAAGCTTAGATTGTTCTGATTCATTCAAGACTACTCACGACTTATATGGTTGCTCACAGCCGTAATAGTATTAGCGATTAGCTTGGCTAGCCACTCAGCTAAGTGAGAAAAGCTATACTGCCTACATACCTTCAAAGTCTTCCCTTTATCCACAACGATCATCTTATGACACATGACTTTATGTACAGCTCGCCAAGTATCCATTCTTGTGAAATATGAAATCCGTTTCCATAAAACCGGAATATTTTCCTCAATATGTCCATGTATTTAGTCCAACACGTAACGTAATAACACAAATAACAAACCATATACGGTCCGTTTACGTCATTTCCTGACCTGCGCGTCCATCTCAGAGTACTAGATGTGACCGTGAGCCTCTTCTGCTTCTGACGACACCACACACAAGCCAATCGGTGCTTAGGATTAGGCAGTACACGCAGAGACATTGCTGCTACTCCCACTGGCTAGTTACAATGCAATGTACCTCGGTGGTTTACAGCGAGGGTATGTTCGCTTCCTGTTTTCAAAATAAAAGCACCAACTCTATCGTTATGGTTTTCTTAATAATAAAAGGCAACGGGTGTTTTATTTTGTGAAAATGACCGGAAGTGCGTTACTCGCTACGGCTAACTTGAGTGGCTCCGAATTCGCAGGAACAAAACTTTAAGCAGATGTTATTTGGACAAATTAGCGTCACATTGTGGATGTAAAGGGCTACTTTCTCACCTAAAAAGGTTAGACATGTGGATAAAGTGGTATATTTACAGAGTTAGAGCTAAAATAAAATCCGGCACCGGACCTTGCAACCGGACTGCTGGAATTACTTTTTGGTTGTTGCGACTACGATCTCGAGACATTAGATGGCGTTGTTCTGCTCATTCTACATATTCTACCTTTAAGCTGTATATGATCAACGCTGTCTGATGGGGGCGTGTGTGTGTCGGGGGGAGGGGGGAGGAAGGGGGCCTTAGTTTACTTAATTAGTTTCAATTTGGACGTCTGTGTGATCATGATAATGCTATTTGATACCATAGATATTCAACAATTGAACCAAGATACATTTATTATTTTCTCACTCTGAAAAACAGTTTAACCTGAATTCCCCAAAACTACTTATCTCTGAATTATCTCTTTAACCAAATTTCCTTTTGATAACTAATGTAATATTTTTTCAGACTGTAATTACAGACACAATATGAATCACTATTGTACTCAAACCAAAACAAAAATATTTTCACTGAACTTTAATAAAGAAAAAACAACATGATCCCACCATCTCTCAGTTATACTGCATGCCTTACCAAAAGACAGGAGAAGGACACGGGTCATTTTTGCCAGTGGTGTCATAAAGGGCAACCACAGCATGCAAATGAGGAAAGCCTCACCTCCTCCACATTTGTTACAGGAGGGGTTCACGTCTGGGTACATATGACATAGCTTGTCTTTGGATACATGAGTCCTCATACATACATATTTTGGATAGTGCTGATTTCTTGTGGTATATGGTACATTGGGAAATGTCACAGTTTCATGTGTTTTTTTTTAGTATAGTTTGTTTTTAAATCCAAAAGGCGTGGTTCCAATCATGAACCATGCCCATGGTTTATTTCCTCCATGGTTTCCTTTAATGTGGTTTCCTTCCACTTTCCTGTCAACATACTACAACGGGAAAACATCAAGCTTGAGTTATGTAACGATCAAGACTTGCACTCATATCAGTTCATTCAACAGAGGAAAAAAACAAGTCATGGTCACTATATTGCAGTTTAGACAGCAGTATGGCACCCTCGAGACCAGCTGTGGCTGCCAGTGAAGAGATGGGGATACTTAGAGTGCTTTTTAAAGTGTGTGAGGGAAATCCTATCAGTGATGCTAAGCTATACATGTACAAGGCCAAGTTCAAGGTTTCAATGAAAGCATTAACATATTTTTTGTTTTATCCAACAGCAGGGTGGGCTTGGATTTAATTATATAGTATGGCTCAGGCAATTAGAAACCACAGGCAATATATCACACACATCCACAAAAGTATGTTTACATTACCTCAACTATAAATAACGTCTCAACAGCAAGTAGTAACAAGCCAGATAGACATTTAACCACTGTAGACGCTGAGCTGTCAGGTCAGGTGTCATCTCTGGCTTAACCTGAGACCTCATGATCTTCATTATTGTGTCCTGACAGCAAGGCACATTTACAGGTGGGTCAGCTGTAGTCATGCTGTGTACTACGCTGCTGAAAAAAGCATGTGTAGTCACCTCTTACTCAACAAAAAGTTGAAAAGTTTGTTTTGTAAAGACTCAGATGAGGCAGAAAAAAAATAGTGACAAAAATGGAGGGTGTGTGCAGTCTCCGGAGGGACAGAAGATTGCACTTTGAGTCATGCTAACTACTATGTTGTAAGAATGTTTTCCTAGTGTCTGGGATGAGGGTTAAGATGTCTTCATCATCATGTTCTCCTGTTCATAATGCTTCAATAACATAAAAAATAACAGAGGATCACTTTGTACCAGGTTAATCAGATTTAAAGGTGCTGTAGATGTATGATGTTGTATCCAGAATGAAATGAAAGGTAAATACAGCATTCTCAAAGAGCTTTTAAAACATAATTAGTTTATATCAGATCAAAGCCAGAAGAATTTGGGATTTCCACCAAAATGGTTGTGGAGTGATTGCCAAACAGATAGTGTGCAGTTGTTGTGCTGGGACTTCCTCTCATCATGTACACAAGATGTTCTCATTTACAGGAGTTGAGACTTCACATCCTGGAATAGGACAGATTAAGCTAAAGATCCTTACAAAGTTACCACTGCACGTGGTTTACAGAGTGCCATGTCTGATGACCTATTAAGATAAATAAATTACTTTATTGGATCCAAAAACAAACAGTTTTCCACTCTATATGTTTTTTTTTTATTATTATGTTTTAATGATTAGGAAATCAGTGGTATTTACTTACAGTCTTTAGAAAGAACCGTGGGTATACAAAATACTGGTATTGGATATTACTTGCAAATACAAAAACAAAAATAAACCAAAATAAACTCTATATAATAAATATATTAAGTGTAATGATTTAAAACATTTGAGTCAAACATAGTCAAATATAAATAACTAGAAAAATAGCTCTGCTTAAAGTGCAATCTGTGTTATATTATTGCTACTGAAACAGCCAGTCAGGGGTAATATCATTATAAAATTAAAATTAAAATCTACATTTTTTTCTATAAATTAAACAGTGTCTAATTTGAAAAGTTTAGACATTTTGTGTACGCCCTGACTGTTAACTGTTATGACAGTAGGAGGGGGAGAAAAACAAAGCAGGGAAATTTACTGAGGGTGCCTGGCTGTCACGGCTCTTCCCTTAACAGTCCGATACAAATGACACCATGAATGGACCAAAGGCATTTCACACAGGAACTTAACATTGTCCTGCCCTGAAATATGTGTATAGCTCACTACCACAGAAACTACACCACCCCTACTGTTTATCCGTGGTCTCCAGACCAGAGGCTTTGTCACTCATTGTTACACAACATCTTGATGTTGTGATTTGGTTTGAATGTTATGGTCACATACAGACACAACTTAAGTAATTACCTTTAGATTGCCTGTTCCTTCTCTTCATCACCTTGTCTTAAAATGAACTCTTACCTAATGGAGCATTGTTGTTACTGCAGCTGATCCAAACAAACACCATTAGGCCCTTCACATAAGTCACGCAGTGCCTTACTACTGCTGCCCAGAATTCTCACCTTCTCTCTCTTCTGGCACCCTTTTAAAAACACACTTGTGTGTTCCTAAAGCAGACACTTCTGCCAAACACAGCTATATGATCACTTGCACACATAAGGTATAAAGTTCACTGCAGGAGTGTTCCCGTTTGAATTGCTGAGCTGCAGTGCTATCTGCATGGTCTGGTTAAAAATAGCAAGACAAAGCGCCCCTAGAATGTTGATGCTATAATTAAAACACAGGGACAAACGGATGCAATTAGTTATATGTGCATCTTCTATCTGAAAAACTCCAACACTGCTACAGACAGTCCAAGTGTTATCCATACTGTGTGCAGAGTAACAGCTGATACATTATTCTTTTCGTCAGGGACATTCTCAACAAAGTTTCTTTTTGTTTCTATAATTACTTGCTTTTCAAGATTATATCTTTTTACTACTTTAGTGTAGTCTTTTTCTTGGGAAACACACTCATAGCTGCCATAGTTCCCATGTTCCATGGCAGGGATGAGGAGTAGGCAATTAGACTGCATTTGTAGACAAGGGCTGCTCTGGCTTCCATGCTCCCAGGTGTAGACAGCGTGGTAAGAATCTATAGGACATGACAGATAAAAAGGGACACCCAGGGAGACAGAGTGAACAGTTGTCAAATCCACTCTTGATGGTGAAACAGTGTTTCGTTTGGTCCGGTTTCCTTGCTTGTGGTCTTAAAGAGAAAGAAAAGATGATTCAATACAGGTGAGACGAAAACCTTTTTGAACATGAGTTAAATATGAAAGATAACTCATAATATCTTACCTCCTACTGATGTAGGGCATACACTTTTTTGCCCGTCAACAATATTTTGAATGCTGCCACTGTGAACATAAATAAAAACATGTTTCATCAAAAAAAAATTGCGAGGAATGAGTGACCTGAAAACTTTGACTGTCTCAGTTTTTGTCTTTGCATAAAAATATGTTCCCAGATTTTTTAGTATTACAGTGATATTGTAAAGAATGTGCAAAGAACAACTATTTCAATTACTGTTGACTATTATATGTTAAGTGGAAAGCCTTCTGTTCAGTACTGTCAACACTTACATGACAGTCGGGGTGCATCCTTGATTAGTCCAGGCACAGTATGGGTCACGAGCCAGAACACAATCTGCACAGGATTTGTTGTACTCTTGACAGCTCTGGAGGTCCACGATTGAGACTTTCTCTGAAAAGCCTACAACTAATTTTTTCTGAAGAAAAACAAAAACATTACTTGAAACCTGCATTAATAGATTTATTTGGCTGCTTAAATGCATTGTAAAAAGCTATTAACATAATACTGACGTAACACCTCAAGAAGTTGTGATGCATGCTAGCAAACAATTGCTTATTTATACATCCAGCAGACATGGAACAACGATAGCATTCACCTATTTCCACCTGACGCATTAAGTACCACATTTACTCTCCATTTAACTCTGTTTTGGTCTCCACCGACTCTCGAGAGAAGTGTCTGGCTCTTAGGCTGCTCAACTATGTTCACGAACTAGTCATTAACTTTAACAAGCTTTACCTAGCTTTCTTGCTGCTTTGGCTGAACACAATGTTAATGAGGTTAATGTGAGACTGAACTAAAACAGTTAAGTTGTCAAATGAAAACAATGAGCTGAAAAACAATCTGTAGTACAGAGGGGAAGTTGGGTGCCATTTCTCTGTAGGCCATTTGATCTGTTGTTAATATAAAAATGTTGCTTAATGCATCTAATGTAAAAAAAATAGGTAGCGGCTGACAAAAATATAACACTGCACTGTGTGTGACATCAATGGCATTTTGAATGAGCTTGTACCTTTTTGGAGTCAAGTTTCATTGATTGTACGGTTGACTGACTGGAGAGTTGTGTTTCAGAGATGATGAAAGGTTCAGAGCCAGCCTCTAAGACTTTATGGATCTTCCCAGAATCTGTTTGGAACAACAATTTAAGAGGTTATTTTATTACATTTATTGTTTTGGGAGTAATACAGTAGGCTAGGTCATTGTTCTCTATAATGGACCTTATAACAGAGTGATTACATGCGAAATCAAAAGGGAAACATGTATCAGCGAGAAATACAGTCTTGTGATAGTTCATTCTGTGATATCAAGGTGCAGTTTACATCCATGTCTAACCAAACTGAAATAATATTTGTTGTGAAGACTTTGAAGGAATTTAATCAGGTATTAATCATATACAGTTACCACAGTTTACAGGTGGGCACCCAAGATTAGTGTCACTAGTAAGTATCTGACCAAATGTGAAATATGGTAACACTCTGTCCCTCTCTTCCTGATTTACAGGGTTGAATAATGGCTAGAAAAGTGTTTTTGCAGAATATTATGATGTCACAGTCAAATTGACCCTTGACCTTTTGGATATAAAATATCATCACTTCCTCATTTGTGTGAAATTAGTGTATATATTTTTAAATTATGGCCAAAAATGTGTTTTGAGAGGTCATGGTGACTTTGACCCTGATCTTTGACCACCAAATTCTAATCAGTTCATCCTTCAGTATAAGTAAACGTTTGTAAAATTTGAAGGAATTCCCTCAAGGCATTCCTGAGATATCACATCCACAAGAATGGGACAGATTGGACAATCTGAAAACATTCAGACATGTTTGAAAGTTGGGAGGTACTAGCAAAAGAACAATGGGCATACAGGGTGCTGTATAAGTTAACAGTGCATTTTTCTTAAACAGGACATACCAGTGGCTAAAAGCAGAATGTTATACAAGTGCTGGTCTGCGGCCTGGACTCTGTCCACAGCTATCTTTGTGTAGTTGTAGCTGCTAACATAAAATGGAGCTTTATAGTGCACCGAATGGACCCAGTCATTCATTTCTGGATGATCCTTCACCATATTGACCGTGGCCAGTGGTAGAGTCTTGCTATTTTTTACACACTGAAAGACAAAGGGACACATTTATTTTCATTTGAAAGTAGTCTTGTGTTGAAGAAATGAATGATACTGAAATGGACAAACAAAGGTCTAGTCTGTCTCAGGTGAGTGTAGTGTGGTTATAGGGTACTACAGAGACAACAGCAACTTCAATTTCAAATGTATTTATATAACATAATACATAATACTATACATAACATAGTTGATCCAAAGTGCTTCACATAACTTACAAGATGTTTATCAAAAATGAAACTTTAATTCTCACCCTGACTCTGCTTACAGGACGTTTAAAAGGACATTACGGTTATAACTATTATCCTACTATCATTGGATATACAAACTGAAGGTATCTAATTTTTCATAATCAGAGACAAACATTTCCCTCAAGCAACCCTAAAAGGCAAGGGAATGGTTTTATTTACAAACATAGCAACGAGTCCACCCCATACATGGAAAATCACGGAACTACGGGAAGTTTCACCTCACTTAAAAGCTCATTAAACTATTTACTACAGCAACAGGACAGATAAACCTGTAATTCCACAGTTACAGAGCTGATGTCAAACATAAATAAAAAATATATCTGACCAAAGATGTGTTGATATGTGTTTATATCTCTGAATCAACACATGGAAACATTGAACCACTCTTTGAACACAAACGTGCATGTTGTCCACCCACTTATGTATATCCTGTAGTTTTTTTAAACCTACAATCCATCTCAGGCACATGTGATGCACTACATGACTCACAAAAAGTGAACTCAAATAAGAGTTCTGTACAAAAATAAAACAATAAGATGACGTTTTCTGTGTCTACAAAGCAACATAGCAACAAATCCTTACCGTTCCTGGTCTTGGCTTGGGAATTTCGTCATTGTAGCCTTTGAAGGTTGAATTCTCAAATATATCTTCAATCATTTCTACAGTATAGATGCAAACTGCTGTTGAGTTCCTACAAAAGAAAAAAGATGACTGGAGTTAGCTGAAGTTTTTATGTGTACATTATTTATTGTTTCAACCATGGGAGTAGCTGAGGTTATGTGTTTGTCTCATTTCTGTTTGTCTCTGCTTTTAACACAATATTTTAATGGTAGTAAAGGCAATTAAACACTTTTGGGAAGTTCTGTCATAGACCAAACAAGAACTGAATAACATCCAAGATTGCCCGAATGGGGTGTGCCTGCTCCAGTCCTCCCTCATATAAATGAAATAAATAGCTTTTCCAAAATGTTGTCATTACAATGACAGAATACATCGTTTGGATAGAATTATGGTTCTTTCCTGTGAAGTAAATGCACATAATTTCTAGGTATATAATAAATAATAAATGAACAGCTAATGTCAGGAGCTGAATCAGATTTAGTCTTTTATCTATTATTTCATATATACTGTATATATATATATATACACACACAAAGCCAGGGTTAGTTTTGCGTACGCATGCAAGCACATTTCGAAATGCTGAGTTTTCCTTTTGGTGTCAGCGTGTTACTCATTTAGTTGCTTAGTTGCTTAGTTGCTGATAATAAAGGAAGGGAAAGTGTCTAACCAGCTACTTGTGAAGAGTGCATAGACTCTTGTGTCATGCCAGTCGTCGGCGTGCATCACATAAATATCTTGGAGGCGGTTGAAATACAGCGACTCCTCTGGAAATCCACAGACAAGACGGGCCTTCAGAAAAGATGTCCATATATTCTGGAAGAATCTCTTTGAACCACCTTCATCAATCTGCAAAATGAGACAAACAAATTACATCAGGAAGACGCTCTTTCACTGTGCATACAAAATAAAAGTCACTAACTAAGGGTTATTTGATAGGACTGTCATTAAGTCTGAAACAAAATGCCTCACTGCTCTTAGGGTGGGTCATGTTTTGCACAGATAACAAGAAGTGTCAAAAAGACCATATTTCACAACCATAATCATAATGTTAGATTAGTTTATCAAGACGAGGAAGCTTGTTCTGTTGACCTGTGTGGAAGGAATGAGACCTCCCTTTAGCAGATGGTTGAACATTGTCCTGGTTAAATACTAATTATAGATACACTTTTGTCAAAGCCAGGCATTGTATTGACACAGGATATAATCCAGGCTGCTCCATCTCTCTTTGTTGTTCAGCACTGTACAAGCGAATAATTAATTTCCTAAGAGGTTATCATATTATCCACAGTCAGTTCGGTACGTCACAAACTCTACTGGAAAAACTGTAAATAGTAGCTGCACTTAACAGTTGTTCCATAAAGAGGCAGAGATTAACATCAACATTAAAGAACATGGGTCAAAAAGATGGACTTCATCTTTTTATATCTCACAAATTAAGGAAGTGTCACTGTAAGTTATTCATAAAAATAGAGACACCCTGTGGAGGACAGACTTTGCTGTGTTAGGTGTCTTTGTTTCCATGCATAAAGGCATCATTGTGTCATTGACCTTGGAAACAACAGTTCACTTTATGATCCTTATAGTAGCACTTCTGTCACACATGATCTTTATCAGCAGATGTAAATTTGAACCTCTGCATCTTTTAAGACATCTAGGAAACTTTGTCTATTCATGAAAAGCATGAGATATGATTGAAAGCTCCAGGACAGCCACTGAATGGACTTAAGTGGCTGGTGACAAACAATGGTGACATAACATGCTTTTTGTGATTTTCTGTTATTTATCTACTGTTATAATACTGGATGTCTTCCTTGAACATGAGATTAAAATATGTACAAATTATCCCTTAAAAGTAGAAAGCCCACACTTAAACCTGCTCTGAATGCTTCATTTGTAAAGTTATCTCTATCTACCGAGTGATATCTACCTTACATGTTACTCAAGTGACTACTGAAAAGATTTAGGGTCATTTAGCCAAGGTTTAGGGTAATTCAGCCATCTAGTAAAATGAAGACTTCGCTGGGTCTAGCGTACTTTACAAACTCTGGCCACTCTGGAAATCCAAGGGTCAGCCTCTGGGTTGTGGGCTGAATTCTTTTCACGGAAAAAGATGTAAATTTTCTCATTGTCGGCATCGTCCTTCCGCCTCACCCAGGATGCAGAGATGAATGTGGGCTCTGTTGGAGGAGGACATATTTACTAAATTTAACATGTTGTTAAACTGTTTGGGTGGTGCCTGGTGACTATTATGTGACCTCAAAGCTTGGTTTGGGGATGCCAAAACAAAACTGTAATGAGGCGTAGACATAATAATATGAGTTACAGTTAGGGTGTGGCAGTCTCAAGGCTAATTGCCCTAATCCAGATTTACTGACACAAAAAAGGCATTTACAACTTTTATACATCATAACAACTGTGTTTTTCATCAGATTGTCTCATGGCCTTATGATATCCTCCACACTAGGCATTTGAACATATAAAAGAGAGAGAGAGAGATATGTTTTATATAAAAAAAAAATTCTGTCCAAGCACCTCTATCTTGGAGGAAGTCGTTTGATGTCCTGTCAGATCACTATACAAATTGAATAACAGGATAATATTCACTCATCATTGACAAATTCAGTAGGACTCTCTCACCTGAGACCCAATTGTCATCCATCCAGACATTAGTTCTACTTCCAGCCTTCCTTCTGAATTGTAATGAACTCCCATCACTATACAATGGTGCTGCTGCGTATAGGTCCTCCTCTAAGAATAGCAGAGATACATCACATCAATGACTCACAGCAAAGATGTTCAATTACTGAGTGGGTTGTATATCTGTGAAAATGTAATGTCTTGCCAACTCTGCTATCACAAATTATGTAATATGGTTACATAAGTCTGCAGCTCACATGAGCTACATTTTTAAACCTTTGAAAACATGGTCTATGGTCATGCACAAAGCACTACTTACCTACTGTTAGAGAGAGTGAGTTCTGTGTGTAAATGAATGGAGAGATGCCCGTCCCCTCATAGCTCTCAACAATTTGATTAGACTGATTGTTCACTGAAGAAAACTGTAGAATCACAGAAAGGTAATAATGGTGTGATTAATTATTTGTTGACAATGTAAATGGAGACATGCAGAATCACAAAACAAAAAACCCAAAACCTTCCACCTGCCACTTAAGTGAATTATATACAGGGTGCAATTGCAACCTGAGTAGCATCTCTCTTTAATCTTTAATCAGCTTTTCCCCTGCTGTTGCCAGTAAAATGAATTAGCTACAACAACTCCTATGCTGAGTATGTTAGAAAGATTTGATGCAAGCAAAAACTTACAAGTTTCCAGCACTGTGGTTTGTGTCCATTTGTCCCACAGACAAACAGACTGTCTTGAAACTTCTCGATGACAGTGATGACATTTTGGCAGGGACCCTAGGACACAGAGGCTGTTATTAGTCATCTGGCAGGACTTTTTCTGTATTTGAAATTATATATTTTAAAAATCCCTCATTTCGCCAAGTAACTAACCTCTTGGCACTGCTGTTGTCTGGTGGTATGCAGATTAAATTTCTGCAGGGGACAAACATTGGTAGACAGATTAAACATTAAAGTAACATTTAAAAAAACACTGAATGTTGCTCTTTCCAAAAAACTCAACTGAAATATTATTATTTCTAGTGTTTTATACGCTATCAGGTTAGCTTATGTTATCTGCTCATGACTAGTAGTTAACCAGCTGCTCCTGACAGTGGGGGGAAACCAGACATGACCCATTGTGTCTTGATTGAACAACAGTGTGATAGCCATCTGTTACAGTACAGCATCTAATTGTGATCCCAGCTGTGTCACATTTAAAACAACACAAAAAACGGATTAAATAAACAAAAGAATAATAAACGTGTTAGAGAGATAGCCTACAGACTGGAATATATCAAGCCTACATGACGCAGGAGGAGATCAAATAAACAGCAGTGTTCACTTACCTCTATGGTATGATTGTTTGTAACATCAAGTTTGAGAACAAAATCAGTCCCTCCAACATACATCTCATCAGAGTCCTCATGATAGAAGAAGACACTGTGATTCTGAGAGACGTCATATACAAAGTCACCACTGATTATATCTGTGGGAGGAAAGATCGCCAGACTCAGTATAATAGCAGTGTCTGGCATATAATCATTACATAGACCTGCAAGTATGTTAGTGAGGCTCAGACCAGACCTATATCAATAACTAGTGCACTGGGTACTAATAGACAACGTTGTAAATCAATATGATCTGGTCGTGTTCTACGGAGAGGGCAATCTAAAATAAACTGGATTTTAGCGGATTTAAAAGGAGAGCAGCTTAACTCTATGACAGTTTTCAGTACTAAATTTGCCTGCATCTACATCGCAGAATAATTTAAATTGAATGATGACTACGAAGAAGGGGTAACATTACCTTTCGTCAGAAGTCTGGGAGGATTTTTAGAACCAAGAGTCGGCGTCTCCTTTAATCCAACATTAAGTACTAATTGAAAATCCTCAGCGAGCCACATAAAAATCAACACAAACCGCTTCATTTTGCGCCTAACTTTAGTGATTGCCGTCTTATCTGGGGCTGTAAAGGACTTGTGAATTGGTTAGGGTTCCCCATATAGGCTCCACCTCCAGGGCAGGTCATTCCTAAAGCATCTTTTCCTATAGTCTTTGCCACCGGTCACTCAGGTGCAAGTAGTCGTGTCCCAGCCATCTGCAATGCAGTCAGGATCAATCCTATTGATTGATGAGGGCAGAATTAGTTCAGCAGTCAGCAATTTACCAGCCCTGGGGGATGAACAGTGATTTGAAATGAAATTTGCCCCAGCACAAGGACCCCAGCACAAACAAAAAAGTAGTTATTTCATTTTATATTCAATCACTTCATCTAGTGTACACCAACACAAAATATAAGATTTTTAAAGCACCTTCATGTAAATATGTTTACGGTACCTGCATGGACTAAATGATATTAGATCGTGCTTAACCCTGCATTCAGACTCCTGGTTGTTTATGAGTACTGTAACAGTACTGTCAAAACATATTGTATGCTATGTTGTAAGATAAAAGAAACCAAAATCTTTAATTCTTTTAAATGCAGATATACCTACAACTACAGGAACTGTGGCAAAACATAAAACATCTCGATGAGCCTTATTTATGACGGATATCAGATCTGATTGTTCCCTTGACATAAAGCGCAGATGGGGAAACAGCTGCAGTGGGCACTTCCCACTGATTTGGCCTGTTCCCACAGTAAGACATTACACCAGGACACAAGAGTCAGACTCTTTACTGAATCTGTATAGATCTGAATCAACATTTCCACACTTGTGTATTTCCTTTTTTCATTGCAATTTTCCAACATTAGGATCAGCTTTCATTTCAGTCCTTACAAACAAATCTCAAATCTCATTTACTTTATCATAGTTCTTAGTTTTCATATCTGTAATGCATGGAGTATAGGAATAAAAACGATATGCTGCCATTATTTTTCAAGCAGCAGAGAATCCTGAACTCATTTTCATTGTCAAGCTTTAAATTCATTTTAAATACAGCCATGGAAAAAACATAGTTGAAATTAAATACTGTTTTTTTTGGAGCCAAGATATGAAAACTGACAAAACGTTACACAAAACGATTAAGTGTACATAGCAGAGTGAAAAGATATGCAAGCTGTAGTTTCTGGGGTTGAATTGTACTATTGATGCTTTATGCTAAAAAGGCGTTTCTAATAAATTGGACCCTCATTATTATTAAAAAGGATGTGTTTGTTTATAACCATCCCAAAATATTAAGACAGAATAATCTCAAAATCAAAAGTCTCCAAAATTAAAATAAGGTTGAATCACAGAGTTTAGACAAAAACTGAGCAAGAATGTTACTGAGGTTATGTGTGTATAGCAGTAAAATGACCAGGTTTGTATGTGTCTGTTAATTATCTTAACTAACTGCTGTAAGGTCTTGAGTAGCTTGACAGTCTGGGACAAGTCTGGATTACCTGCCAGACAAAGCTGCGAACGTGGTCTGGAGCTCAAGACGCCACATGACCCCAAATGCCCAAGGTTTATCAGCTGGTTGGATGTTATGTGATTAATTGAAAAGTTAAAAAAGGGAATTTGCATCACTAAAGTACATTACTCTTAGACTAGACTATACTGTCAGGGAAGTAAGTGTAGAGGTATACAGGTAATTCACAAAATTGGTAAATTAATGAATACACTTTCAGTACACACAATGTAATTTGAAACAAAACTGGTCCACATCACCTCAAAATGACCAACACACAGCAGGTCATGGTGACACACAATAGAACAGGAATTATCACTCAGCCCCCACTCCCTCTTAAGACAACAAAAGGGTGCCAAATAAAACACACAAAAGTGTGTCTTTGCTTTAACACTAAAATAAACAGAAATACATTCAAGTACAATAATAAACTTCACAAGGAACATGTTCTCCTTCAGTCAGAGACACATAGGTGACTGAAATCTATAATTACAAAGGACCATATGAGTAAATTTCCACATACTGTGTTTTTATCACACTAAAACTTTAGGATAGGAGCTCTATGGAAACTTAAACTCAGTAAAAGTGGATCCTTGGAACATTGTGCATTTGGAAAACCCCAAACACCCCTTCCCTATTGTACTAATGTGAAAGCAATCACAACAAAGTTTTATTTTCATTTACAGTTTACTAAACAAAGTAATATAAAAGTACCTAATATTGCATTTAACATTACCTAAGCTAGGTACAACATTTTTATGATTCTACAATCTACAAACATGCTCCTAAAGCAATTATTCTTTTTCACATCAAGGATGGACCCTTAAACTGACCACTGACCCCATTTTATAAGATTTTGTCCTAGGGTCCACCATCCCCTAAGCAGTTTTATTACAGAAAATGAATGAAACCATGACTAAAATAGTCATTCATGTGTCATTGTGTTATAAGTATAGAATTTTAGTGAAATTTATTATTTCTCTTTCTGCTGGGGACCCCTTGAAATTGCCCAAATTCCCCAAAACATCAAACATCAAATAAGGCTGAGCTCATCTTGCTGCTGGTGTGTCTCTGTCATGGATGTATTATAAGAACTATTGTAATATACAGCCTTGATCTCTCTGTGCAGGACAAACAACTGGACCAGCTGAGCACACAATCATGAGATGCAAACAAATGAAATACCCCTTCATCTATGCTCCCTGCTCACTAAAACAAGCCCCGCCCCGCTCTGCTCCCATCCAATCAGATGCCAGGACGCAGATCTCTTCCTGGTCACTTCCTGGTTCTCTGCTGCAGCTCAGCTGACTGACAGCCATGGTAAACACGTCTAAAAGTCTTATTATTTGACACTATCTCGCTTAGTTACAGTCAAATTGATTTAGTCGAGATTGTATCAGCTTTTAAATGCATGAAGTGATCATTTAATTTAGACTCTATCGATGTTTAGTTCTGCTTTTGGGTAGCTAGCAGGCTGAGCTAGTAGTCTGCATTAGTGGATGGCTAATGTGAATGCTAACGCTAACTAAAACTCTGTCAGTGTTAGTTTTTACTGCACTATAAAACACTTATGCGATGTCTTGTGTGTTGTAGCGGTTCCGTTTCTGTGGAGATTTGGACTGCCCTGACTGGGTGCTTGCCGAAATTAGCACTTTAGCGAAAATTGTGAGTAACTATAAAGGTCTACATATTAGCTTATGTTTCCTGCGGCAGGCTCTAGTTTATTTGATACTAACACACCCATTTTCTGCCTCATGACAGTCAAGTGTCAAGATGAAACTCCTCTGTGCTCAAGTGCTGAAAGATTTGCTTGGAGAGGGCATTGATGTAAGTGTTTATGATTCAACATAATCATCTTTTTCCTGCACATTTCACTAGAGATGCACCAATACTGATATCAGATATTAGTCCGATACTGACTCAGTTAGCTGGATCTGGTGTCAGATACCAGTATTCGAGTAAATAATAAATTAGTAAGTCTGTATTTATTTGTTATATTTAGTTTTACATAGTTAGGAAATAAATGTTTAAGTCAAGCCTGATGTTGCCTTACACATAAAAGAATAATTCCAGTCTCTTCCTCACAATGAAGCATACAGCTCATTGATTAAACAATCAATCAATCAATCAATCTGTATTTATATATGGCCAAATCACAACAAAAGTTATCTCAAGGCACTTTTCACATAGAACAGGTTTAGGTGGTACTCTTTAATCTAATTTAAAGAGACCCAACATTCCCACATAAGCAAGCACTTGGCAATAGCGCCAAGGAAAAACTCCCCTTTTAACAGGAACAAACCTCAACCAGAACTGAGTGGCCATCTGCCTTGACCTGATGGGGTTGAGGGAAAGAGAGAGAAAGTGAGAGAGGCACAGTGACAATCAACCAACACTGAAAACATTGAAAATATTTATTGAAAAACGAATGATAACACTAATATTAGGTCGGTATTCGCTATCAGCCAATACCCAAGGTCACATATTGGTATCAGGACTGAACAAGTTGGATTACTGCATCTCTACATTCACTGACACTAATCTGTGCTTTGTTCTCTCTCTTTTTTTTTTTAGTATGACAAGGTTGCAAAGCTTACTGCAGATGCAAAATTTGGTAAGTCTCCCTTGTGCTGTTACTGATGGATTAAGTAAGCATTTAAATGTTATACTGAAATAAAACTTGATTGTAACTCATTCTCCATTACAACAGCTCTGATGCCTTAATGTGTAAGCAGCATTTTACAGCTGATTTGAACTAACTACTACTACTGTTGTGTCATCTGTAACAATGCAGCATATTTAATAAGCTGTTTTACATTTGAAATCTTGATCTGTACTAGTAACTACAGCTGTTAAATAAATGTAGAGGAGTAAAATGTACTGGACATCTAAATAAAGACTGCTGCACAATGCATTTTTGTTAAATGAAGTGCGTTCATGTCATCAATCTATCTTGCAGAGAGTGGCGACATCAAAGCCAGTGTGGCAGTGCTCAGCTTCATTTTCTCCAGCGCAGCAAAACATGATGTTGACAGTGAATCTCTGTCCAGTGAGCTGCAGCAGCTCGGTCTGCCTAAAGGTTGGTCCACAAGGGGTGTCCGTAGTTTGGTGGAAAAAGGTGGCATTTGGATTGGAATATTCTGTGGTCACATATGTACAGATGTGTATTTTTGTGCGAGGAATAAGGACACACTGGCTGTCGAGTCAAAGGATATTAAAACAAAACTAGACAGATTTATTAAACAACTTGTTAAATACATTTCTGCATTAAATAGACATCATGGGGCAAACATACGGGGGCTACCGGACTAAAAATGTGCCTAGACTATGTGCCCTTGGGTGTAGTATCTTAACAACTGCCCTATTACCAGAAATATACAAGTCACAAATCAGCCTATAGTCTTATTATAGTAGTGTACTGCATTATATAATTGTCTATTGTGTTACTGATAAACAATACAACAATGATGCTGATAATGTACAAGAACAGAGAGTGCTTCCGCAATATGCAGAGCAGACAATACTGATGGATTCGTGGGAGTGGTTGGTACATTGTGACTTCAGTGCACCATTCAAAAGTAGTACACTATAAAACAGTCAAAGCACATCTCCCTTAGATGACCTTTTTTAAGATGTTATAAAGAGATCCTTCTTGATTTATTGTGCAGTGTTAGTACTTTAATATTGTTTTTAGTGTGCTGAGACATCTTAATGTGATTTCATACTGTTTATAAATCCTCACTAAACCTTTTGCATTAAACATTCTTTTAGAGCACACAACGGGGCTGTGCAAATCATATGAAGACAAGCACTCTGCACTGCAAGACAAACTAAGAGAAACAAGCTTGAGATGTAAGTATTTCTGTTCATCCTGCCCTGCCCTTTTTCAAGGAGGAACACAAAAATAGTGTTGATGAGTGCTGTTTTCTGTGGGGGCTGTGAAACTGATGAAGGGTGTTGTACATTTTGCCCTGTTATCAATTGCAGTGGGACATCTTGAGGCTGTTTCCTGGCGTGTTGACTACACTTTGAGTTCCAGTGAGTTGAGGGAGGTCGATGAACCAGTAATTCAGCTGAAACTGCAGGCAAAAGGAGCAGAATCAGGCTCCACAGAGACAACTGTTGTTTCGGTTTCTTCTGATAAGTTTAGAGTCTTGCTTACAGGTGAGTTCTGCATCTTGTCAAATCACAATTTTTCTTCAAATCAGTTAGCCAGAATTATGTTGTGATATCTCTGTTTCTTTGTGCTTTTCAACAGAGCTCAAACAAGCTCAGGTTATGATGAATGCACTACAATGAAGATGGACTCCAGCTGCAGAGTCGAGCTCAGACCTACATTTCTGATCAAATAATGCTGATAGACTGCCAAAAGTGCCAAACTTAACATCCTGTACTGTATTATTATTTTGTATGACTTTAGTAGTCTCAGTGGCTTTTCCCCATATTTATTTGGACTTAGTGATATTTAGTTGTATTTTTCTACCACCATAGTAATAATTGTCAGAAATGAGAAGTCTCCAAAATGATTAATTTGTCATTAAAGCAGAATACTGAATGGACCATTTTTGTAAAATATTGTATAAGTATTGTATATTTTACCTTCATATCTTCATGAATAATTATTAAAAAAAAACATGTTACACTAAGAAATCTGCCCATTTTCTGAATTGTCTTGGCTACATATTCCATCATGCATTGAGATGGACTGTTTGGCCATGTATTTCCGCTATGTTGTTTTCTGAAGAAGCTCCTTTTATTCCCTTTAAATATTCATGTTTTAGTGACTTTCAGTGAGAAAACATAATGAAAACATCCACTCCAGTTACAAGGTTACAACATATGGAGGAATACTTGATTACATGTGAAGAGCGTGGGAATCATTGAGATCTCGCGAGACTTTCAAATAAATTCTCGTCGCACCGTGATGTTATTTAACATGTTTGATAACCAGCATGTTGTGAAAGCATTTTTCTTTACCTGCACGTTGCTGCAGCCCTGCAGAGAAAGAGGGAAACCCGACAAACTCCGCAGGTTGTGGCTATCGCACTGACCTCCAGTTAGTAGTTGACCAACCGTGTGGTCCGTTTCCTGGTTTGGGTAAGTGGTTTCAGTAAGTGCCCCTTGCAACTCAATTCATACACATTTGGTTGCAGAAGTTCATATAACATTGCGGTTTAGGACGTGACGCTGAAGGTGTAACATTTTGTAGAATGTGCCTGCACGCACGTCACATTATACAGTCTAAATATTGATGTGCGTCATGACCATGTGTGGTTAAAGGATGAGTAACGTTTGAGTCTGGATCATGGTCTGCATGTGTTTTTAGTTGGTGCATCCTTTGTTTACGACGCTGAAGTCATGCCTCTGATTCGAGGTTAAAGGAAACACAAATAATGATAGTTCGTAGCTAATTCTGCTTTTTTCACTTAGCATTTTCGATATTGTAACACAAGCCTGTTCATGCTGTTATACATTTACAGATATATGAAACCTTATCAAAAACCATTTAGATTAGGCAAATCTGGACTAGATTAGCAAGGAGACGCCAGAGACTCAGGAAAAAGTTTCAGATTTGTGAAAAATAAAAAAAGGGGATTTCATTGATCTTGTAGCTCACTTAAAAACAAAGGTAGAAATTAGTTTTTGTTAAAGGCACATTCTGCTGGAGTTTTTTTTTCTTTCATGTGAACATGCTGTGGATTTCTAACCGCATGATCAGTGAAATAACCCTTTTTTCAGTAATCTGAAACTATGCTTTAATGAGTCGATTGAGTCTCCTTGAAAATCCAGTTCAGACTAGACAAGTATAAATATTGTAGTTATTGATCTGGACCTGGTCTAATGTGGCCTGGTCAATGTTCCTTTTAACTGTCCTGTTAACCCTGACCTGGAAGCTGACTTCAGCACTGTGTTTTGTTGTGCATCTGCAAATTTCATTTCCCAACAAGAGGAGATAAACAACTCCGAGTTGCTAAAATCAGAGGATGTGAATGGTAGCTATGGTCCCTGATGTCATATTTTGTTATGTAATCTTTCCTCAGCAGGCGCAGAACAGTTCAGTTTGTTCCATCAAAATGCCCGAGGGACCAGAGCTCCACCTGGCCAGCCTTTATGTCAACAAAATGTGTAATGGTGTGGTGTTCACTGGAACGGTCAGAAAATCAGATGTCAGCAAAAGTCCCGATGTGCCCTTCACCTGCGAGGCCTACCGCATCACAGCCACTTCCAGAGGGAAGGAAGTGAAACTTACACTAACGCCCATCAAGAGTGATGATCCCAAGCAGAGAGTAAAGTCAGGGCATGCAGATCAGCCCATGGCCATCGTATTTCGCTTTGGGATGTCGGGATATTTTCGCTTCACTAAAGAGGATGAGCTGCCCAAACATGCTCATCTGCGTTTCTACTCCAAAGAGAAGCCGTGCAGAGTGCTGAGCTATGTGGATGCACGCAGGTTTGGCAGCTGGGAACCCAATGGGGCGTGGCAACCTGAGAGAGGGCCATGCATCATGTTTGAGTACAACAGTTTCAGGTGAGAAATGCTGTAATATCCACTGTCACTTGTGTCACTTGTGTCACCTGCTCAAACAAAATGTCCTTGTCACACTGACCACTTTTGCATCATTTTGCAGGGAGAATGTTATTTCACATCTGACCGACCGTGCCTTTGACAGGCCCATCTGTGAAGTCCTGCTCAATCAGAAGTACTTCAATGGTATCGGGAACTACCTGAGGGCTGAAATTCTTTTCAGGTGACATAAAGCGATCCCCCAGTGACCAGTCCACCTTAAATACAGCTTCCTCATTAATGTCATTATGAAGCTCTGTGTTTCCTCTAGCTGTTAATCCAGACTCAGGAAGCTTCTGACTTAGTTTTTAGAGCCATGGCAATCCTTGGCCTCATGTAACCCTTTATTCACACATGTGAACCCACCACATCTAACAAAGAGCATTATGTAATTGTAATTCAGTACTGATTATTATTGCCATGTTTTCACTATTAACATTCTCACAGTCTAATAGCTCTTCTTAGTTTAGAATATATTTTACACATTTTTATTGTAAATTTAAATTTTATTTAGTTGTGATTATTTGACTCATGGTACTTTATGATTTCTGAAGCTTTATATTGTGATTGTTATGCACCACAACACAAAGGCAAATTCCTTGTATTTGCAAACCCACTAGACCGTAAACCTGATTCCCTTCCATTCACTTGAGTGAGAAAATGCGTCCAAACCTTTGACTGGTACTGTGTATATATTTATCAAATTTATGAAATGTATACCACTGATATTGGATTGGTATGTTGTGAGTTGAGTATTACGAGAGAAGTTTTGTATCCCTAAATGAGACATTTACAGGGAGAGTACAAACTTATTAACACATATTCTGGCAGATGTGCTTATATGGTTGTTTTGCAGCAAATCAAAAGACCTTGTACACAACAAATAGACTATGAATAATGGCAGGGATACTAATGGTATCAGACAACAGGGAGCAGCCTTGCTTTAGTGGCCTTGTGTTTGATCCATGAATTAAATTCAGAGTAGGAAGACAATACAAACCTTTCTGATAGCTCTGTAAAGTTATTTTCCCGTGAGACTGTTTCGAAGAAAGGGACTGAAGGTTTGTTTTTGTATTGTTCAGATTACAACGAAACAGCACTCATAGTTCTTATGTGTTTCAAGGACTGTTTTCCTCACATCATGAAACAAAATGAATAGCTTTCTTTCATTTCCTGATTTCCCCTTTCTGTGGTGGGAGGCATGGGAGATGTAGTGATTCAGATATTCTTTGAAAACAACAGAGCCTTTTTGTTTTATGAAAGAATGGTCCTAAAGTAGTTTGTTTCAGGTTAAACATCCCACCGTTTGTGCCTGCAAGAACTGTACTGGAAGGCCTTGAGTCACAAGACTTATTTGACAATGAGAAGCCTGTGAAAAACGAGATCACGGACACAAAGGTGAAAGGACAGACAGAGATACATTTTTCAAATCATCAGATGCTTTGCATTTTCTAACACTGCCTTACTTTATTCTCTACAAAAGACAAAAAAGAAAAGAGTGAAAGAGGAGACTGCAGACCTGCTAAGATTGTGTCACTCAGTACCTCTGGAGGTGGTGAACCTAGGTAAGTCATCACATGTTTACTGTCTGGTTCATTTGAGATCCCACAACTTAGCATCAGTCTTATCCAGAGATTAGACAGTTCATCTTCCTGTTAAACATCAATGCTCCTGTTTTTGACAGATATTTTGTGACTATTTTAACCTTAAGGTGGAAAAGGCTATGATCCTGAGAAGGCAGACTACTCTGACTTTGAGGCATGGCTGCAGTGTTACTATGTAGATGGGATGAAGTCTCTCCGAGACCACAATGGCAGAACTATGTGGTTCAAAGTGAGTTATGGGGAAAATCATATCTTTTATCATATCTCTGGCACAGGATTTGATAATACTGATACCTGTTGTTCTAATTTTAGGGAGATCCAGGCCCAATGGCACCTAAAGGTATGAAATACCTGAAATGGGGAACTTCAGCTGAAATGTACCTGAGAAGACTCAATGCTTTTGACCTAACCAACGTCCTGTCTTTTCTCCCATCATAGATTCAAAGTCACCCAAGGCAAAAAAGAGAGCAAAGAAAGAAGATGACCATGATTACACAGACAAGAAAAAGGTATTTACGGTACTGTCTTTTGTTTGGATGGTAATGAACTCTGCAGATGCATCTCTAACACTGGTCTGAATTCTTAAAGGTGGCAAGGAGTCGCTCAGTAAGCACTTCAAAGAAAAACTTGCTCAAAGGGGAAGCCGTGACCAAAATGCCAAATAAAGAAAAGGAAGCTGGCTCCAAGAGAATAAAGACCGAAAAGGCCTTGCGGGAAGTAAACACACCTCAGCATGAAAAGAAATCTGCACGTAGGAGGAAGAGCAGCATTCCTGATCAAGCTGCAGGTTTGGTTTCACAGAGGCGGAGTGGGAGAGTGACCAGACAGAGTGCAAAATGAAAACAGAGAGAAGCACCATTGCACGGGATCGAAATGTGTTTTTATGCTTTTTAAATATTTTAATTAAACATTTTATACAAAAAGTCTACAACTTTATTAAAAAAATCCATTCTTTCTGTCACATCATCAAATATGAGTAGCCATCAATGCAATTTGATTCCAAATTATCAGTCTCTAATCATGTGTCAATAGAGCAGCACCAGATCATACATTTAATAGTATTTTAAAGTATATTTTTTGGGGGGCTTTTTGTCTTAATTGTACAGGCAAGTAGAGCGAGACAGGAAATGGGAGGCAGAGAGGGGGGGAATGACAAGCAGGATAGGACCGCTCGGTGCGGAAAGTCGCCTGCAGTGAGGACTGTAGCCTCTGACACATGGGGCAGGTGCTCTATCCACTGAGATGAACACTGCCACTATAGTGTTTAACTAGGTTCCACCTTCAGGATCAATAAATGTTTTTTGGATTGGACATCATAGTGTGAATTCTTCATTTGTCATCGATTTACTTTTATCCACACTTTATTTAATCAGTATTCCAAATGTGATCACCCTGAGGGAATGTGAATTACACATGAATTACAAAATGAGAAGAAGTGAGACAATTTGGAAGGGGCTGAAGTTCAGAGTGATTCCATCTGATGTTATATGTGCTGGCTGGGTGAGGTCTTGTCTCTCCAAGAAATCGCAACTGAAAGGAAAGAAAGAGTTTCATTCTTAGAAAACAATTCAAAATAGACGCCATACAGCAGTAAACACTATAAAAATAGATTCACTCACTGCCAGGCTTCCCTGATTTTAAGGGCCGTGTTGAGAGTTGCAGTCACGCTGCTTCCGTGCGACTCGTACAGTCTAACAACAAGTGCCCCCTTCCTGTCCTCTGCCTGTTATGAGAAATTGAGTAAACAGTTTATTAGTGGACTAAGTGGATTTAATCAACCCACGTCAAGCTCAGTGTTTAATGGGATACCTGTTTAACAGTCTCAAGAATGACTGCTGTGGTGCTGATGGAAAAGGCACTAAAGGGCAAAGTGTCAGGAGAGCACTGGATCAGCCTCAAAGGGAAGTTTAGGTTGTATGCAGACTGGATGACAGAGGCATCTTGGAAGGAACCTATATTGTAACACACAAAGATTATTATGATTATGTTCAGCAGTTAGAGTTTGAAATGTAAGGAAAATAATTAAACTCCACCTGTGTGTGGCATGACTGCATAAGTGAAATGATGAGTCCCCATATCAGCATTGGTATCTGGGGCCTTCGGTGCTCTAAGCCTGAGATAAAGATGTTTATTGTTAGATGTGAAGATCATTCAAATGTGATTGAACTACACAATTTATATTCTTATTATTATCATATATGAACATTGGGAAGCCTCACAGGGATAGTGTCATTGTGTTCTCGTGTACTGAATAGCCGTATTTGCAGTCATTCAGCAGTGCAACTCCAAAATTGTGCTCCGACAGATCGGCCCATTTGTGACCCCAAACCTGAGAATCACGAAAACACGATCAAAAACAGTAGAGATGTCAAAATGTGTGTGCATCAAATAGATTGCATTTGTTTTGGTTGTGATATTTGTGTGTGCTGGAGTGAAACAGAAACGACAGCACACATTAAAATGAACATTAACCTAGTCCTAGTCAACTGCACAGGGTTATACCTCAAATCTGGCCCAGTCCCATGAAGTATTCCTGTGTGTGGGTCTCTGCAGATGGCCAAACTGGATCTCATATGTAGCGTTGGGACTGCGTACTCGCACAGGGAATTCCACCTTAAGGAACTTGTGTGACTCTGCCCACTTCACCTGAGATGGAAGAATGTAACATATGGCATTTCTTTTTTTTTTTTTAAATCTGTTGCTATATTTGGTTAAGAAAAAAATGTTTTATTGAAAGCAGCAAATAGCATTTATCTTAGTGCAGAATTTCAACTGTGGGATCAGTGATTCTTTGGATATGTGCAGATAAGTAAAATGTACAACATTACAGTGTACCTGTGTGTTAAACTTGATGTAAGGACACATGGCGTCCATGACAATCTCCTGTGTGACAGTGCTCTTGTCACTGATCCTCAGAGTGAAGCTGACTCTGCCTTGGAGCCCGTCCGAGGACACCACGTGAACCGGCTGCACCACCTCCAGCACCGGCTTCCTATGGGGTCAATTCTGCTATTACGTTTATGATAGTCATATCTGGAGTGCTTGCTAACAGTACTGTGATATATTTTTATTTAAGATGATGGATGCAGCAGGAGAGACTGAAACCTTGTCTGAAGGTGGTAGTCCATTACATCCCAGGCATCCCAGTATAGGGGGACATCATCAAACATGACAAACTGGTTGCCATGACAGCCATCAGAGATAGCTTCTCTGAAACCAACAGAGTGGAGAGAAAGATCATTAATGTTGATGTTGTGGTAGACAATAAACATTTCACATGTTCTAATGTACCTGTTTGTATTCATCAAAAACAGTGAAGCCAAAGTGCCATCTTTATTGATGACGGTCTGTAAAATCCCATTTTCCATGACAACAGTGCCGTCAGCCTGTAACGTTAGATAAGCTCTGTTAGCCAAAATAAAATACAGCAGAGCAAATATAACATGTTTTTTTTAAATATTTGTATAACTGAACGTACCTGAGCAGTAACACAGACTGGAGTCACAGGCTGCGTGTCTTTGACAGGAGTCAAACCGATGCTGGGGACTCTCACCAGAGCTACAGTAAGACAGATCATCACTACAAACTGTCAGACACTGAATTGTAGTTTGAAATGCAAGTATTTACGTACCCAGGCCAGGTTTACCAGCGCCATCTTGAATCTGGATGACTTCCTGGCGCTCCCACGGCAGAGAGTTGAACACAGCGGTGGAGTTGCCCTTTGAGACCAGGGCACCACAGGAATCACGCAGCAGTGTGGCACCATCACTACGGATATCTAAGACACAAGTTTTAAGTATTTTTTGTAACGAGAAAACATCACTATGGCACAGACTTATAAGGGACAGCTACTGTAATAAATACACTACCTTCATAATACCTGAGTGCATCCTCCACAACCATCTCTGTACAAGTACCAGGGATGACGTCATGGAATTGGTTTAGAAGAAGCAGCCTGAAAGTGAAAATCGTGAAGAAACCATTTCTGCACTGTAATAACAGAGACCAGCTGTTTATTAATATACATCATCCATTTTTAATAGGTATATCTGGACCTCCAGAGCTCCCGCAGCTTCTCCATGGGATACTGAAAAGTCTTGTCCCGACACAGCGCCAGGCTGCTGGCTATCTCAATGTCGTGAAGGAGCGTCTCACACTGGCGGTTCCCTTGCTTAATCTGGAAAACAGTACCATAATTGTAAATCGTTTTGACAAATCTGTTAAATGTGTAACTTTTTTCTTTCATGCAGTTGTGCAGGTTTTATACTTAGTAAAAACGGAGGTTGCTGTCAAATGCAAATAAGTTAAATAATTTAATATTCTCTATAGGTGCACAAATACAGGCACTAAATGGCATAAAGAACACAAAAAAAGATTGGTGAAAGTAAGGTGTGTCGGTAAAGATGCTGAATTGCATTGCGATCCAGAATTGCTGCTGATCTAAGCCTTTTTGGTGTAATTCAAGTTATGTTTTCTTAGTGGCTGGATGTTTTCATTTAAGGGCTCACTTCCTTTTTCCTGGGCGTTTTCACTGAGGCCTTTAGGGAGCTCTTTTCCACTGTTTTATGTAGATTCCTCATGCCAGACTTTACACATTTCATATCCTTTTCCTGCACATTTTCTCTAAAAAGAATATTACCCTCCTCTTATTTGTGCTCATATTGAGGTGTGGTGTGGGACTGTATTATTTTATAGGGTGCTATTGGAAATTGCATCATTCTCTGAGTATATGGAAATCAAGTAAATCCAGCATATAAGTGACATAAAATTTCACATAAGGTCAGATTTACACTGTGAAAGTACATATTTTTTCAATATATATTTTATGGCCTATTATTAGAGTAGTAGTAGTCTTGTTTGTTCTTCTTTCTGAGCTTACATTTTCTTTTTCTCAGCAGAATCTTATTAATTTTGTTTTTGAAAAACATCCCCAAAGGAATAAAGAGATATCTCACCTCATGATGAGGACTGAGGATTATTATTTAATATGGACAATTCTAGACTACCTGTGCCTGTGTGGTGTAGGTGCCATTGTGTAGCTCTAGGAAGAGCTCTCCAGTCCAAGTACACAGCAGAGCCGAGTCATGCTGAAGCTGAGAGAAGAGCTTGTCAGGGCTCGACATCAGAACCCTGAAAAATATACAGGAAGAGACGGTTACGCCCGTATGTTTAATTCTGACTAAAACATGACTGTCATTGACTGGCACTGTAAAACAACACCACAATGACATAAGTAGACATCAGTCATATCCTTTCATATTTACAAGCATGGAATGATTTACTACGCAAATGCTGACTAATTTATTGGTAGCAATTGTTCCCACTTCAGTTTGGACAGGTATTGTTACTCATGATTGTCAAATTAAATAGTTGGACAGGAAGACAAGTGCTAATTTTATATGCGGCACAGGAACTGACTTGGGAAGTCCATCCGTGTCCTGGATCCGCTGGAGTCTATCTAGCATCAGTTGTGTGGGTCCACCGCCACCATCACCAAAACCAAACAGCACTGCACTGTGATTGGCTCTGCCTTTGTCTTTGTTGTGCTTCACAGTTTTCACCAGCTAGGAGTACAGAAAATCACAGAGGAATATACGCTTTTATAAAACTGTAAATATTAGTACTAGACTAAGCGTAAATGTAGAAGCCTAGACTAGAAGCCAAAACTCACATCTTCGACCTTGCCTTTCATTTCGTAGGAATTTCCTGGTGGGAAATGAGTTAGGACCTTGGAGCCATTGAGGCCTTCCCAGAAGAAAGTGTTGTGCTTTGGGAGAAAGAAATCAAAACTGAAAAGCAATCCTTCTTCGATTTTTTTTTTTTTTTTACCGGTGCCTTACTTACAGGGAAGGTGTTGACTAGGTTCCAGCTGAGTTTCTGTGTCAAGAAATTGCCAATTCCAGAGCCTTGCATTATCTGTGGAAGTTGGGCAGAGTAGCCAAATGTATCTGGAAGCCAGAACTAAAGAGTACAGAGAAAAGTTCAGTATGTTATGCATTTGTGAAGAAACAACAGTCACAATTGTCGCAGACATTATGAGACAGAGGTTAACTCAGGTCATATAGACATGGTTTTGAATCCCTACCTCTTTGCACAAGATCCCAAACTCTTTTTCAAAGAAGCGCTGGCCCTCCAGGAACTGCCTGACCATGGATTCACCTGAAGGAAGATTGCCATCCTGACAGGAAAACATTCACAACTCAACTTAGGATATAATGCTTATAAAATGGGCTAAATGGAAGGTTTTTACCATTTCCACCCATGTTCCTCCAACTGGAATGAATTGGCCTTTCTTGACGTAATGCTGAATCTGGGAGTAGAGTCCCGGGTACCAGTTCTTTACCCACTGGAACTGCTGGGCCTGCACAAAAAGCAATTGGGTTAAAGCTGAAGCGAATTCCTAAAATTTTGTGGAAACAACCTTTACTGATCAGCTAAAAGTTTGTAAGTTGAGTAATTACCTGAGAGCAAGTAAACACAAAATCTGGGTTCTTCTCCATCAGTCGGATCACTGTCACCCAGCTTCGGCCACATTTACGAATGGTCTCTTCATAGGGCCACAGCCAGGCTATGGATACAGAGTGATACTTATCAGTTCATTTGACATATTCTACTGCTGTTCAGCTTCTACTTAATTAGGCTGGGTATGATTTGAAACGTTTTAATACTAGTGTTGATTGGATAGCTGAGTTTCTGTACAGATACCAATACAATAAATAGTTTAAAATTGGCAAAAGTATTATTTAAATAAGTACAAATCTAATCAAAGAATAAGCAAGACATTTGAGCAGATTTTCACTGTCAGCTTTAGATACTTGACAGTTTTTGGTACTCAGGGACACACATTTTAATACTCAGTTCTATATAATAAAAAAGGAGACAAAATTGAGACCTGAGTCTATGTGGCAATGGCCCATTGCATGCACAGTGTGCTGGCTTTGTCCATTCCTTTGGCTGAAGAAGTTGTGAGCCAGACTGTGTGCTTTGGAGAAAGAGCTGGGATCAGAGGGGTCACAGAGGTTCACCATCTCATTAACAGTAAAGAGTGCCTGGTAGCCTCGCTGCTCTCCCTCTCCGAGTTCCTGTGATGGAAGAGGAAATAGTTCAGTGCCTTAATCAAACATCAATTTTCCAGGAAAGTAAGGTGTCACCAAGTATTGTTTTGGTGTGACTGTACCTTTACAATGTCAACAAGCATCTCGAAATCAGTCACCAGTTCCCTTACATCCCGGTTAAATACCACCAGCTCAGCCTTCTGTACAGAAAACTTCCTGATTGGATCTGGGGCTGCAATCATGGACCCTTGACCAGCTCCAAAAAGCCCATTACAAGCCATTTCTACATAAAGGATGACACTAAAGAACAAGGACAGATGTGAAAATTACAGGTGTAATCAGAAAAAAAGTTTAGTAAAATGAGTTGAGTATAAAAGCAGGAAATGTTCTCATGTTTGTTAAACAACCTGTGTGGTTCTTCCTCTTTGAGGCAGTCAGTTAGGACATAACTTGTCTTTTCACCATCTTTAGTCAGACCCTAAAATACACACATTAGATATCATAATGAAATATAGACATGGGTTTAGAATACAATTTGGGCATTTTAATCTACCTTGATGGAAATGACACATCTGCTACATTACCTGAACTGGCTGTTCATTTCTCCAAACCATCGCTTCTCCATCACTTTCCCACAGAAGATGGACCTCTTTTCCTCTCCAGGACTCAGGGATTTTCAGGGTCACTTTAAACCAGCAAGTCCACCACCTTGAACAAGTATCAAGCTAGTGTTATTGCACCTGTAAAGATTCTCAAGTATATAACCATAACTGAAGTATCTAAAGCAAGTCCAAACTTGGATTATGGTCTGAGATAATTATTTTTCAAATGGAGGGTGATCAAAGCTGACATTATTACTCACGTCGGTCCAAAGGTATCACCGACTTTATAAGGTGCAAAGTTCTGCTTGGAGGCTTCAGTGAATGTGATCCTTTTAGGGGAAAGGAAAGAGGAGAGGGATTCCAGCGGGCAAGATTCTCCATATAGTCTGCAGAGAGTCAAAAAATCAAGTCAGTTTTATTTAAACAGCTCTAAATCACAACTCATAAAATGTCCCTTCAAAAGCATAACAATATGAAACCTTGTATAATGGATGACGCCAAATTTAGAAGGCAAAAGGAAAACCCAAACAACTTAATCACACTGCCCATGATAATAATATCTGCTCGATCCGATATTAACTCAAAAAGCTGGATCGGTATTGGTGATAAATGGACCAATCTGGCCTGATCAATTTCAATTCAGTAAATGACTATGCATTTGTGACATTTTGTTTGACAAGTTAGGAATACAATGTTTTTAGGTCATGTCTGATGTTGCCTAACACATAAAAGAATAACCACAGTCTCCTTCACACACTGACGCATAGGCTATCTTATTAATGAAACTATGTTACTGGATCAGTATTGGGTATAGACTGATACACAAAGCCCAGATATCAGTAGGCCTATAAAAGTCAGACAGGTGCATCTCTAGATGCTCTGACCAGAAGAATGCGCAGTTTGTTGTTACATTCTAATACAGCATGTTAACATATGAACACATGTGGGCATTATCTGGACAAAAAATAAATACATAGTGTTCATTTATTTTATAAATAGGACTAAAGCACACTATGACTTACAGCTGAGGAGTTAATCATAGGGGAAATTAAGTATTATCAGTATCAATAAAGACAGCTGTGACCTAAGTTCCTGTAGATATTACAGTAATTTAGGTTTCTCTTCCAGTGCAGACTGGTGTCCAGCTGTGTGCAACATACTGTGCAATACCTTGATCTACACACGATATGAATGAGTGTCATATTAGTCTTACCGTCCTCTCAGATTGCAATCTGTGAAATATATATCAGAAATAAATTTCTCTGCCCTCTCGAGGAGAGTGCGCCTGTTCTTCAGCACAGGCTGGTGATACATGACAAACTCAACATATACACAATTGCAGGTTTGCACGACAGAAGAGTACTGCACTGAAAACCACGGAAGATAAACCCACATCTACAGAAGACCCGGAAGTAGAATTTATAGTTGTTGTATTTTAAGCAACCAGCCGCAAGATGGCAGCAATGTGCAGGGACTGGGATCCAACAATCTGTGTTGTGTTTTTTTATTCTTTTGTCTATGAAGTTCAGGAAGGCGGTTAAACTCAAAGTGACACCAACGACTTTTGTATAACTTCTACAAGCAAAGGCGAGTTGAAATTATTACATTTAAAAATGCCATAAGTTTAATTTGGGTTTTGTGTCCAATGACCCAGTCAAAATATGAATCTACCAGTAACTGATACCATGTTTGATTGACAAAAGAAAGCTCAGCAGACAATATGCAATGCAAATATAGATTTAAAGAAAGACAACAACATAGTAACACATTAATAATTTTTTATTCTCCATGACAGCAGTTAATTGAACATATTTTACACAAATTACTGAAAAACACAAATAACATATTTTAATATAGACTACTGTTTGACATAATGTCAGTTTTTAAAAAATATATGGTAATAGGACAACACTCTATAGTGTAGTGTAGTAGTCACACTGCGCCTCTCTTTACTGTTTAGTTTCCTCTTCACCAAATCGACTGTAATCACTCTACATCTGCCTTACAGTTAAAGTGTCACCTTATTCCATAAGCATGCAAATACTGTACATTGAACATGTACTCAGGAACAGACAGAAGAGATCATAACAAAGTCAAGCTAAACCCTGTGAGGATGACTCGAAGATGTAGTAACACTACAGCAGTCTTGTGGTCAACTGTATGGGCTTCAGTTGAAATGAGAGGAGTGCCAGGGAATTAGTCTTGTGATCAGACTGGCGGACAAGGGTTAGGGGTCAGCCCACGTGCAGCTAGGAACACAAAAGCCTTTTTTCTCAGCATTACTCACAGGGAAAGGAGCTGTGTGTTTCTGTCTTTGTGTGGACTTGAGTGCCCTTTTATTATAAAATCCATAGAGCAGCTCTAAGTACAGGGTTTCTGGAAATGTGGTATAGCCCATCCCTCTCCGGCCACCCTACCATCAGGGATGTCTGTCGTCTCCTATACCACCTATTGTTTGGACTGTGGTTGGGCCTTTCACCATGCCAGGACAATCCAAGGGAACGGATACCATGGTCAGACTTGACCTGAGATTCTCATCAGTTCAGCACTGGCACAACTGTGTTTCCCTGGAAGCTTCTGTGCAGATCTCTCCTTGAGGAACTCACCACATCGTGTTGGATATGAAAGGGGGATTAAAGAGGACAGCTGTTCCTCTTGCTAGAAGGAAGTAGTCACACAGCATAAAACACCCTTTTAAGCATCCAGCATGAAGGTCTATCATGTTCTGCTTGCCACAACACAGCAAAGGAAGTCCAGCCAGACTGCGGCTTTAGGAAAAAAGGACAGTTTCCGAAAAACCCCAGAGCTGCATGCAAACATTATCATGTGATCTACTTAAACCTTGCATGCTTTCACAAATATCCAAACTGACCCATATGACAATTTCACAAATACAGTGTGAGAGATGCAAAAGGACAATGGTCTCATGGTCTTTTAAATGAAGTTTCATTGAGGATGAGGAGCTATACTCTTGAGCCATACTCGTCTGTCTCGCCGATGTTGAATCCAATACCTTTGCTTTTGTCCTGTTCAGCACCAGATCTAAGGAAAAAAATGAAACGATAATGCATTTAATCATTATGTTATCTGCAGTCTTAAATACAGTGTTTCCTTCAAGCTCTACATGTTATCTAACATTATGGAAGAGTTTAGTATCATGTCTTGGTGTGAGAGGTTTATTTTGCCATCAACATAATGTTTGCTATCTAGTTCCATTATGCATAAGCAAAATGTAGTACTGTAGATGAATAAAAATGAGAACTTTTTCAATTGTGAACTCTCAATGTGTCAGCATTAAAAAACCTCTGTTACAGTCAATAGTTCCCGTTTACTCAAGCAGGTGACCCTCTTTTAACAAAGACAAGTGCTGTAGCTGATATTTTGCTGTAAATAAACATAATTACTTTGGAGAAGCAGATAGGGAGAACATTTTGAACACATTTTGTTTAATGCAGAGAGCCTGCAGCTAGCCCATCTGCAGCAAGACTGTCACTCAGCTTTTCACCTCGAAAAGCGGATCATGTCTCATTAGCATAACGAAATGAAAGAGGAGACCGCTTCGCGGCACATTTTACCACTGGTTACTGACACTTCCTTACATCTTTTATCTCTTAGACTTCATTTTTCAGATGGGCTAGACTTACGAAAGACATTTGGGTTTTATTTTTAACAAGTCAATTATGATTTTTGTCTAAAGATGTACAACATCGTTATGTATGGAATTTGCCCTTTTTATCATTGAAAGCCCAAATCCAATTGACCAAATCTGGTTTTTAGGTTTTAATTCTGATGACTGTGATAGACGTTTTGAAATGGCTCTCTTTTATATGTAAATGAGCCAAAGAATATTTTAAATGTATTTTTAATCATTATATTATTATTTCCCCCATCTACCCTCATTTCAGTTTCAACTAAGGTTTCACATAGTTTGAACATAGTATATAAACATTTGTTTGTAAACATTTCTTCCTCATAGTTGTTCCCTCCTGAATGAGAACATCATAATCTGTGATAGCAGTAATGCTGAGGATTCCTCTTTAGATTCAGTTCCTCTTAAATAAAAACCCTGACATGTTTAGCAGGTGTCTCATCTAGTTTGCTCCTTTGTTAAATAAACTGAATAAAGAAGCAAACATTTCCAGTTATCTCATGTATGCATTGCTTTTTAATAAAAAGCCCTTCCTTTACAAAGTGACTGCATGCTGTAAAAGTGTTGACTTATTATTACACATTCTTCAAAAGCTAATTTTGTTAAATGCTGAAGTTGTTCTTAACTATACCATATAAAATCTTTGCTAATTATACAGTGATGCAACCCCATAAAAATACGCCAGGGAGTGAGTCTTTTATAGAAAACCACAATTATACAAAATGGGATTATAATTTATGCAACGTCACACTTTCAAGGGTGACTGAGAACGGCACAAGTGAGTGTATATTCGCAAAAATCCCATTTAATGAGGACACAACCCCTATGAACTCCATCTTTTAAAACTGTTAACACCCACAAATATAGATTTATGGTTCAATTAAAGTTAACCATTCTCTTTAAATACTCTCTGCAATTGTCCACTATGTACACACACATATATATATATTTATATACCCCCTATAATGAATCATAGAAAGCTTTGAAATGACTAAAGCATATTACGATCAGATATTATATTAACTATTACATTTCAGTTTAGGGAGATTCAGGCATACATACAGTACATCTTCAAACAGAGTAAGATACACCTGGTTTGAGCCCTCTGACAAGCAAATCTCATCTCAAGTATTAATGATGGAAATCATTAGGCTGACCAGCTGTGATTGGTCGAGTTCAACAAACAGTTATTTTTATACAGTATTCAGCAAGCATAATCATGGTTTTGTTTTGTTGTATTTGCCCTTTACTTACCTTTTTTGCCTTAATATGCAGCACATTAAAGAGACAATGAGAACAAGTCCCATTGCAGAGCTCACCAATATGGGAACCAGTAAACCTGCAGAACAATGGAGCAACAGAGGCAGAAGGGATTTATTAGTGTCTTGCACTCATTTCCGCATGTGCTTATTTTGGTAACTGTGCTTTGATGTATTTGAATGTGCGTATATGTGGGGTATCCAAATGTTAGTGTGGTTAGAGTATTCCAGTATACAACTGGAATACTCTAACCACACAATATTGCGTTGCTATATTATGATAGCAATGCAATATATGCATATTATGAAAGATTTGTTTTAGTAATAATTGTCTCTAAACTTGAAGTCATGGTTTAGATGAATTTTCCTTTATACATGTTAACTAATTTTCTGCTTCTCCTCTTTTTTCTCATCAATCTACACACAATACCCCATAATGACAAAGCGAAAAAAGGTTTTTTAGAAATTCTTGCAAATGTATTAAAAATAAAAAACTATATATCGCATGTACATAAGTATTCACACCCTTTGCTATGACACTCAAAATTGAGCTCAGGTCCATCCTGTTTCCACTGATCACCCTTGAGATGTTTCTATAACTTGATTATTGATTAGACTCCACCTGTAGTAAATTCAATTGATTGGACATGATTTGGAAAGGCACAACCCGATAGTCACTCTGACAGAGCTCCAGTGTTCCTTTGTGGAGATGGCAGAACCTTCCAGAAGGACAACCATTTCCGCAGTACTCCACCAAACAGGCCTTTATGATAGAGTGGCCAGTGGCCTCTACTCAGTACCCCGCTTGGAGTTTTTCAGAAGGCACCTAAAGGACTTTCAGACCGTGAGAAACAAGATTCTCTGGTCTGATGAAACCAACATTGAACTCTTTGGTCTGAATGCCAAGAGTCACGTCTGGAGGAAACCAGGCTCCTCTCATCACCTAGCTAATACCATCCCTACGGTGAAGCATGGTGGTGGCAGCATCATGCTGTGGGGATGTTTTTCAGCGGCAGGAACTGGGAGACTAGTCAGGATCAAGGGAAAGATGAACGGAGCAAAGTACAGAGAGATCCTTGATGATAACCTGCTCCAGAGCACTCTGGACCTCAGACTGGGACAAAGGTTTACCTTCCAACAGGACAGCGACCCTAAGCACACAACCAAGACAACAAAAGAGTGGCTTCGGGACGAGTCTGTAAATGTCCTTGAGTGGCCCAGCCAGATCCCAGACTTGAACCCGATTGAACATCTCTGGAAAGACCTGAAAATAGCTGTGCAGCGACGCTCCCCATACCTGACAGAGCTTAAGAGGATCTGCAAAGAAGAATGGGAGAAATACCCCAAATACAGGTGTGCCAAGCTTGTAGCTTCATACCCAAAAAGGCTTGAGGGTGTAATCGCTGCCAAGGGTGCCTCAACAAAGTACTGAGTAAAGGGTGTGAATACTTATGTACATGCGATATTTCAGTTTTTTATTTTTAATACATTTTTCAAACATTTCTAAAAACCTTTTTCGCTTTGTCATTATGGGGTATTGTGTATGGATTGATCAGGAAAAAAAAGGAATTTAATCAATTTTGGAATAAGGCTGTAACATAACAAAATGTGGGGAAATTGAAGGGGTGTGAATACTTTCCGGATACACTGTATTTTACACGGGGAGAATCTCTCGATAATGGATACTTGTGAGGTAAAACAGAGGATGACATATGTTGAAAAGGAAAGTGAAAAGGTAAAAACTACACACAAAAAAACATACCAGTGTTCATCCAAGATAGATCTCCTGAGTAACACAGAAAAAGAGAGAAAAGATGAAAATGAAATTCATTGAGAAAAAATCCATTAAGTATGGTGCCATCCAAAAAAGAAAAAAGTTTTAAGGTAATATATGACAGACAAAGCAAAGATTTTAAAAAATGCAGATAAGTTTGAATTTCATTTAATTGCAGCATTCTGCTCTTGTTCAGTCTTAAAACCAACCTTTTAACTTGAAGACTGTACTTATCCAGAGAGGCTAGCATGAGTCTTAATTAAAACAATGGCCAAAGAGATAATCTGGGCTGCAACTAATGCTAATTTTTTTAACTGATTAATTGTTTAGTCTATAAGAAGTAAAAAGAAAAGGTGAGAAACGTTCATCACACCTTTCCAGAGCCCAAAGTGGTGTCTGACCAAAACAAAAAGATTTCACTTACTTTACTTTCGTATATGATTAAAAAAAACAAGCAGCAAAGCAAATCCTCTTGTTTCAATATTTAGAACCCGCAAATGTAATTTTTGCTTGAAAAATGACTGAAAATATTAATTGAATTGAATAAAAATATTAGATTCATTTTCTTTTGATTGATTAAATGATTAACTGTTGAGTAGTTCTACAAATCATGTGATATATCAAACTAATATATACTAAGTTACTGCATGTGATGATTGAGCCTTTACATGAAATTATACCAAATCTTTAAAATATTTCCTCACAATAGAAATCAATTCCCCATGGAGATTATCAGTTGAGAATTATTTGCTTTACTTCTCAAATTGCAAACACTTTTTTCTTCTAACACCTCTGTTCACAAATGTGCAGAGTATGAAGGTACAAAAGTTTTTCTTTCCTCATACCACAGAAAAGGACAAAGAAAAGGGATCAAATTCATTTTAAATAAATAAACATTTAAGGGTGAAAGGTGCAAATTAATTGGGAAAGAAATCTTCCATGTATCCTTCATGTGAGCCGCTTTAACTGAAAATAGTTGCGTATTTTTACTGTGTCTCCTCACTAATTGCAAACAGCATTTTGACCAGAAGCAAATTGTAAGAGAAGACAGAGACGTTACGTAAAACATGTAAGTTCTAGCAAAGTCTTTTGGTTTAGCTGCATCTCTATATTGTGTAAGACAATAATTACATGTATATCTCTATAATTATCATACTATAGGACAGAACTTGGCATACAGTATAATACTATGAATATTCTTTTCCAGGCAGTTTGTGGATATATAATACTGTACATGTGCTTTGATGCAAATTGATTTACAAACATGAAATTTGTGCTTTCTTGTAATTTATTTTAAAGCATTGTCCAGCAAGGCATAATTATGTTAACAGAGGTAATGCTCATATGTGAAAAAGTACACATTTCTCATTTCTGTAAACATTCAAGACACAAACCTAAAGCAAATGTTCATATTTTACTTTAATGGGCACGGCAATAGGGATGACTAGTTAAGCAGAGTATGTTTATAAAAAGTACTGTAAGTGATACTGCTGTGTTATTTCTGATAAAAAATTGTGATTGTGATATTGTGATTATGTGCACATACAGAAAATAATAATTTAAATATTAAATATGTTTATGAGAAAAATCATCCAAAGATGACAGTTTAGTCAGACAAACGCAAGCATGGCTTAAACGGCTTTCATTGTGGGACCCACAACTGATGTCTGCTACAGAAAGTGACATAACGTGAGTCTCAACTAAGTCTGGAAACTCTCTAGTCTTCCCATTCCATTGGCAAAAGCCAAGGATGTGGATAACCATGGCTGTGCGGTTTCCTGGGAACAGTAGCAGGGGAGAAATTGCCGTAGTTTTTCTTTGGCACACTTTGCTTGATTGATGTGGAGGTCTTCTTCTGGTTCTTCAAGGCTTTTGTAAGAGAGCGATCTAACTCAAAAGCCTCATCTGTTGGCCGTCCACGCAGAATATATCTAATAGTGGGGAGAGCCAAGTCTGACTTACAGTTCAGGTAGCTCCTGAGATTGAGCTCGGGAAAAACGGCATCTCTGAGAGTCTGAACCTGCTGCTTCTCATGGACAGATTGTTTGACCTGATGGAAAACTCTCTGCTCTATACAGACATAGCACAGTGGATCACCCAGCCTCAACTTTCCCACAGAGCGGTTGGTCTGGCTTTTCTTCAATGGGGATTGATGCGGTGTTTGTTGTTTGGATTTGGCCAGAGTTCCACTCTTTTGGTTCTTGAGGTCTTTTTTCTTGCCAGCTTGAAGCTTGTCTAAGCCATTTGGTAGGAGCTGATAGAGGCCTTCATCAGCCAGATCTGCCAAGTCACCAACCAGCAGCTGCTGAATGATTTTCTTCCTCTTGAGTGCAGTTGGGACTGCTACAGCACCATGCAGCCCTCTGCCTGCATCAGACACAGAGCCAATCACAGCTTGTTATACATCCCAGCCTGTCGGATATTCCTTGGAACAATTTTGGGACTTCATGCCCAGCATGCAACAGCTCTGCCTATAGTGATAAACTAGAAGCACATTGCCTTCTAAATGCAGCTCATGAAAACTAATAGCTGGGAATTCCACAGTGCAATGTCAAAACATGTATGCCAATCGACAAGCATAGCTCTGAGAGGGAGGCTTTGAAAATTAGGAAAACATGCAGATTCATACCACACCATATGGACCTAAATACCATACAATCCAGGAAACCAGTCAACCACATAAAAGTAAGCCTTTAAAGACAAATTTAAAAGCTGCAGATGTTCTCAGCGCGTCAGTGGGATAGTTAATTTGTTGTGTCTTAAAAGATGGCCTACTTTCCAAGCAGCTCATCAAAGTCAAGAATGACATCTGCATGAAAGCACGAACACAAGCAGGTGATACCATACAAGCCAAAGCCAGTGTGACAGCCCGGTGCAGAAAACAAATGCAGAAATATAATTGAAACTCGTCCTTGTGCCATTTTTAAAGCCGTGCAGTGGCTATTTAGTCTATGTGACCTTTGCATTCATGCACCAACAGTAAAGCGAGACCATTTTGAAGACCATACTTACCCTCCTTAAAAGACACCAAGACAACTCGGGTGTCGGCAAGCTGTGGTTTTCTGTAGTTGCCATTCAGAGGCACAGGGGCTGAGTCCTGGGCATGGGAGGAGTAGAGGGCTGTTGCCAGGGACAGAAACTGGGAAGACAAAAACAAAACAAATGCCTGTTTAAAGGGGACCTATTATGCTCATTTCCAGCTCTGTATTTTTATTCTTGGACTCCACTAGAGTAGCTTTGCGTGATTCACAGTTCAAAAAACTCCTTATTTATCTTATACTAGCCCTTTATGCAGCCCCTCAGTTCAGCCTTTCTCTGAAACAGATCATTTTTGGATTCACCTCCCCTCTGCCCCCTCCCTCAAAGCCCACTCTGTTCTAATTGGCCAGCTTCAGGAAGCTTCCATCGACTCCAGAGGCAGCATAAACAAACTATAGTAGTAATTGTTGAAGCCAGAATCCGATCCAAAATATGCAAGTGGACATCTGCAGCAACAAAGATTACAGCAGGACGTTTCTGTTTGGTAAATATTACGCTCATTACCTGCTTATTGTTTGAAATATTTGTCTAATCTGTGTTCAACTCTCAGTACATTTGTAAATTCTAACTGAATCTCTGTGGTTTGAAGTTAAGTTTCTGTCTGCGTTGCTGTTTGCATTTTTAGAAATCTGCCTTTTACTGTTTGCTGATTGCTTACAGCCATTTCAGAGACGTATAAATTTACTGCTGATGCAAACCAAACATTTCATTTTTTAGCTGCTTCAAAGTAAATGGCAGACATTTATTTGACACAACCAGACCTGGAAATATTTGAAGCTCTTTGTTCAGTGCATCAGTTAGACATAATGCACGAAGGAACAGTACAAGCAGAAACAGCCGCAGAAACGGCATAATGTTAGCGGAGTAAAACCGTGAACTCCATTGAGAGCACCTGACACACACCTGACCATATTAAGAAATCCATCACAAATCGACATCAGATTGGGCTGAAGGTAGAAAAAACTGTTGGAAACCGAGTGTTCAGAGCAGTATGAAGCCTGAGCTTTCTGCTTACAGAGATTACTTCTCTCTGTTTACCTCAATATTTGAAACTATTGCCATGTTCAAAATAAACATCTGACACATTATACACTGCCTGGCCAAAAAAAAGTCTCCACCAAAAAAAAAGGTCATACACTGTAATATTTCGTTGGACCGCCTTTTGCTTTGATTACGGCACGTATTCGCTATGGTATTGTTTCAATAAGATTCTGCAATGTCACAATATTTATTTCCGTCCAGTGTTGCATTAATTTTTCACCAAGATCTTGTATTGATGATGAGAGAGTTGAACCACTGCGCAAAGCCCTCTCCAGAACATCCCAAAGATTCTCAATGGGGTTAAGGTCTGGACTCTGTGGTGGACAAGCCATGTGTTAAAATGACGTCTCATGCTCCCTGAACCACTCTTTCACAATTTGAGCCCGATGAATCCTGCCATTGTCATCTTGGAATATGTCCGTGCCATCAGGGAAGAAAAAATCCATTGATTTTCTTTGATGGCGACTTTTTTTTTGGCCAGGCAGTGTATATATATATATATATACATATATATGTAAAAATATATAAATGACAAAAAATAAGAAAAACCATAAAAGGCATCAATGGCACATATATTGAAGTTGCTGAAACATGCTTTAGTTTAACTAGCCATTAGCTATTTTTCATACTTCCAAATCATATAAGACTGTGACTTTAATTGATAAAGCACCTGTTTGCGAGAAATCGTCACATGATTCCTGAACAGTGTCCACAGTACACTTGGATAGCATGGAGGAGTTGTCAGTGACCCATCATAGCGATAATACTCGTCCAAACGTGCAGGCAGCAGCGCTCTCATGTTAAAACCAGGCACCTTCACTCTCTGATCTGCCAGTTGAAATGAAAAACAGATGTAATTTGTAACTGTTTAACAACTTTTTTCGTCATACATAATGGCAACATGAATGAGTCGATGTAGACTGTGGAGGTCCTGACTATAGCCATAACTTGTTTACGTGCTAAAAGTCTTGAGTAACCTTTAAAGTATATTTTCAATGTTTCAGGTGGATTAGGCATTACAAGAAAGCCTGAACACTGGTGGTGGCTGAGTATCTATAGGCTAATTGATATTGTTAACTACTCTATTCTATACTAACTCTTTAAAACAACTTGTTTAATCATGTTAGACTTACCTCTGTATTTGATGCCATTGATGAACTTAAGAAACTTTTCAAAGGCCGGGTTGAACTCTCCAACCTGTATGAAAAGGCAGTTAGATGGTTATGCTCCACAGACATTCAATATTCACTATCCTCTACACCACAGAGTCCACAGCGTCTTACCTCAATCAGGACACCCAGCACAGCCAGGCCGTCCGATTTGTCTACTGCCATGGACATATTGGGATACTTGTCTGAATTGAAGTGCACGATATGCAACTGTGAAGAAAAAGAGAAGTAATTCAAGATTGACCCAATGCATAAGAAAGCATATTGAGTCAAAACCTTGAGTCAAAAAAGGTTGGGCAGAGCTGTGGATCATTTAAACTAGTGGGTGGTCAAGTACAGCAAAAAAGTGGACACAAGTCTACCACATTGTCATTTGTTTTTGGTGGCAGTATTGCATATTTGGTGCGACACCAAAGCATGTTAGTTATTCAAGCCAAATATGACAAACTATGTTCTGTCTAGAAAATTATGGTTGACATTTGCACTATTTCTGGGAAATGTTCAATTTCCCATCATTCCGTCCCTCCAAACAACATGTCATCAAGGAACTGTGGTTCTGGAAAGACTTGAAAAAGATGCATAATCTCAATGTGTCTACTGACACAGGTCAAACCACAGCACCTTAGTTATGGCTGTGGTGAAGCTGAGGCATTGAACCTTAAAAGCAAACAGGTTGTAACTACCCATTGTAATACCAAATTAAACAAAAAAAGATGCTTATATTTCATGTCATAAAAGAGACTCTTTTAGAGTTTTCAGTCAAGTCTTTAGCCTTACTTCAAGTACCAAAAACATGAAAGAAAACTAGAGTGTGAAAACTGCTTACAGGACTTGACACATTAAATAGCAGAGACAGCTACTTCTTTCAAGAGGTGGTTGAAAACCAAATCATATAATAGTCTGGTACTCTAATCCCTTTAAACCCTGCAGAAATAAGACACTCTGCCAGATTGTACATGACGCTGACTGAAGATATGTCTTTACCTTTTAGCATGAAATATGATATTTTGATTGGTAAATGGAAAGATTCATTAAAAGAATAACTATGAACTTGAACTGTCCTCTCTTTATAAACTTATTGGCTGATATTTTAAAGACATGCAGTGAATCATGTCTTTTTACAGCTGGTGTATAAACTCACAATGTGTTTATTGTTATAAACTTCTTTAATTAGAATGTGTTTTATACAAGCATTCAATTGAGTTTAATCCACAATAAGCACTGTCTGAAACTGTTGGTCGGGTAAATGTAAACTGTCTGCCACACTGTTAAGAAACTGGAACAGTAATGTGCAGACGCAGAGCTTTTGAAAGTTTTGTCAGCTTGAGCAGCATCTGTAAGCCTTGAAGGGTGTCCATGGCTCTGGGTCCTCTGCCAGTCAAATGTCACACGTTTAAGTCAGGAAGTATTAAATCACTTGGACACAGAGACGCAGTCGCCAATTTCAATGAATGGATATTTAAATGAATGGACTGAGCTGCCATTAATTTACTTTTAGAAGCAGTAGCGGGTAGTAAAAGTTGAGTGTGCTTTGTTTACCTCTGCTGCATACTGCTTACTGTTCACCAAGTGCTCAGAGCCCCCAGGCCTGCTAGGGGAGCCCCAGTGGAAATGGAGTTGAGCTGCAGTGTAACGATGAGGGAGGCCAGAGATGTGCATCTTGGAGGGCAGCGATATTTGCACTGTAGATCAAATAAAACATTTACTATAAGATAAACTGAGGAGGTCAGTGTGGCGTGTTGTGCTGTCCTTTTAACTTAAATGTTCATGTTACTTAACGGTGGAGTGAGGTGCAGGGCACTGTCCACAAGTTTATCAGTGTATGACGAATGTTTGTTAGAAAGAAAAACTCTGTCAGCATATCTCAGACACACGTCACACTGATGATGCCTTGTGTAGCTTGTGGCCTTAAGGCTCATCAGGCGTGCACACATAAGCACTGTCTGGTCTTTGCAACCTGTTGGTTAACTTGTGTCAATATAACAGCAACTGCATCATCAGCAACACAGATCAGACATTACATGCATTTTCAGCAATATAGATTGATCTATAGAAGTCATTAAATTATTAGTTTTTCAGTGGTATCCATGTTCTAATTGCTATATTGAGCAATAAAATTTAATAATGGCTTATAAGATAGATATCAAACACTGTTGGGGATAAAACTGACGCTGGTCTCTGTTGTTAAAATCCAGTATGGGCAGAGCAGATTACTAATCTCTGCTCATATTTTCCCAGACTAAACATGAAGCTCTTTCTTTGGATGAAAAGGACAGTAAAGATAATAAGAGGGTGATTATGGAAAATTGCTCTGAAAGATGTAGAAAGAAGATCATCCCATCATTCATTGTCTGTAGGTTGACACAGAAATTAGGTCTCTAAAGCAAAGACAGACTCCTCTGTGTTTACAGTATGTGGACCTTTTCCAATGATTATGTTGATTATGTACAGATACCTGTGATAAACTGGTTTTAAAATACCCATAATTAAATTACCAAACTTCACGATGTATTCTATTGATAACAATGATGACATACTCACCAGAATGTCCATTATTTCCAAGAGTGAGGTGCTCATTGGGTGACAGGTTGTAGTCCCTAACCTCAATTGGACGTAAAGTAGGGTCAAACCTCAGTAGGTCTGACTTGATGTCTATTGGAGACTGGTAAGCTCCACCACAATATGGATAATGTTTGGACCACTGGGACTGTCCTTCCGGCCCTGCAACAGCAGCAACAGCAACATCAATGCAAGTAATTTTCAATTTACTGGCTTTAGGACCTGGCTGTGGCTGATGTCCAAAAGACATTTTCACTGTAACTTGAAGTAAATTATTTTAATATACAGAAACTATATATATTATAAGTAATCTGAACAGTGAATTGTTAGTTTTTCACATGTTAAATGGGCTGTGAATATGAAGCTGGAGGATGGTTTCATAGAGGGCCAAAGTTTGCTCTGGCTTACTGAATATTATATCTGTAATCAAAGGGAAGTATCATTATCTATGTACAAGGCGGTATGGGAGAGGCTCGTGGCTCAGCTCTTGGCCCTCTCCAAAGCAGTAAGAGTGAGAACCAGGCTGTTGTTTGTGGGGAGAGCCAGTGAGAATGCTGTCTCTCTCCAAATGAGAGGTTTCTATAAAGCAAAGGACACTGAAAATGGCCACATTTGCAGATCAAGTCATGCAGTTTACAAAGTGACCTCAGCATGAGGGTGTCTTTCAACAGCGCTTCTCCGGGGGCAATGAGACACACTGGCTTCAGAAATAACACAAGAGAATATGAGAAAAATGTTAATGAGAAATTTATGCAGAATAAAAGAAAATCAGGAAACTGAAATGTCAGGATCCACACTGAGCTTTTCAACCACAATGCTTAGTTTTAAATGAAGCTATTAGTTACAGATGAATGGATCTTATCCAAATCTGAATAAACACACAGAATTGTAGCTACATAAAAAAAGAATAAAAGGCCCAGAATGTACCAGCACTCTCATCACTTCTGCACATTTGCCACCAAGTCATTATCTGTCCAGAACTCATCCAAAATTCGCCATTCACCATATGCCAGCTGACCATGGTTAAATATGAATGACGCAGCATAAAGTCCCATCTGTCACTCCCCAGACAAATATGGATCGATTGTATACAATACGTCAAAAGACATCAAGTAAAGCTGTGAAATCACTGAATACTTGTTTAGGGCAAAACCCAAGTTCAATCTCGGCAAACCCTCCCTATAATAAGACAGAAAGTTACTCTTATGGCTATAATTACTTCAGTTCATTTGCTGTTTTAATTAGACCCAGCCTACCCTTTAATAACGGCCTTGAGTGGCCTTTGAGCAGTCCTTGGCAGTTCTTGATAGAACATACATGACTGTGATAACTTTTTTAAAATACAGGGCATTTTGTGTCTAAAAGGAATATTAAATCATGAGACTCATGAAGGATATCTTAAGGTAAATCCTTCAACTCGATAACATCAGTGGTCAAGATGAAAAAACACAATAGTGTAGCAGGGTGAGAAAATAACAGCAGTAATGATTCATCATTAATTTGATTTCCCTGTTAAGGTTCACTGTTTTGTCCTCCGCCACAGGGTGGAGTGTTGAGGTGAAGATAATTCAGATGACTCAGCTGAGCCCCTGTCAAGTTCTACTAGCCCTCTGGACCACTGACTACTGTGACAAGACCTCTCGAGAGTTTGACTCTAACTGTCCACCACGCTGCACTCAGGAGGAGCCTGAGGTTTTTTCTTCTTCTACTTTCTACAGTAGTCATCACAATCATTTCTAATTTGGTACCTTGCTAATTTGTTACCAGAGAAATTAACAAAGTTTCCGGTAGTTTGACTGTTGCATTTAGTACATACAATGCACTTTTTTAAGTATCCAAGTGTTCACAAGTGTTTATGACTGAATCACAATGTTAAGGTAAATTCTAAATTTTGTTATATTTTTCCATTATCTGGTTGTTTCTATTTCTTAAATGTCCATATGTAGAGAATGAGCAGCTGTGTAAACAACATCTGCAAAGGTCCATTAATTCTCATTAATGCCAAGCCCCTTCTATAATAAAAACAGAGTGGATCAGCCTTTTTCAGAGGCCCAAATGAAGCGAGGAAAATTACCGCAAACTATAATTATTTTGCAGCAAATAGAAGTAGCCCTTGTCTTATACTTATATGTGCGTGAGTAAAATAATTTATCATTAAAAGAGGACAGTAAGTTTGACTAATGATGATGATGATGAAAAAGACGTTGAGTACTTCCACAAATGATAATGCATTGAATTTGTACACTTGCTTTCTTACTGGTTTTAACATTCAATTACCAGCAGACTTTTGAGAGGCAGTGACACGATGTCAAGAGGTCACGCTCTGAGCACAGTTTATGTAAGATATGGTCATGGTTCAAGAAGTTGCTTCCCATAGATCCTGAGGCATGAGACAGAGGCAGTCAACCACTTATGTTGTAATTTCAGAGCCTGTAATGAACTCTGCAATTACATGAGGTGACAGGGGGACGTCAGTAGTTGTCTTTGGAGGTCAGAGAATGGTTACAAGGCATTGCATTTGATATCATCATCACTTCTGTCTTGACAAGGCTAATTCAAAGTACTGCTGTGGGGGATAAAACAACAATAGCATCTCTGACTCACTTACTGCCACATCAGTGAATTACATCAAACTCATTCTTAACACTACATTAGTTAATACTGGTTTAGGGGTAGAGCAGGGAATGATCAGGACATAATACAGGCTAAATCATCTGGGATTGCACATGCACCACGACAAAAACTATAATGAGCTTATTATCTACAACTAACACATTATAGGGAAAATGGGATCAGACTTACCAGCGTATGTCCATTTGGCACCTAAAAGAGAGAAAAATATTACTGTAGATTGAAAATGCATACCATTTCACATATTTTAAAAGATAAATAAAAAAAATGATTAAAAAAAATATATATATATAAAGATACATTTTCTCTTATAAATAAACCATAACAAAGTCAAAGCCAATTTAACAGATATCCAAAGTACTACTCTCTGACCCAAGTGGTCATTTCAGTTATGCCACCCTCTCTATGAAGAAGGCTATGCGTAGGTGTATGGAGTTGGACCAGACACCTGCCGTAAAGCATCCTTTCTTCAAATGCTTAAATGCCCCAAATACCCTGCTGTCAAACAAGTATTTCCTTCTTCTTTCTACAAATCTACAAGTTCACCCAAAAGTTTCCACCTTTTGCACTCAGCAAGCGTCTTACCATGCAGCACGTTGAATAAAGTCAGCTGTATTACAAGGATGGGTATGAAGTTCAGGAACAACATCTTGATCCTCTCAGCCCTCCCTGGTGTGAGATAGCCTGATGTTTCACCCGGTGCAGATCAGCAGCTTGGAGCACCGGAGCGCCAGCCTTTCAAACCGGCTTTTATACTCATGTTGTCAGCTTCATTTCAGCTAGCACTGACGTCAGAGCAACAACAAAACCAGCCTCCAGAGTCCTCTAGTCACCGGAGAGTGACAACTCAACAGCGGCGACCGCATCCAGCCGAAGCCCCTCATTTCGGACTTAACGTAACCTCAAACCTGCCGACGGGACGAAGGATGGGGGGGAAAGTGGAGCCGCATGCAGATGTGCCAATGTTACACCGTATTTGGTGACCTGTCAGATTTTGTCACCTGCAGTGTTGGAAGAAGTCTACTCAGATCCTTTACATAGCCTAAGTAAAAGTAACTATAAATAGTACAGTACAAGTTAAACATTCTGACTTTAAAATCCTACTTGAATTAGCCTACTAAAGTAAAAGTAGCACATTACTTTGTTGCTTTAAGTCAATACTGAGCATTTTTACGTCAGTAGTATTTAATTACAGGATTTCTTCTCGTACAAATTAGGTATTTGACATTGTGGTATGTATAGGATGATGTGTAACACTAGGCCTGATTGGTCACAGAATATGGTATAACACCGGTGTTACAGTGAAACCTGCGACCTACCAGATTCTTTGATGCAGAGAAAATAGAGATGTGAGCCCCCCACATTACCCTCCTCTCAAAAAGTCGAGAATCACTGCATCCCCACAAATGCCCCTATTACTTCCACTCAGGTAAAATAAAGCAGGCAAACCTAAGTATGGGGAGTACATTTTAATCCAAAGAGAACATTATCTCAGTATCAATTGCATATTGCAACCAATAGGCTACACACAACCAACACAAGTAATGCTCCTTCCGTGCAATACAATAACTGGATTGACTCTTCTCCACGTGCAATATTCTTGTTTTTATTGATTGATTTTATTTTATTTTATTTATGTATGATCTGTGATTGAGTGTGATCCGCTATTTGTGGCACCTAAAAGAGGAGCACTTTTAATTTCGTTGTATTGTTCACAATATAATGACAATAAAGACACTTTGTTTAAATGCTGTGTGTTAAGCTGATTAACCGTGAACAAGGTGCTCCCAAGCCACCTGATAATGAGGTGCTCCTAAAGTTCATTTAGGCTATTAGAGTATATGAATCGGTCGATTGATTGATTGATTGATTGATTGATTGGTTGACTTTATTTAACAACTTAATCAAAACAAACACCAACTCTGCCATGGCTTTGAGTGCTTAAATTAAAAACTCAGGATAACACAATAAAACCCAGAGGCAATTATCTCCATTTTGGTCAGTTAGGGGATGGGAGGTGGGGAGGGTTTGGGGTGCAGGACAGGTGTCAATGTTGGCTCTGACGAGGCCAGAATGATACAGCACATTAATCAAAACAATGATATTATATATTCAGCAAGTTTTCACTTTATTAACAACATCAATCACTATTTCAGTGTTTTGATGGACCATGTCTGGCCCTACTCGCCACTCAGTAATACATTTCTGTACATCTGCATAAATACATCAGTAGGCCTATATAAACATTACTTCACAGCTCCTACAGCAAATTGTATACAACAAACCCAGAAGACATCATATTTTCAGAAATAACATCCTACTATGAACAACCTCAGAGCCAATTTTAAGGTGCCAGCTTGGAACCTCCTAAGCTGCTCATCATTTTAAGATTTCCTGGCAATCTACTCCAAAATTACATTTTCACAACAGCATGGCATTTGGATAATTGGCGAAGGTGAGGTAAAGCAGGATGATGTAATGTTTTTTTTTCCTGATCTAATGTGAAATATGGATTTGTACAAGGCTGGATTAGTACCCCCAAGGAACCCTGGGCACTGACGCTCATGGACCCCCCCCCCCCCCACACCGTCTCGCCACACAAATCACATGTATCATCATGTTACCCACCCTGGCCATTAAAATCCACCTTAATTATTTTGAGCTTCCAGTCAAAAGCTGAATAAGAAGTTCAGCTGAGCTGGGAACAGATCTGCCTACAGTTCAATAAACCAAGTGCTGAAATATTGCTGCACTCACAAATCACAAGACAATGATATAGTGGATTAAATCATCTCAAGGCAGTGTATGGCTCAAGACGATGATAATATTAGTGTTCTCTGAAAACCACCCAAGCAGACAGCACAACAATTATTACTGATACATGTGACTAAGTATACAACAATCACACAGCACAGCTGAATACTCTGAATACTAGTTTCAAAATAAGGGTCAGTAGTGAGTGAGGCAACTTCACACACTGCAAAAGCCAAAATATATGCACTTGACAAATCAACTCCCACACATATATAGCAGTATCACACAGTGATGCAAAACACGTTAAGCAGACAGCATATCAAATAAGTGTATCCACATTGTGGATGACCAGATAACATTATCTGGTCAACAAATAAATGAAATTAAACAGTCAATCTTGAGACTTGATTTACTTCGCATGAAAGCGAAATGAATTATCAACATCAAGAGAGTGTGTATATTTCTGTGAATAAAATCACCAACAATAAAGATAAAAAAAAACCCCAAACAACAGTATTTACAAAACAGGTATGACATGTGTCTTACTTGTTTTGGTAAACTGAAATTAATAAAAGGAGATTTTATGTCACCAATCCTGCAAGCCTCAGATTCTCGGGCAGGGAGATCCACAGCAGAAGGACCCTCATTGCAAAAGCCTTGTCACTTTTAGTCTTGAGCCGGGACTTGTGATCAGTAAAATCTTAATCAATTCTAAAACTTATTGGTAACCAGTGAGAAGAGGCTAAAGGCTGATGTTATCTTCTTTTCTAGTATTTTGTTAGTACCAGCTGAAGGTGTCAGATGTTTGTTTTTTTTATTTTGGCTTAACCCTGAATTGAATGAATTACAGTAATCTAACTGAGATTTAATACAAACATTGATCTTCTCGAGATCAGTGTAAGAGAAAAAAACGAGTTGCTCCTTAATGGATAAAAAATGATTGAACAATGTTTGTAAATAGTTTTTATTATTGTGGTTACAAACAAGATTTAAGAACAGCACATACACTAAGCTGTACGACTTTTTAATAACCAATAGTTTTATATATGATTTTAATAATTTATTGTTTATCGCATTGTGCACTTTATTCAGCTGCTGCTGCTTTCCCTCAGCAGGCGCCTTAGTACTGTTTTTCTATGTTCTATTTATTTTACTCTTACTGGGATTTTATTTATCTTATTTATTCACTTGTTTTTATCTTGGAATGCTGAGAGTGAATGTTGGTGTATTTGTTGGTGTAATTCCAATCGACTATGCCGACATGGAAATAAAGTATTGATTCTTGTTTTAATATTACACCTAGTTTCTGGCTGCAGGTTTGACATTTCTAGACAGGAAGCTAGAAATATTAAATAAATAATGTTTCTGTAAAGCAGGGATGGAATTTAGGGAACAAAGATAATGATTTGTGATTTGTGTGATTTAGATGGAGAAGGTTTGGGGACATAACTGTTTTTTAAAGATGAGGTTTTTATGTTGCAAAAATGGAAATGTGATGTATGTCAACTGAAATGACTAAATAAGAGGATTGTTCTCCCTGAGGTAGATCTATGTAGTATACAGTGTTGAATTTGTTCTTTAAAAGTGTTCTACAACGAAGCCCTCTGAAGGTTAGGTTGCATTTGCACATTTCTAAAGGTAATCTCAGTATTGATACGGTTTCAACATGTGTTGAAATGACAAAATAAATGGTTCTTCAATACTGATCTGTGCCTCAGTCTACCCATGTATCGTTCAGAAACCACTAACACAAATAAGGAGGTTTCAAATGAAACGCTATTACATATTACCGTAAATAAATTATGTATGGAGTTGTTTATGTGTGTTTCATACATCCATGACTTGGTTACACCCTTACATAAAAAACAGTAACCTGTTACCTATGAAAAAGGTAATAAAAAGAGGAAGATGTCTGTATCGGCTGTTAACTTTGGTTTCAATTGAAGGTGGATCATTAGGGAAATCTTGGTACAAAGGTCGGTGATGGCAGTGTACTTCCTTTGCAGTTTACAACCTTCACTCACTTCTACGAAGACCGCCCAAAGACCAGCAGCAAGATGAAGCACCTGCTATTTTTTGGGATCGCCTTTGCTGCATTCTACATCAGCCATTCCCAAAGGAAAGGTATATCAAACTATTTTATTTTAAAATATAGTTAATTTAAAACCATAACTAAAGATCAGTTTATAGAGCTGAAGTACATTTTTCAGAATAGGCCAGGCTCTTACTCACATGGCCTACTAAAAATGAGGAACTGTTATCTTTGTGTATTGGTACAGTGTTGAACAAGTACAAAATATGGTGTTTTATGCATGTTATGTGTGGTTGCCTAAAGTATTAATGGTTCCTTTTTGCTCAGACTAAGTCAGAGAGATAAAGCTTCACCCTTAGTCCTTTCAGAGCAAAATGGCGGTTACATTGGCAGTTTGATCTTTCAGTTTCTACACGGACTAAGTAACTTGTAGGCTGAAGCATATAACGTATAAGAGTGAGGGACATATATTTTTGTGTAGTAAGAGGGGGAAATGAATTCGGTTCAATCAGAAATCAATATACATGATGGAAAAAATGTTTCCATTTATTATTCAAGTCTAGACTGCATCTCTCAGCAAAATATAATTATATTTTACCTTTTTAACTGACATTTACTGAACTAGATGTTCATGTTTTAACCTGCAACTGAGGCCAACAATGAATGCTTTTAGATATAACCAAAGAGGAAAATACAGTACTTACTGTACGTTTACACTTCTGGAAATAGTATTTACACATTGCTAACAATTGTGCTAAGCTGAGTGAAAAAATCATTCCTCTATAATTCCAAAGTTTTAAACACTGAGATCTTTTTTGTCTAAGCCTGACTGTTATGAGTATTCCAACCTGCAATAGTGCAACAGCTCAATACTGTGTAAATGATGGGGACGCCCAAATTTGATGTATCCAGTTAGTTAGTTCTCTTCTAAAATGAAGTGAATATCGGTTAAAATGTGTGATATAAAGGAACCCCCTGAAACTTCCCTTCTGTGAAACCTATGAGGGCAGGAAGGCTGAAAATGTACCATAAATGACACTTTTTATTGCCGTCATAAAAAGAGGGAGTGGAGGTCAGTTAAACATTAGTAATGTGATCAGAGGTATCTGCTTATGATTTCTGCTAAAATACACCATACAGTAATGGTGGAATCGTACTCTAATCAGTACTTTAAAGTGAATATGATCTTTGAATTCTGATCAAAATACAATGTACTTCTTAAAACCAGAACATCACCTCTCTGACTATTTCAAAATGCAAAAAACAAACCTAACCTGTTTTATTTTTGTCATCCTACAGAATTCTGTAACCTGCCCGCTGATGAAGGCACAGGCCCAAAATTCGAATTTGAAGTGTATTATGATGTCAAGCAAGATATGTGCTTACCTTTCCTATACAAAGGCGAAGGAGGAAATCAAAATCGTTTTGAAAACGAAAAAGAGTGCATCAGAAACTGTTCCCTCACGCCAGACAAGACCTACCCCGTGGAAGGTGAGATGATTGTTTGAACCTATAGTGAAAAACTTTAATTTCATTTTAATTTTCTTTACCCACCAACTCTCAGTTTAAAAAATGCTATACGTTAACTTCAAAGGGTGCCTAACGGTAGATACACCCAGCCAAAAAAACGTCCTTCTTCCTGGTTGAGGACTTTGAAACATGAACTAGCTAATGAGGTAGTTTTATGGCCCTGAAGGGCCATGACAGGAGATACTACATGCCTCCTCGATTGTCACAGAGAAAGAAAGGCCTTCTTGGGATCAGCCAGATTGAGTATTACTTTTTAATTATATGCCTGTGCTATTTTGTCAGTTTAACAGACCCAAATAACACTTTTGATTCCTTTCATATTGAATGACTGTATTTCTTCAGAGACTGTGGGAAAGACAAGTGTCAGCAACGTGCATAAACAATACGCCACCATGTGGTGAAAGAGTAGAACTACTCATGACAGACACCTGAGGCGTTTTTACAACCTGCTTGATAATGTTTATAATTGATCTCCTATGTGTTCTTTTGTGTTAGTATTATGAATGAAATGCAACTACTGCAGACTGCTTTTGATGTTGATGATGATGATGATGATGGTGATGAAGTGGATGGTGTTTTCTCTTCACAGCATTCGATATCTGTCGCCTACCAAAGTCCTCGGGTAGTTCTATATGCAGTGCTAATAGTGTGAGATACTTCTACGACGCTATTCATGACAAATGCAAAAAATTCATTTATTCTGGATGCATCGGAAACGGAAATAGATTTCCTGAACAAAGTGTTTGCAACGCTACCTGTGCTGGCATCCATGGTAAGCACAAATGCACACTGTTGTTATTAATGATGCGTGGATATGTCAATATGTCAATACATGTTATAAGACTAAGACATGTATCATGTTTAAAAACACTGTTGATATTTATTGTTTTTGTCTGAAGTTGATGGTGATGAACCGGAGGAAGACGAGACAGACACTCCTATTGGTAAGTAGACACATACGAGACAATGAATTCAGTGTAATATTTAGTTGAAAGTCATGACAAGCTACACATCATTTACAAAACATGTTAATGTCTTAGAATTTTAAAAAGGAACAATGTAAGCAGTACAGATCCCATTTAATGATTTGCTGGATTTTACACATCAGGTTTTTACAGATTTCAACCATCTGCATAAAAATGTTTTTTACTTTCACTATTTTTTTACTATTTAATTTGTATCTGCATAAATCCTACTTATCTCTTGTCCTCTTTAACAGCAATCATCTGTGGAGTTTTACTTGCCGTTATCGTTGTTGCTATCTTTACCACTGTGATCGTCTTGACCCTTAAGTCAAAGTAAGACTGTTTTTGTTTGTGAAAACATTAATTAATTAACTTACTACCCTTCTGCAATTATCTTAACATTTGTTGGATTTCTTTAGGAAAAAACACGCCAAGAAGGATGCAGGGAAACCTAGAGATGTCCAGAGCGCCTCGCCTCTTCAGGAATCGGCCATTGAAATGGAGTAGAGGATGATGTCATTATAGAGAAACCTCAATAGCAACCTGTGTGGAGTTTTTATCAGCTTTGCTTTTTAAAACAATATATAAATAACTCTACTAGCATTGGTACCACACATCATGTGTTTTTTGAGTTATTAGAAGTCTAAGTTCTTTGATTTTTTTATGGAAAATGTAAAAAGCATCACAATTTTGCAAAACTTCTATTTTCTTTCACGTCTACTTTGGAAAGGGCTTTCTCTTAAACTGCATTGTTTTCCAGAAAACCAAATTAACCTCTAAAGCTTAAATGATAACTCATAGTCATTTAACAGGAAATTAATGAGCCACCATTTTAATAATTGATGAATCTTTGAAATCATTGTTCAAAGAAAAATGCCAGATTTCTTGCCAGATTTGTTTAAGCTTTTTACTAAACTGAATATGTTTGGCTTTTAGAGTTTCCCTCAGTCACAGTAACCAATTTATGAAATGTATATAGGCATTTTACAGACCAAACTAATTATTGATAAATAGTTGACACATCGTTGCTTTTGCTATCATTATCAATCAAATCAATAAGCCCATCTCTCAGAAGACTGACGGAAAATTTCCATCAGAGTAGTAAGCCGATATTCTAGACAAACCTTCATGCACAATCAGGAGCAGAACCACATCATTCCACTTTCAGAGCCTCATCTTTTTGTGCACAATTATTTGAAATGCTTTTAACTATGAATATTATAATCATCCCAATGTTTACAATGTAACCACATCATCACCTGGCTCAGCGAAACAAACAGGCTCAGTGCTGAAAACAGACTGCAGTCTTTTGGATGCACGTGGCAATTATAAATCCAACACATATATTTAGCGCTGTTTTTGTACAGTAATACTCACTATGCTCACTATGCACTGACTGTTATTATGTTTTTCTGCTTAGCTGTTGTGAATCTTTTTGTTTTAGACTGTAAAGATCCCAGTGAAGAAGTGTTAAAACCAACCTTTTCACATGTTCTTACTTTCATCCAATGGCTATTAGATGGCTACATTGCATGATATTATAGGCCTTGGATGGATGGATTTATGGCTATAATATCTGTAAATGCTCATATTTGGCATATTAAATGATTACTCTCAAAAGAGTAATTTTGAAGAATAAACACAAACATGCCTTATCATATGACTACTAATGTGCTTGTGTACTAGCAGATTTTTATTATTCACTGTAACAGGGTCTTTTTTTAAAAGGTGCTCTAGTACTGGGTGAGATGTATTGTTGAAACAGGGTTTTTTTTCAAATTGAGGCTATTTGATTTGTTCAATGAATGTATTGATGTTAGTTTCTCATGTCTCAGTAGACACAAATTGTGAAAAGAATTTTTTTCTATAAACTTGGTTAACTTTGAATAACAATATTCAGTAGGCATATTGTGGTTGCAGTGAATTGATTTGTTGATTAAAGGAATTTTTCTATTTGTTGTGTTGTTGCATTGTTGTGATACATTAATATGTACACCAAAATGATTCCATAATGATATTAAACACAAATATAGTCTATTGACAATTATTAGTTTCAAAACACAAGAAACTTATTATTATTGCTTTCCAACAATCTTGTTTTTGGTGACCTTCAGTGGTTTTACTTTTCAGCATGCAGAAGTGTACTTCATAATTGTTCACTCTGCATCATACCACCCGAAATGTCTCTCACAGGAAGTAAAACTAGCAAAATACACAAAGAGAGAACAACTTCAAAATAAAACATGACCTACAAACAGGATGTGACATAATCATAACCTTGCAAACATAAATAATATCCAGAATTATCATTAATCTGGTATTTCCATAATACCTTAAGATTTGAACAACAAGCCAGTCTTGAGATTCAAACTGTAACATGTTTCTTGATGATTTGAGCAACCATATTTTGACATTTCGGTTTTCAAGGACATTTATACCCTAGGGAGGCGTATATATTAGATGTAGGGCACTGATGCACTACCCAACCTAAGTTTGTGCCTCTTATGTATCATCATTTCATAATGGGAGGATAATATGTGAAAGTCACAAACTTTGAAAAAAGAGTTGTTCTTCTTACTACTAACCTATTTAGGCCACTATTCACTTGGCTGTAAAGGAAATTCTGTCATTCTTAACCTACTAAAATGAGCAAATTGGTGAATGAATAAAAACTGTCAATGACAGCTGACCTTCAGCAGTTGATTAAATCTGGTAGGTTTTCCAAGTTAGATAAAGTGTCGTCCCTCACAGTCTAAATTGGGGAGGTTCCGTTTTACAGAAAATGTGCTTGAGCACTTAACTTCAGTAACTAGTTACATGTAAAGGTGTAACGTAATTTAATTACAAAATAAATGTAAGTGTAAACTATTATAGTTACTGAGAAAAACGTGTAGTTAAATTACAGTTACTTCTGAAAACGTTGATTACAAAGGGGTTACAAGGGGTCAGACATTTTGCTCAGGAAGAGGGTTTTCCTCATTATTTAAATAATTAACATGTTACAGAATACATATATTGTGGTTTTTAATTCTTTGCCAGCAATATTTTTTTCTGTTTTGTAAATAAATCATGATGTGCTTATTTGGAGCACACACGGGCTTACATTATATCACAGTACCAATTAAGCCCATGACAGACTAAATTCATAAAATATTTATTTCATATTCCAAAATCTACATAAACTAATGAATACTGAAATGTGAGATAAATCTTGCTTTATAAGAAATGATCTCCCTTACATTTACCCCAACAGTTGAAAACATTCGTTAGAAAATTAGAAAAGTAGGCTAATGAAATTGAATGAATTACTTTACTTTGATTAAGTAACTGAAATATTTACTTTATTTATTACATTTTAAATAAGGTAACTAGTAATCGGTAACGTATTAGATTTCGAAAGTAACCTTCCCAAACTTGCTTAACCTTGATATAACTATCAATTAAGCTCTAAGCGACAGTTCACCGCCTCTAGCCCACATGCCGTCTGTAAGCGATACGTAACTACGCATGCGTACCGCGGAGCAACTTTTAGTTACGTCTCACAAAATGTCATCATGAGTTTCAACATTACAGATTTCAAATGTTAACAGTACAGGGTGGAAAACCGTGAACCTTAATATGAGGCACCTTCATTAGTTCTTCCAGGCGACCCGGAGGGACGTAAGGGAAGAAGGAAGTAGTCCAACATTTCTCCCAGAAGCTTTCTCATCTTTGTTTTTTTTGTAGTTGGCGAAGTGCCCGAGCCGGCAGACCCTGCTACGTCACTTCCTCAAGTTATTTCCATTTGTTTGTGGCAAACGCTCTCAGTTACATCTAGTACATTACACACCAAAGATAACGTTACAGTTTATCTTACAACATGTCAGGGAGGAAAGTGTGTTGTCTGTGTTTACTATAGATCGACGTGTTGAAATGATGCAGTAGCTACCAGCCGTGTTAGCGTTAGCAGAGACAGGAAAACGTGCGTCCGCAAACACAAGTAGTTGGTCGGCTAACGGGAGCTAGCTAGTTTGGGGGTTAATTGGCTAACTATTGTTCGCTTCCTAATTCCTGGTATCCTCGCAGTTACATTAGCGTGACTTACTCTCGACTGTAAGCTGATGGAGTGCCCTCATCTGAACTCAAATGTGAGCTCTACGGTCGACTCCTCTAGGCTCCCTCACGGTACTCCTTCCTCCTGGTGCTGCAACGGTAAGTGTTTGTGCCCCTCGTCATTTATAGCAATAAAAAAAACCCAGCGTTATTAAATCTCTCAAGTAAATAAAAAACAACGTTGGTGTCTTTGTAAGGTTTTGCTTCACAGCCTCTCGGACCAGGCTACGGAATCAAAATACCGCGACAACAGCTAATTAAAAGTCAACACCATCATATCATAACTCATCATGAGATATAAAGCGACATTATATCCCTGTCTGATTTAAACGATGAAACATGCAAAAGCACATCACAACATTATGTTGCCTTAAGCAATTGATATAACATCTAATTTTTTCTCCAGTTTGCAGATCTAATAAAAGTCCATGGATTTGCCTCACCTGCATGATGGTCCATTGTGGACGGTAAGTTTGTTTTAAAATCTGTAAGCAGTGCTTAGAGTTGCATACATGAACCATTAATAACTTCAACAACACTCTGCTGTGTTCCAGTTATTTGTATTTTGACACTGGGACTGGCAAATCTATTATGCCAACACAATGCATAAGTACATAAGCACAGTCCACTCACTAGTTTTTCCCTGAGCTCTTGAAAGCAACTCATAGCCTAAATGGAGTTCCCCTTGAGTTAAGATTATTTTATTATTCACACACTTGAGGTAGTGAGTCTGAAGAGTAGCAGTAGTGCTTGAAATGTCACCTTGGGTCAATAAATTATAAGTGAACATTCCCCAAATTGTATAATAGTTCCTGTTCTGCCACCACTGCATGTGCATGGGTGGTAATGAAAGAAGGGTACTTTGTCCTCTGCTCAGGTTGAAGAATGCTACCTGAATGCAGTCCACTTACCTTTTACCATTTGTGTTGTAGTAGGATAAGACTGGTAGTTGCAGTGTATTGTAACTGCTCTGGAGATAAGAACTGCAATAATTAGTTTTGGGCTCAGCCTCTGTCATACTCTCTGATAACCTTTTGTTAACTTAGGCCTGTAAGTGTTTTCATTTGTAAATTATTTTTAGGTAATTCAAGATGTTCTGAAATAATCTCCTTTTTATCTAGGTATGTTAATGGCCATGCAAAGAAACATTTTGAAGAGAGCCATGTGCTTGGCGTTAGCCAAAGGAAAGGTGAGAAGCAGGAGAAGGAGAAATCTCATCATTCTGTCTGCATGGACTGTAGCAGCTACAGCGTATTTTGGTGAGTGTCTTTCATAACCAACCTATCTATGTTTACAATCTGTGACTCACCAAGGGGCCCTGCAACAGTACAGTCATAAAAAACTGAGAGTCAAAGGATTGATATGCTGTCATAATAGGAACTATATGTTTCATTCTTCATCGTCATTTATTTATTGGGGTTTAATCAGTTACCTTGCAAGTGATCCAACGTTCTTCTGGGAAATGACAATAATCAAAACTGTATTTGTGCAGGATTCATGGCTGTGTTGAAAAGCTGGATTGCTTATGCAAGGTCCAAATCTCAATTAGCTTTTCAAATATTTTATGCATTGTGAAGTTGATATATGGATTTTATAGTTACAGATGTGATGACTTCGTTGTAAATGACACCAAACTTGGGCAGGTGCAGAAGGTGAGAGAACATCTCCAGGGTTTAGAAAAGTAAGTACTAATCTTAAGGTTTAACTCTTCAACACTGTTTTTGTTCTTCTTGTTTCAGTCAATAATAATTAGATATAATAAAGGATAAAAGTAATAATTCAAATGTATCAATATTGTTGATAGTGTTGCCAAGCTAAGATGTATCTTGCTGCTGTAGAAGATATAAGTAAGTGTTGAGATAAAAAGTTTTCTTTTCCTCTTACAGCTCAGTGCTGATGGGTGACAGACAGAGGAAAAGAAAGCTCCAGGAAAGTCCAGCTCCAGACAACAAAATGTTGAAAGACAATGTAAGTTCCCTAAATTGTGGTTATATTCTATTGTCTCTAGAAGCAAACTGCTGTCACTTTACAGCTGTGTCCTAACATAAAAGACCTCATGGTGCTGCCCAAACATTGGCTCATTTTTTCCTTATACACAAGTCTTAATTCACACAGTGGAACACATTGGCTCCAATTAAGTATGAGTCACAGCAGCCTTTTATAGACTATCACAATATCTTCAAATGTTCCCTTCGAACTTGCCTTGAAACTTCCTTTACTTGTCCGGCTTCTTCCTGAGATTTGTTTTGAGTATATTTAAATATATATTGCACCAGTCAAAAGCTTGGACACACTTTCCCACTCCCTTGAACTGGAAAAGTGTGCCCAAACTTTTGACAAGTGCTCTATACATAAATATTTATGCATGTCACTTGTCTCTGTCAGGACGGGGTGGCTTTAGGTGCTACAGGCTTGCGGAACCTGGGCAATACATGCTTCATGAATGCCATTCTGCAGTCCCTCAGGTAAGGCTCTGCACTGAGTTTGAAGTATGTGGGCGGCAATGTACAGCATGCCTCAGTAGCTTTGCCCCTGTAGACCCAGGGCCCCATGATCAGTCATCCTTTATTAATACAGTCTGGGGCACAGTCAGGGGGATTACACAGGCTGCTTGGAAACAAGACACAGTCAAAGGCCAGATTTCCCACATAACATACATTTTTCCTGACTATTAGATTTACTCTCATGTACATTTTTCATTGCTGCTGAACATTTATCAAAGCATATTATTTATGTTATTTTTCTTCCAGGCACCCATTGATTTCTGTTCATTTCAGCATGGTGTAAAATTAAAATCTGGTTGAAATGCTCTTTATGCCGCCAGTACATTGCAATGAATTTGTGGTGCAGTTATGTTATCTGTGCCTTTTTTAAAGCTGAATAAATAAGTCACATTAACCAAACTGAATTGCGGCTTAGTCATGATGTTGGATGCATTTTTCAGATTTACAGACCTCCTACGTGTCTGAAAATGACAAGCGTCCTAACAACGCTAGAAAAGTGAAAGTAAAATGAAACAAAAATGTGCATCTTACGTGACCAAAACTAAGATGGAAAACCACTTGAAATGAGAATCACACACAGGAAACACAGCGACACACATTTACAGTAAGATGCAATTGTTCATGTAATCCAAAACATGAGCCACTTCTGTGTCAGTATTGAAACACTCAAGACGAAGGGCAGACTTTATCCTCAAATTTTGTCATTATTTGGATCTGTCTTGATTAAATGACTTTTAAATGTAGAGAAAAATTGTACCGAGAACGATTCAGAATATAATGCCAAGCATCTTGAGAAGATTTTAGTCGGACAGCTGGTCAAACTTGTCACATACAGTGTGGGGCAGCTGGTCTATTACTGTGTGCTTGATTGTTGGCTAATTGTTAAGAGGCAATGAATAACATACTATTTCTGAATTTGTGGTGCAATATATAAAAAATATATCAAGTATTTGAATTTAAAAACACAAACAGCTGAATGGTGGACTGAGCAGCTAGATCTGATTCAGCTTACAGTCCTCAAACCCAGTCAGTGTGGCTGTAGTGCAGTTATTTAAAATGCTTTCAGATGCCTCGTTTGTTTGTTGGTGGGAAGCCACAATGTCGAGGATTTGAGTAAGCTGCTGAAAAAAACACAGATCTGTCAACAAGTCAAATAATCACAACAAGATTGATTGAACTTGGCTAGTTTTTTGCTTTTATTTAAAAAAGTTGTTGTTAGTCAAATGAATCTACACCATCTGCGCTACTACATAGAGATAACCTGAGTGAAGAGAAAATAATGCCTGCTGGGAAGTCTGGAGAATATTGAAATTAAAATAAAAACTTGGAAGAGGGTCAACAGTTATATTACATTGGCTTGATTTAGCTGCAATAAATACCTAACGCGTCATCTAAATTATTAAACAAATATTTTTTTATGTATTCTGTCCTTTGTCTAAAATGTGATACTTACACCACTCACATAGTAAATTATAGTTGTCCCTCTAAATTGTTCTATCTTTTGCCAGCTTCTGGTGTTCAACATGATATGAAAATGCATGTGTTTCTTTCCACAGTAACATAGAGCAGTTCAGCTGTTACTTCAAGGAGCTGCCTGCAGTGGCTCTACGCAGTGGTAAGACGGCCGGAAGAAGGATGTACCACACCCGCAGCCAAGGGGACAACAGTGTGTAAGGTCCTCTTCTGAAGGAGGGAGCTTTGGGTTGATTGCATTGATCTGAATCAGTTGTAGCTACTATGAAATGGACACAGTTAAAAACAAAAATGATTAGGATGCTCCTCACTACATTAATTATCATAAATGCACTGTAGACTCAGTAGTATAGAAATTTGAGTTTATCCTGGAGGTGACCACAAGAACAATTTTATGTATGTATGATTGAGAATTTTTTAATCAACAACTAACTGGCAGTCCCAACATGAAGCGGCACCAAAGAGACAACGCCTTTATTATAGTTTTTAATTTAAAAGCCCTGTCTGTGAAAAACAGGGATATCCAACATGTGCTTATTACAAAAAGACATCAATCTGATTATGCCCTACTACCATTAGTAACTTTTGAAAATGATCATGGCAGCAATCACTGGTTAGGGTTAGGGTTACAGTAGAGGAGTGTTTGATAGACTTCAAATGTTGATTGTGTTTTTTATTAAGCAGGTCTTTGGTGGAAGAGTTCAGGAAAACTCTTTGTTCCCTCTGGCAAGGGAGCCAGACCGCATTCAGTCCGGACTCCTTATTTTATGCTATATGGAAAATCATGCCAAGCTTCAGGTAAACCGACACTGTGCGGACAAATGATGAATACTAATACTGAACAGTAACTGTTTCTTTTTCAGTTCTGCATTTTCCCCATCTGCTCAAATGAAGCAGATTATGCTCAAAGATGCAACATGCGTACTGTGTTTTTGCATCCAGGGGTTACCAGCAGCAGGATGCCCATGAGTTCATGCGTTACCTGCTCGACCACCTCCACAGGGAGCTCCAGTACAGCCGTAACGGGGCAGCTCACCCAGTCTCACCTCAGGATGGGGTTAGACTCTCCACTGTAGAAGGCAAATGCTGCATGTAAGTTGGCCTAACCTTATTATTGTTATTTAGTTTTTGCCCATTTCTGTAATGATTTTATATAGAAACATCGGACATGTTTAGCATTGTAGGAGTCATGCTGTCAGCTGCCATGACAACACTTATGTCAGTGGGTGTTTCCTCATTGTTCAAAAAGCCAGTTTTTCTGTTGCACTTTGGTATAATCTGTTCATTGTCTCTGCTTATTTCTAACAGTCTAGTTTTAACTTTTTACTCATGGCTGTTTGAAATTTTAATTATTACATCTGACATTAAGGTATTTTTTACTTGAGCATATTTTCCGAAAAAGCATTCTATTAACTACTCTGTAAACATTTGCTGGTCCAAATGCAGAATAAGATGAGTTTTTGAGATGATATTTTACTTACAGATTGATTCAGAATTAAAACATTTGGTGGTATGCACATTTATTGATGAAAACTGCCTCCTTTTTGATTCTTTACAGAAATGGGACAGCCAGTGTTGTCACATCCATTTTTGGTGGTATACTTCAGAATGAAGTTAACTGCTTGATATGTGGGACAGAATCTCGGAAGTTTGACCCATTTCTTGGTAAGATGACGACAATAGCTACAACAAATGTTGTAATAAATGAATAAGTGCTGTCAATACTGGCCAAAAATGACATTCAGTTATTTCTTCTACAAGTTTTTAACATAAACAAAAGCAGATTCAAAGTAGGATTCCTTTAGAGAGGATGCACTGGTAATTCCCACTTGTTAATTTAATACCGAAGTGGATTCACCTAATTTCTTTTTCATTCAGATCTGTCTTTGGACATTCCCAGCCAGTTCAGACAAAAGAGAAGTAAGGACCAGGAGCCAGGGCCAACATGCACCTTACGGGGTAAGTTCTGTTTCTTACTGTCAAACTTGGTTAACATTTTTTGTCAATATTAGTAACTGATTGTTAAGCTTCTTAAGGTTAATGAGAGCACTTTGTGTTTGTCTGATGTTTTAGACTGCTTACGTAGCTTCACTGACCTGGAAGAGCTTGATGAAACAGAGCTGTACTATTGCCACAAGTGTAGAAAACGACAGAAATCCACCAAGAAGTTCTGGATCCAGAAACTGCCCAAGGTCAGAGATGAACCAGTCACAATATTTTAATGACAGTTTACTAAATTATCAACGCATTCAATATAACTGTGTATTCTGTCAATTAGTGGGGAAAATGCATTTTATTTTGGTGTAATTGGTGGTTTTGTGCCCAAATGTAGGTTTTGTGTCTACACCTCAAAAGGTTCCACTGGACTGCCTTTTTAAGAAATAAAGTGGACACCTACGTGGAGTTTCCACTGAAAGGCCTGGATATGAATGGCTACCTGCTTGAGGTAAGCTCAGAACATTATTATAAGAAAAGCTGATTATAGAATTTCATAATATAGTTTTAACTGTCAGATCCCAGAAAATGAACATCAGGAAATAGTATAAAGCTGTGATAACTTGGGAATTCTTACAAGTACATTTAAAATCACAGCTAACTGTGTACCCATAGCGCAGTATGCAAAGTAAAAATGATCCTAATACCTACAACAAGTTTTGTTTTTATTTTTATTTTTTTCCTGCAGAGGTCATTATGGAAATTATATTGGTACGTCTCATATTTACAGGGAACATCATAATACCACAAGGACTTAGTGTACTTTTGCCAAATGTAAGCCTTTGTAATGAAGGGGTATGGGTTGGTAAATTTAACAAAAGGAGTCAAGACACTAGTCACTCTATTGGAAGATCTTCAGCATATTTCTAAACAAAAGAGTTGGTTCAGCATATGGTCAATGATGGTCAACGATAATCACTACATTGACGCTGGGCTCAAACAAAGCAGCCCACAGACAGCATGAAGAATTGACTGTTTTGAAAAGTAGATATTATTATAGGTGGGGTTTTCAATGAAAAAATAACAATAACTTCGACAAACTGGTAATTTGGTCAAACTGAATTTTCCTCTTAAACAGTCAGCCGATGATGGATTTTTATCCACAGGATCACTGTATACCTCTGTTGTCGAACAGAAGATTACTACATTATCATCATAAATGTGCAATAGAGAAATAAATATAGATGTTAAATCAATATCATTAAAGGGCAGGACAGTGTTGCAGTAGAGGTATCCTTCATTTTGGATCAGTGTGTGATACCTGCATTGGTGGCCTAGTGACAGATTACCAGCCTGCGAAGTTGTACTGTAGAGGTCACTACTGATGCAGCGTGGCATTTGTTTGTTGTTTATGTTATCAGCTTTGATTCCTTTTGATTAGATCTTTGTGTAAATGCACATGTATTATTCTTGTCAATAATCAGTTTAATGTCTATACGACTGCTGGCTCCAGGAGGCGCTACTCCCCAATAGTTTTGTTGTGTGACAGTCCTGAGCGAATGAGAACTGGAATTCCCCTTCAGATTCTTCTTCTTTTTTCTTTCTTTTTTTTATACTATCCTTTAGGTCAAATCATACTGACTCTGAAACCACCCAGGTTTTTAGGAAATGTGAGAGTACTATAATTGCTAACAAACTTTTATGTGTGCACCATGAAAGTGATACTAGTTCCTGTCTTGTGTACACAACCAGATGCTAAGTTTAAAATACTGAGTATACAGAAATGAAATTCACATAATACTTTTTTTCTGTTTGCAGCCAGACAACTCGTTATCAGAAAGCTGCCTGTATGACCTTGTTGCTGTTGTAGTGCATCATGGATCTGGGTGAGTAGATGTTTAAGCATCTTTCAGATTATTTTCAATACTCCAAATGATAAGAAAATGGCAAAAGTCATGTTAATTGTAAAATTTGCTCACATAAGGTTTTTTTTTTTACACTGTAACTGACAGATGATCATGTGCGCTAATGCATACAAGATGCACTCCTGTCACCATGGTAGCAAAATTAACAGCTGGTTTCCAACACAGAAAAAAAAAACACTCAACGATACATCCATACATTAGCATCTTGCCCATCAGCTCTGCCTACTGCGGATGGCTGTTTGAAGTGTTAACCAAATGCTGCTGAAATCATTTAGATACAATTTTGTTGAAAAGCCTTGTGGAGCGCTGCAGTTAAAAAAAATCATGTAGCTACTAAATGGAAACTAAGTGTTTCAATACCCCAAGAGCTGCTCGTTGGTGTGCTGCTGTTTTACCTCTGGCCTCTAAGTGGCGATGTTGTGCTGCTGATGGTGTCTCGAAGCTGAATGTGTCCCAAACCTCAGCAGCTGCAGTAAATGTCTTGTTTGAAGCAAGGCAGCAGAATGTGATGTACTGTATATGTCTGTGCTCTCAGGGTTGGATCAGGGCACTATACAGCATATGGCAGCCACGAAGGTCGCTGGTACCACTTCAATGACAGCACAGTGACTCTGACCAATGAGGACACCGTGAGAAAGGCCAAGGCCTACATCCTCTTCTACGTGGAGAGGACTGACCAGGTGGCCTCGGACAAGACTGCCACGAACAGCACAGCTGCAGGCACAGTCAAACCTGCTGTGGACGCAGCTGCCGCAGACACTGTTTCTTCAGAAGAAGTTGCTCAGGACAAGGTTGCAGCAGACCCGATGGCCACAGACAGTGTTTTGATGGACGTGGCAGCCCCAGATAATGCAACATTGGAAGATGTTGGCAAAGACATGGCTGTACTGGATGAAGCTGACATGGAGAGTATGGGTTCAGTAAATGCTACAACAGATAGGGATACCTCAGACACGGCTGCAACAGAGGATGCTAGCCAGGCTATACAAGCTGCAACACAATGATTCTGTCAGACTGCCTCAGAGTAGCATCTCTCTGCACTCTGGCTTCACCTCAATCACATTTCTCACAGTGCTTGATTTAAATAGATAATTTTCACATTTAAAGCTAGGGTAGGCAATTTATTTTAGAAACATTTTTTTTGTTATTTGAAATTCTCTTTCCTTTCTGACAGTAATCAACAAATCAAATTCTGAAAAAAAGAAAAAGATCTGGTATCTGTGGATGTTGCAAGCCTTTAAGTCCATCCAATCATTTCAGTCGGCCCACATGAGATGGTTGGATGTCTTACCTGCCTGTTTACCTACCTGCCTGCCTTCTGTGCGCACTCTGCCCATCTCTTTTGCCTCAAAAACCTCCTCAGTCACCAGTCCATCAGAGAGCCAAGTTCACTCCCATGAAAGTCTCTTGCTCCAGCATCGGTAATGAAATGATGGCAGTAGTCTGATCGCAAGTTGCTTTTCGTTCTGTTTTCTGTTGATATTCCCGGATTTTTTTCCTCTACCATTCATGCAGTCCTGTCACTACCTATCCGTCGGTATCCCAGTGCTCGCCTGGCGTCCAAACTTTATGCTGAGTGCAGTAGTAATCTCTTAAACTTTTGTGTTGCGTGCATATGTCCGTACTTTTCTGGTGGGAGGGTCTTAGGACAGAGGGGAGGGTGGAGAGCTGCAGGAGGTGGGCTGTAATTTCAATTTATAGCTGGGGTTTTTATTTTTATTTTATTTTTTTTGCCTTTCCCAGAAAACAGCCTACCCCAGCTTTAATGTTATGTGCAAGTATTTTGTTTTTATGACCTGCATGACAGCATTGTGTATAATTTGCTGCTCAATTTTGTTTGTTTAGTATGACATTTTGCATTTATTTTCTTGATGTTGTATTCCTCGGTCGAGGTAGACTTCTCCGTATGTAATAGATTCCAAAGGTGATCGTTTAAAAGAATGAAGTAAAAGCTTTAGCCTTGGAAAACCTCTGTTGGTCCAATGTTTAGCCTAGACTGACAAGATTCATTGTGTCAAGACACTGTGTCATTGTAACAATATTTGGTGTTTCTATTTTTAAAGTTTCCAATTTTATATTTTCCAACTCTTAAGAACCTCGTAGTTCTGTTTTCCAGTTATTAGGGGAGATTTTAGGCTTTAGAATGCAATGCATTTATTGACTGACAAGTGCTCATTAGGGCTGTAAAAAGTCGTTTTTAACCTCTTGACCAGAACCAATGTGAAAAAATCATTCTCAAATTTTGTTTGTTTGTATTGGTGCTGGAGTATCATATAACATTTTATGTTTACCTGAAATGGGCGCTGATGAAATGCTCTTTTAAAAACATGTATCAGACAAAGTGAAAATGAAAAAATTCAATAGAGAATCCTTTTTTTTCAAATGTGTATTCATTTTTTTATCTTTGGGGGCAAAACCAACCTTCAATTTCATCCATTTCTGAAACCTTTTGTTCTTTCCCCCAACAAATCCATTACAACCAAACAACATGTAGAGGGTACAACTAGACAGGGGGAAATGGTTGTTTATGTCTACCATTACTCTTTAAGTTGTTTAAATCTTTCAGTGCTAATATAGATGCAGATGCACCAGTTTTTTTAATTACCGCTACTTCCTCAGAAATCATACTGCCTCATAAATCCAGGTGTATATGTGTGACAGTATATTTGAATTCTGCTGCAGGACACATAGTTATGAGATATAATATAAATTAATTGTTCCTGGATGTTAATTTTACAGTGTAAAGAACAAGAAAGAAATCAACTAAAAACAGGACAAAGTGAAGGAGCTGAAACTATTATTGGATTGACAATAACATTGACAGGAAATTCCTATTTTGATGACCAGTTAATCCTTTTATTTTTTAAAGCAAGCGTCCAACATTTAATGGCTCATGATTCTCAACTTAACAACTTGAGGATGCCACCTTGAGCTTGAAAAAGTTGTGATGAGCATATTTCACTTTGTTGATGTTTTATAGATTGATCCAATACTGAAAATAGTTATTTGCAGCTCTAAATAAATGACCATCAAAAGGTAGGGGAGCAATTCTCTCAGCATATACTGTAGCTTCCGTACCGTACTGTCTTCTTCCACTTTATCTGGGGTCGGGTCGCGGGGGCAGCATCCTAAGCAGAGAAGCCCAGACTTCACTCTGCCCAGCCACTTCGTCTAGCTCTTTCCGGGGGATCCCGAGGCGTTCTCAGGCCAGCAGAGACATAGTCTCTCCAGCGTGTTCTGGGTCTTCCCCGGGGTCTCCTACCGGTGGGACGTGCCCTGAAGACATCACCAGGGAGGCATCCGGGAGTAACTAGATGCCCGAGCCACCTCATCTGGCTCCTCTCAACGCGGAGGAGCAGCGGGTCTACTCTGAGCTCCCCCCGGATAACTGAGCTTCTCACCCTATCTCTAAGGGAGAGCCCAGCCAGCCTACCGAGGAAGCTCATTTCAGCTGCTTGTACCTGCGATCTTGTTCTTTCGGTCACTACCCAAAGCTCATGACCATAGGTGAGGGTAGGAACGAAGATCGACTGGTGAAGAGAGAGCTTTGCCTTTCGGCTCAGCTCTCTCTTCACCACGACGGATCTGTGCAGCACCGATCCGCCTGTCGATCTCACGCTCCATCCTTCCCTCACTCGTGAACAAGACCCCAAGGTACTTGAACTCCTGCACTTGGGGCAGGATCTCATCCCCGACCCGGAGAGTGCATTCCACGCTTTTCCGGTTGAGAACCATGGACTCGGATTTGGAGGTGCTGATTCTCATCCCGGCCACTTCACACTCGGCGGCGAACCGATCCAGTGAGAGTTGGAGGTCACGGTCTGATGAAGCCAACAGGACCACATCATCTGCAAAAAGCAGTGACCCAATCCTGAGGTCACCAAACCGCACCCCCTCAACGTCCTGACTGCGCCTGGAAACCATGCGGTCCCCCTTCTTAAAAAGAGGGACCACCACCCCAGTCTGCCAATCCAGAGGCACTGTCCCTGATGTCCACGTGATGCTGCAGAGTCGTGTCAACCATGACAGCCCCACAACATCCAGGGCCTTGAGGAATTCGGGGCAGATCTCATCCACCCCAGGGGCCCTGCCATCGAGGAGCCCCAGAGATAGGAGTCCCCAGGCCCCGTTTCCTTACCGGAAGGCGTGTCAGTGGGATTGCGGAGGTCTTCGAAGTACTCCCTCCACCGATCCACAACGTCCCGAGTCGAGGTCAGCAGCGCACCGTCCCCACCATATAGTGTTGACGGTGCACTGCTTCCCCCTCCTGAGACGCCGGATGGTGGTCCAGAATCTCTTCGAAGCCATCCGGAAGTCGTTTTCCATGGCCGCCGGTGTCCACCAGCGGGTTCGGGGATTGCCGCCACGGCAGGCACCGACCACCTTGCGGCTACAGCTCCGGTCGGCCACCTTAACAATGGAGGCACGGAACATGGCCCACTCGGACTCAATGTCCCCCGCCTCCCCTGGTACACGGTCAAAGGTCTCCCGGAGGTGGAGGTTGAAACTCTCTCTGACAGGAGACTCTGCCAGACGTTCCCATTCTCCCCTACTATCGTAGCCACTGTAGCTAGGTATCATTTAATTGCATAATATAAAATACAGATAAACAGGGTGTAAGGTCGGGCAATGTCCTTTTCACCTGTTGCATCATTTCATTTTATAAGCTCTCCAACAGTCTCATTATGGCTCGTAATAGAAAACAGCCTTTGATATGTCCAAGTGCAACCTTAGGGGGAGAGAGAAATAGCCAAGTTTTAGCAAGACTCTTTGTTTTTTTTCCTCTCTCTTCCCTCTAACAAACATCTCAGCCCACACGCACACATAAGAGCTCCCCTCGAGACACGTGCCAGCCAGTCAGCCTTCTCGCTCAGGCAGGAACAAGCACTCCTGTATGCAGAAGAACATCTGCTCTTCCTCGCCTGCTAACAGGTGGCTGTGGGCTCACTACTGTCCCCATTAATGACACAAGTGGCCTTTTTTCCCCCTTGTTTTTTTAGATCTCAGCTGCTTATAATAAAGCTCACATAGCATCGCTGTGTTTGATAGATCAGAAGTCTGGTTGAGGACATCGTGACACAGTGAGTCACTGTACACAGTTATCAGCTTTGCAACAGTGGCATTTCCCAGTGTCCTGGGTTGTTTGGAGATCGGTGATAACAAGTGGAACAGAATATAAGTGGTGATGTATTGGAGAGTGATGTCTGAGATATAATGGCATTCTGCCTTTTGCCATTTCAGTGTGTGTGATTGAGCAATTTCAAACCCACACTGACTCATAGTTCACTGTGTTCCTTTAGGCAAGGTGCTATGTAACACTGTGTGCTTGTGACTTTCACTCATATGCAAGGCTTGCCAGGTGTAAGTTATAAAATGATTATTCTGTGTAATTATCTTGAATAAAACAGAGGGACGTTCTCGGGTGCAGAAAATGGGTCAAGCAGTACAGTATCGGCCTCTATTCAACCCAGTACAACAGGTGTCTATTCCTTTGAATACAAATCTTATGTAAGCTTCTGCTGAAGAAAGGCTAATTGAACTCATAGTAGTTTGTTTTGTAGTGGACTGCATTGTATTGTAAAGTGTTTCCAACATATAGTGTATACAGTGGACAAAATATTAGCGTGTTTGATTTTTTTGCAACAATTACCAGAGTATCTTAAAAACATGCAGTAGGATTTAAAAAGGCACACAAACACCACCTCTAGACATGCTGAAGACATTTAAAAATTATCTGCTTTAAATAAATCTAATATTGTTCTTATGACAGTTTCAATCAATTTAAAAACTCTTAAACTTAGAACTATTTCTTCAACTTAATTGAAAAATAATTAATTAGAAGCAGCCTTATAGTATCATTCTGCACTATAAAGTTCAAATAATAGTAATACAAAACACATTTTTGAGTCTCAATAACAACTGAGAACTTAAACCAGGGAAACATTTATTTCAGGGTTATTGTACAGCAGTGCAGTGTGGTGTTTCTCTTTTGTGTCACCCAGTGTGTATTTGTATCTGAGAACTAGGCCAGGGCAGTGTAAACATCTGGCTCAGTCCAGTGGGCTGCTTACCGCCTGTTGAGAGCCATGACAGATGGAAAGGGAGCGTATGGCTCAAACACTTCCATCTTTGAATGTACCACCAGTTGTCTTCCCAAAATAGCCTTCACTTCACGGCCTTATATGTGCAGGCCTCCAGCGTGTGCCTGAGGAGGCATCATGTATCTAGGCCACACAATACGGGCTGTGGGCTCATTGTTGCTGCCTACCAGCAGGCCTATTACCGCCCGGGGGACAAGGCCTCTCTTTCTGTGTTGGGACAGCTCACCATGCATCTCACCCAGCTCAACCGTGAATGTCTCCTCCACCTTTTCTCCTACTTGGATAAGGACAACCGGAAGAATTTGTCTCTTACCTGTCACCAGCTGTGTGACATCTTCTTGGACCCCTGCCTCTGGAATAGGCTCCACTTCTGCTCCCCTTCGGAGTTGAGAAGGGACAACTTTGTGCTTGGACCTTTTCTACGTTACCTGACTATTCGCTGGTACTCAAGCATGGTCCAGAAAGTGTGCAACGTTGAAGACTGGATGAAGAACACAATTCAGAAGACCATCTGCAGCAAACATGAAAGCCTGGTCAGCTCTTTCCTGGCTAGTGTCTCCCACACGTGAGTGTTTATGTGTGATTATGTATTTTGGATGTCATTTATTTATTTTTTTGTCGGTGATAAAATGGACAGAACGACACCAGCACCTCAAAATATACCCTGTAATATTATCTGTAGCAGCGGCTGGTAAACACTTTTTTGGCTTGTGACCCTCTTAAAGAAACCTGTGCTTATGAACTCTCATAGCTGTTGGTATATCCAGGAGTTCAACCAAAGACCAATTGACCTTCCAGTACTTCCAGTAAAGGCAAAGATTTTTAAGACAGTATGAAAACAAAGTAACAGAAATAAGTTGTCTGCTTTACTTTCCTCTTGCAACTGTTCATATTTACCTTGGGACCCCTTGAGAACTACTGTTTGAAAGCAACAACAGAACAAACTACAACAGAAATAATTGCTCTAAATTGTGTAATTGTCCATGTTACATTGTTCGTTCCCATTGCAGCTGTTTTTTTCACAAGATGATGTTGAAATGCTTAACAGGAGCAGAAGTTTCACATGTTCAAAATGTGTTCTTCAATAGATTAAATGGTCACTCAGATGTCTCCTGAAGATGGATCACACAATTCCTAGGTTTTTCGGGGTCACTCACACCCACCAAAGGCAACAAAACTGTTTTCATTTAACGGCACATGGCTTACTGAAACTGCCATGTTTAGCTGTAGGCAGCAGGGAACAAAATCATTAGAAACAGATGGTGTATCCGGAGTTGGCCATAGAAACCAAAAATGACACATCTGTGGGACTTTTAAGACTGATTCTATTAACTAACATAACTGTGGTCAGATATCAAATTATATTTATTGAATGATGTGATAGTTGGATTTGATGGGTCACTGTAGGACCTGCCAGCTCTATTGGCTTTCAGCCCTGTACGTGGCTGGCTGCATGCTGGAGAGGCATAATGAGGTCTCTGGACAATTTCTTCAAGGCAGTCAGTAATAACCGTTGATGTAAGGGAGCCTGGCCACAGCAGCTGGCTGGGACAAGAGGAGGGAAGAGAGGCAGGCTCATTCGCTCAGTGTATGACCCTGTGAGGATTTCCTGTATTGTGAAATTTGAGACACTACTAGAACCACCTACTTTGTCTGCGTCCTGTATCTCAACGCCCTAAAGCCACACTCATGGCATACTGATAAACCCTCCCAAACTGTCTGCAGGAGAAGAAAGCTAGTGCACGTGAGTGAGTGGGAGGGGACGCAGGGAAGCTGTGGGGGTGATAAAAAGTGATTTGGCCGCAGACCCTCCCAGTCAGCTGGTGACTGGAGATTTACACAGGCAGGTGGAGCCTACAATTGGCTCTTTGTTGCTGTCATAGGAATGAACATGTGCGTCCGTCTCTGCCTGCCTCTTCCTGGATAAGACTCTGCGTAAACTGTGACGCCAAACTCATGGCTGTCCTTTTTTTTCTCTTCCTCATGGAAAAAAATAGCATAGCATATCTCTGGGCCTCCTAATAGTGTTGTTTCCAGTGTGATGCGTCTCTAATGCCAGCTGACTAAATCAGGAACTCGGTTATTTGATTTTGATCTTGAGGACTCTGTACTAAAATTATACAACATGAATTAACATGCTAGCGTAGGTTGTAGAGTGGGTGGCACAAGAAGCTTGGCATGGTTTAACATTTTCATTGCAAAGTGAGACCATTTGAATAAAATGATGCTTTCTCCTACAAAACAAGCGCCAGCATGAAAGAAGCACATCTTGGGTTACCTTTTTAAGTTGTTATGATTTCATTTTTAAAATAATCACTACTAAATTTAAATTGTAAGAAGGTGAACAGGTTCTTTTTCGGAAGTTTTGAAACAAACCCTTGCACTTCCACTCCACCCAAAGAACTGTCTCTGAAATCTATGTCGAAGCCCCCTTTTAGAGTTCACCGGATAATTTGACTGGACAAAATAACTGTTAGGAAACCAAACAGGTCATTAGAGATAATTACAGGTTAGCAGTGTAGTTACTGTTCTGACATGACCTCAGCAGCAGCAGAGAGTTGTCTTCAGCTCAAACCAGACTGCCCCCCTACAGTTTGTTTTAATGTGAACTACATCATGTCTTAAACCTAAATGGAAAAAAGGAAATATTGTCAACATTTTTGGGGAGTAGAGCATAGATAGATAGCTAGATAGATAGATAAGATTGATTGATAGATAGATTTGTGTAATGTGTTTAGGACATGTTGTGGACACTTTTTGTAAGTGAAAATGTGTCTAGAAACAAAAGTAAGAAAGTGAGCTTGCCACCACAAGAGGTGCTATAAACTAGTTGCCTGGTATTAAATATTGGTTAATCTGTGTCTAGATAAATAAGAGAGGAGAATTTGATGTGGACAAGATGAGTTGCACATACAGTAGTTACATACCCTTGTTTAAAAAAAAAAACAGAAGGAAAAAACAACTCTAAATATCTGCACAAAGAGAGGGGAGGTGCCACGGGAGGGAAGATTATGTAACAAGGGTTGATGACATGCTTATTCTTTTTATGTTTACCTCAGTATATCATCTCTGTTGAGACACATTAACTGTAGTCTATCTGTAGTCTGTAAGCAGTCTAGAGACCAACAGAGCCTCTAAATGCCACCAGCTTTGAGCTCTTGCCATGCCACAGCTCCACTTCCCTTTTTTCTTGTTCTCTTTTTGGTAATGTCAATACCGTGCAATCACATCCTCTGATAAAGCACCACATTGGCCCCATGCAACAATGCAATGGGGCACGTGGATTGACTGCTAGCCCATGTACAGAGATTACTAGGGCAGTACCCTCAACACTTGCAGGCAAGTGGAATATGTTTGGTTCACATGTGGTAAAGTGGTAAGATTATGTAAGTCTTTATGTAATCTGCATCGGCAAACGTGAATGACATCCTCGATCTTTTGCCATCAGAGTATCTGTGTGCCAGCTCTGTACCACCAGCCTGCCAGTAGGCTGCAGTGCACCCCTGATAGTGAGTGAAAACATGCTGTAAACATGTTTTTCACAGCAAAAACACTTTGTTTTTTTAGGTTATTTCTGAAAAAATGAAGTATGAGAAAAATGCATTTTTGCCATGTTATATTTCATCAAACATCCTGTTATTGTTCTGTTCAATAGCACCATGGTCCATTTATTCACAAAAGCTTTTTAGAGGACGGAAACACATATGCCCAGAGGGACAGTGTGTAAAGAATAGACAGTTTAGTCAGGGGATTAAACTGCTTTATCTTTAAGCAGATCATGTTGCTACCTCTGTTTATATTTCATTCACATATGGCTAAGATCTGATCCTGATCTATATGTTCTCCCATGTTATCTGATTCTATTCAAGAGACCCAAAGAGTATTCATTTAAAAAGAAAGCACACACGCCAAAAAGCATTGTTTACTTAGGACTAGTCATTCAAGTAAATTAATCCCTCCCTACTGATGTCATATGTCTTGAGGCACCAAGTGTAAAGATGACTCAGGGCAAATCTGTACTCCATCATGTGTATGCATGTCTGTCACTGGCTGATGATGTTGACTGCTGTCTTTATCACAGGTGTCCAAATCTGGTTCACCTAACCCTTTCTGGCTGCGCACACATCACTGACGAGGATGTCATCTTCGTGTTGAAGAATTGCAAGAAGCTGCACTACCTCCATCTGGAGAACTGCGTCCGCATCACTGACTACACACTAGATGGGATGGTGGCTCATGGCATCAGTCTGCAGGAGGTGAAGGTGGACTTCTGCAGGAATATCACTAAGGCAGGGCTGCAGACCATTAGACAGAGGAGGCCGAGCATTCATCTGAGTGCGGAGAGAAGTGCAGGCATGATCCCCGACAGCAAGCCTGAGGAGAAAGTACCGTTCAAGACCCTGCAGCAACTCGTGTTCTTCTCCTGATAGAAATGCGTCTTAGATCTTTCCACCTGGACTCATACAAACACTTGACTGTGATGCTTTTGTTCTGAATCATAGTTATGGTGTGGAGAACAAGTATTTGATACACCGCCGATTTTGCAGGTTTTCCCCACTTACAAAGCATGTAGAAGTCTGTCATTTTTATCATTAGGTACCCAAACTGTGAGAGACGGAATCTAAAACAAAAATCCAGAAAATCACATTGTATGATTTTTAAGTAATTAATTTGCATTGTATTGCATGACATAAGTATGCATGACATCAGAAAAACAGAACTTAATATTTGGTACAGAAACCTTTGTTTGCAATTACAGAGATCAGACATTTCCTGTAGTTCTTGACCAGGTTTGCACACACTGCAGCAGGGATTTTGGCCCACTCCTCCATACAGATCCTTCAGGTTTCGGGGCTGTCGCTGGGCCACTCCAGGACCTTGATATGCTTTTTACGGAGCCACTCCTTAGTTGCCTGGCTGTGTGTTTCAGGTCGTTGTTATGCTGGAAGACCCAGCCACGACCCATCTTCAATGCTTTTACTGAGAGGAGGTGGTTGTTGGCCAAGATCTCGCGATACATGGTCCCATCCATCCTCCCCTCAATATGGTGCAGTCGTCCTGTCCCCTTTGCAGAAAAGCATCCCCAAAGAATGATGTTTCCACCTCCATGCTTCACAGTTGGGATGGTGTTCTTGGGGTTGTACTCATCCTTCTTCTTCCTCCAAACAGGCGAGTGGAGTTTAGACCAAAAAGCTCTATTTTTGCCTCGCCAGACCACATGACCTTCTCCCATTCCTCCTCTGGATCATCCAGATGGTCACTGGCAAACTTCAGACGGGCCTGGACATGTGCTGGCTTGAGCAGGGGGACCTTGCGTGTGCTGCTGGATTTTAATCCATGACGGCGTAGGGTGTTACTAATGGTTTCCTTTGAGACTGTGGTCCCAGCTCTCTTCTATGATAAAAATTACAGACCTCTACATGCTTTGTAAGTGGGAAAACCTCCAAAATCGGCAGTGTATCAAATACTTGTTCTCCCCACTGTATTTTGTGTTTTTGCACTCTTAATTCGGGATTAAATGAAAAATGCCTTTTTAACCCTTTTAGGTCACATTCCCAGTCATATTGTGCACCTATTTACCACCTACTACAACTGAGTAGTCTTTGTGATCGGTGCGTTGGTGGAGTAGCCATGTCCTCACCCATCATTCAATCTGCAACTTTTAGTGGCAGAGAGCTAAGATTCATGATGACATGCCCACATTTTAATGTTCAAATCAATGCTGCTCCTCCCAATGTTATATCCCACCTGTCTATCCTGTTTCACTCAGAAATACGTCACGATACCAAAGTAAGATACCAAATACGTCACGATACCAAAGTAAGATATTCTCGAAATGCTGTTTCATCTGGATTTTAACGTCTTTTTACAGACATGTTTACTATGAGTCGTCCTTACAATGACATGCACTACCTCAGCTGTCTTTACTCCAGAGAGAATTCCACATGCACAATAAAGTCTTAACTTCACATGTGGCCTTATCACTGATGTCCAGTCATTATAATTTATGGTGCCTTAACACAATTTCATCCCTAACCGCATTTGACAGTTTGATTAAAATATCACAAACGCCTCCCCCAGATAGAAAAAAACAAAAGACATGAGGGTTACACTGTGAAGCTCCACCTCTATTATGGTGAAAGCATGTCAGCGATGGGGCAAATTCCCTGTGCCTGAGCTGTGACTGGAATTATGTTATATAAGAATGTGAGATATTCAAAAGTAGGTTGATTAGGCAAGTGAGTCTGTAAATGCCATGTGACAATTTTATTGCAGGGCGCTCCCTTTCCTGTAAATGCATCTCTGAAGACAACATGTAGTCAAACAGAAGGTCAACTTAATAAGAATAAGAAGCTTTTTTCTATCTCATCAGGGTGTAAGTTTTTAAAATATTGTTCAGAAGAAAATGAAACTAAATTATTGTTTTCTTTTGTTGTTTAAGAAAGGTTACAAAACTGTGTTTTTCTACCAATTGTGTTTTTTATACTGTTTTTTTACATGAATTGAATATGCTTAACAAAATTTCCATTGCTTTGTGATGGACAATAAAGTTTTTCAGACTGTGAATTGGATCTTTTATAATGATGACAGATTTGTATAATTGTTTTTTAAAATGATTCCCATTCTATGATGCTGTTTAGCTGTTTCTAAAGAAAAAAACAAACTTAAACAAGGTTTTATTTGTCTTTGGAATAATATAAAATAAAAATACTGTATATGATTATGATTCCTCATAGAGCCACAAATGAGGCAAAATAAGCCATTAATAGATCTATATTGATCTATTATTGCATAATTATAGCAAATGTGGGCTCACTTTGATAGAAGTACGACCAGTACTTCATCTCAGCATCCTCATGCAAAATGTTGAGGCTGTTGACATCAAATCTGTATTGTACTCAGAACAATATATAGTGCTGTTGTGCAAATGTTTTAGACACATCATCAGTCCCACATTTATTCTGAAGCATGACAATGACCCTAAACATACTGACAGAGTCATAAAGAACTATCTTCACCCACATGATACACCTACCTACTTAGCCACCAGCCCCCCAACAGCACCCTGATGTCAACATCATGGGATTTCATAAAGAGACAGAAGCAAGTAAGATGCCTGAATCCACAGAAGAAGAGTGGCAACGTCTCTAAGATGATGCAGGAACAATTGACCTGCCAAGTACCTTAAAAAACTGTATACAGATGTACCGAGGAGAACTAGTCCTGTTTTAAAGGCAAAGCATTAAGCATAGTCATATCAAATATTTATTTAATTTTGTTGTCAACATTGAATGAAGTTAATTCATTAAAAAAACTATTTAGAGGATTAATTCTGAAAACATCCTCACTTTACCTTAAGTGCTTAAACTTTTACACAGTACAGTATATCTGAGGAAATCATGTCTTATCACCATTTGATTGATCTGCTTTGTTATGCGTAATGAAACAAAAATGAATTTGGATTTGAACTTAAGGTTAACATGTTTGGTCTTGGTTACATGAAACATAATGAGCTGAGGAATGTGGTTCGAGTGGTTTAGAGGCAGCATACATTTCAAAAACCAAGTTGGTAATTAACTGTCATCTGAAAAGCATCAAGAGTCCATCAAGTGTAATTCTATCATTCAAGTCAAACCAAAACTTTGCATATTGAGTCAATAACAGTCAGAACACATTTAAATGAGATAGAAACACAGTGTTTATCAGATTTTCTCCCACCCTATAGATGTGTGATATCCCTTTAATTTATTTAAAAAGTACAGTATGGAGCAGGCTTACTTTAACCAAAAAGCATTTGAGGAGGAGTGAAGATAGCATATATACTGCAGCATGTTCTATTTTAATATAAAGTAATGTTGTTTTCAGAGAAAGCCCCAAACCAAGTAGATAAACAAAACTTTGCTACTGAATTGCACCGAGACATAGACTCTCTGTTTAGAGGCCAGACAACAAATGCTATATTATTTACTACCAAGACATACGCCTTGCCTTGATAGAGCTTTAAGAGTTATGAGTTACAGGTGGGGAGACTCCTGAGGCACATCCGGCTGCCTACAGCACTCCAACACAATAACAGGCCTGAACATTAGACACAACACGACTGTATCAAAGCGTCACTGTGTTTCCGCTGGAGGCATTTTTCTTTTTTTTCTATTGCTGTATGATTTCAAAAGGAGTAGACCTTGAAAGACCTGTTGCCCAGATGTCTGTCCTTAAAAGCACTGCAGGTTTTTTTGTCACCTCATGAGTATGCTACTTACAGTATACAGCATGTGTAACATCTCATGGCTCTTCAGTCATGTTGCTCCTTTAGTCTTATCTGAATTGTGAATAATGTATCCAAGCCTAGCCTTTACTCTAGTGGAATCCAATGAAAAGTAATGATTTGTATGATTTGACCTTTGAACAAATGGTCAGTTTGTGTCTGATTTGACCTTTGAGCAAAAGGTCAGTTTGTATCTGAAGAGAGGGGTTACTGTGTTGGATACCATCTCATTAAACAGTGAAAGAAAGTCACACTCAGAGCCAAACAATGTTTCTTATGTGTGGGTGTGTGTGTGTGTGTGTGTGTGTGTGTGTGTGTGTGTGTGTGTGTGTGTGTGTGTGTGTGTGTGTGTGTGTGTGTGTGTGTGTGTATGTATGTTTGATTTCATTTTTACATAATTATGCAGAACTGTAAACACATAATTAGGAACACTCACTCTTTTTTATTGCATGTCTTCAGGCAATTTCAGTGAAATTGTGCCTGGGACTCTGTTCTTTTACACCATTACTTAGAGTAAGAGCTGGTGTAATTTAATTCCTTCAGGATCAAATGGACCCCCACATGCGCCTGTCTCTACCGTGGAGTGTGAAGGAGCTTGAACTTGTTCAAGCAAACCTGCCTGAGGAGGGATAGACTGACTTTGGAGGCTGGGACTAACTATGTCTTCAAAAGGACCACACTTTGCAATTACAGTATATCCCTACTTTATGAGAACAGTCTGCTAGATGGTTCATGTTAAAAAAAAGACTTAAGTAGAATATTGTGTCAACAGATGGCTAGTTCAATCTTTGCTCAAAATGAAACATTAGATTTTTTGACAGTGCTTTAGAGAACACACAGTATTTGAAAAGAACTATGATAGATTTGACTATGATCACATCGCCAGCCATTATGTACTTTCAAAAATACATTTTAGTTGTAGCACTTCTAGTATAATATGCACTTTTTTAAATCAGTCTAACAATTTGTTGTGCTATTTTACTCTATATGTTTGTGTGTGCTTTGCTGCATACTTTTAAATTAAATTACCTTAATTGAAAAAAAAAATCTTTGAATTGAATCTTCATTATGTTGCTCTTCCACTGAAAGCACACACTTATTTAAATGTTACATCTACTGTAGCTGTTTGCCTCTATGTTTTCATAAAGCTTCATCCAAATAATCTGCCTAAAAGGTTGTAACAAACCATCTCAGACTCTGCAACGATAAAAGGGAATCACACATGAATAAAACTTCTAAAATAACATTGATTACTAACTTAAAATATAATAATGCTAGTCAGTGAAGTCTGTAATGAGTGGATGAGTGAAATATGTGATGTGTGCAAACAAAACAAAAACCTTAACCCATCTGTTATGGTGGAGGCCTGGAAGGAAGAGAAGGGACAGATAGGTACATTAGCAAAGAAGCCAGCTAAATAGGCTGCCTGGGTGCAGGTAGTTTCCTGACGTCCTCTCTAATTCTACCCACTGGCTCCTGGTCCAGGAAGCCAAAGCAAAAGTGAGACAGGGACATCACAAGGTTCAATACTCTGGAAGAGTTCAATTGTATGTGAGAAAACTGTGGTAGAATCAACACTGAGCTTCAGATTTTACTCAAATGTCTTCAATAACAGAGAAGGAACTTGTTTGGACATGACTGAACTAAATGAACAGCAACATTTCAATTTTGACAGAAAATGATGTCAAAGGCTGTTATCAAGGGATTGATTAAATTTGTTACTCTTGCTTCATTAGAATAACAAATTTCATTACGAAATTTCAGCCGAGGGAACTCTAATAATTTTAATTAGCTACTCTGCTCTCGACAAGTGGCGTCACATGGAGAGATGAGAGACTATGATGTTAATGATGTAGCGTTTTATGCATTTGGTTAGGGAGATCAATTTTAATGTGGATCACAAAGATAAAACATAAGTTTACATTTTAATTATTTACATGTTGCATTTGTCAGTATAATAAGTATTTTATAATGGACTATGCTAAACCAGGTTTCTCACACGTGACAGTAGCATTTCAAAAGCAGCTGAAAAACACCATATAAAAAACATATACCCATCCACTAAGGTTCAGTTTTGGTAATTTTGTAGAAAGTTTGCTCTCTTAACTCCTCTCCACCAAATTATACTGTTTATTCCCCCCAGCTTTCATCACATTACTTAAAAGCTTTCATTTAGACGTGAAAGGAATGTTTAAGTGGTGGAAATGCTTCTGTACAGTTGCAGTGATAGTCAACAGCTTCCCAAAAACTGTCTCATTAAAGGAAGGTTTCACTGTTTTTTAAAACTAAGACCTGATGAAAACGTTGCTTCCCATAATTGAGAATTGTGCATTACCATTCAGGTTTGAGAAGCATTCTGCTGCAGCTTAGTAAAGGGTTCAAACCCACATCAACTGTTTCAATCTAAAAACAGGAACTTCACCATACAACCTGACATCTCGTATGTCCTGCTGAAAATATGCACAAACCACGCAGTCTATCAGGTTTTATTTGCTTTATTTTACACCCGTTCCTGTTCCTGGTGTGGATGAGGCCAAAAATAACAAAAACTAAACCATACAGAAAGAGTATTGCAAACAGCTTACTTTCAAGCCAACTGAGAAGCTGCAGAGTGATTATTATAAATCAGGTTGTAAAATGTATTTTAATACAAATAGTGCAACTTATCCTCTCATAAAACAACTGAGAGTTGAAGTAATTGTGATTTAAATGACTAAATACTATACTGTACATGTACTGTACTGTACAATACACTCTGGGCAAAACAAAGTAAATACCCCATATAATATATGGATGCTCTCAGAGAGAAAGCAGGTAGATAAATCCAGGGTGTTATCTTAAGGCAAAGGCCTTTGTGGTGCAAGTAGCGAAGGCCTTTCCCATGTGTGAAATAGGAGCTGATATAGACAGGATGCTGGCAGTAATAGAGGAAGGGGGGCTGAGGCAATGGAGGTAAAAGGGAAGGAGTAGCCATTTGAGCCCTGAAACCTGAAATCAGCAGTTTCCTGACAGCCTTATAAGGTTAGCCATGGGAGGCAAATTCTAGTATCCACCCACAGATTACTCATCCATGGATGGGAAGGAGGGTGAGTAGAGGCTTTTGCAGAAGAGGGGAAGGACAGACGAAAAAGGGGGAGGGTTTGTGTTTTTTTAAGTACTTTGTGTGTTTGTGAGTCCGTGACCAAGTGCTTGGCCATGCAGGGAGGGGCTCTTTTGATTGCCGTCTCTAAAGACGACACCTGAGCCTCACAGTGATATTAGATGCAGAATAATTTGCCCTCCGCAGCTAATCAGTTACTGTGCTACTTTTTACAACACAAAACATTATGTTGTAAGAGTCTGGGGTGGTTGGTAATATAAAACTCACTTCCACATGCAGGGTGACCAATGCAGTCTAGACAAGCATGTTATCTACCTTTGAATGAGTCAGGATGGTAGGGTTATAAATTCCTCAGTTTCTACCTCTATTATCACATATGAATATTCATTTAAACAATGGGCATTTACATTCAGGTCTCGTTTAGTGTTTGTCATGTGTAAATGCAACCAAGACATGTTGTGACTATCAGCTTTAATAGTAAAAAAATAAAAACTCTTATCATGTTTGCTTTTTGACTAATGAAACATATCTCTCCTGCAATTTTTCCATTTGGTTGATTCACCGCCTCTACCTCAATAAACAGATTAGCTGTTACTCTGAACGATCCAGAGACAATAGCAGCAATTTTTACAGCTCTTTCTTTCTTTTTTTTCTTTTTCTTTTTAATCACAGGTTGTTTTCATGTGATTTCTCCAACCAGCTTCAATTAAAAAAGGCTAAGAGCACTTAGCCATGCTTCCTGCTCAGTGAGTCTGTTCTTGAGCTAAATGTTCATCATTCTGAACACGTTTTATTCAGATATCGCAACGCTAAGAACATAACTTTTCCAGGATATGATGGCGTTGATGAGGAAGGATTTCTATCTGGCAAAGGAAGATGTGTTGATGTACCCACAAGAACATGGAATGCATAGAAATCTTATCTGAGGAACAGACACATGAAGTGATGAATGTAACCGTCTGTTCAGAACTCCCTGTCAGAGTTTGATTAGCAATACAGCCCTGTAAATTTCAGTGTTAATGGAATTTCAGTTTCTGTTGCAGCTGTGTACTGCAATGTTTGTATGCACTATCTTGCACCTGCTTTTGTAGGTGTGAGTCTGTCCTCAGGGTCTGCAGATGGAGAGACAATTTTAATAATGTAGCAGAGCTTTGATGCCCCTCTCTTGTCCTAGGATACTTTATTCTCCACATTTCCTGCAGGAGTAACTCAAAGCCTCCTTGCCTGAGGCCTTGGGTCCTTAGGTAGCTCTCTAGAGTCTGCCTTGCAGCTGAGGCCACAGTTGTGAATTATTTAGAGAACTGTAGTCTTTTATAGCTATGTGGAGAAATATTCAGTCCAAGATTTGACACATACAGAATTCACATTGAATTATATTTATATCAAAATATTCAAATTACTTTTCAAGGCAAAGGTTAGTTGTCCTTGCACAACCATACCAGTGCAGAAATGAGATTGATCATGCAGCAGAGACGGAGATAAAGAGGGAAGAGGGCTGATGCAGGAAGGGGATGTAGAAGGCCGGCTCAAGGACACATGGAGTCCTGGGAAGAGACAATGTTTGTGTCTGTCACAATATGACAGCCAAAAAAAAGGCGAAGGAGTCGCAACACAGATGGAGGTTTGACTCAGTTGCAGTCTCTCACCTCCCACTTTCACACTCTGTGAAACCATATCAAGAATTTATCTCAGCTCTTTATGCTGCAAGAACTCTACATTAATCCTCCCTCAGTGTGAGCTGTACTCTACACGTGGTCCTGATATGAAACATTTGGGTGAAAAGCAAAATGAGGATACTGTATCAAAATCAAATGCGGATTTTGTTTTTCTTCTACATTATGCTGGTGGTGTGCAGACTCAGTTTCCACATATTCTTTTAGTGTGAGTGCTGCTTCCTCCTATCACCGATCAAGCATCATGTAAAATGTCTGGCTGAAAATGGAGGTCTTCAGTAATCCAATCGCTGCACTAATGGCATCTAATGGCATCTCTGTTTTTATTTTGTCACTGTCTATATCCAGAGCTAGTGAGTCTCATCGGTTTATAACATTGCAGATTCAAACAGACCTGCAGGTTGCTGCAAATAAGTTACAAAGCATGATGTGAAGTAAGCGCAGCCACCTACTGTACTTTTGCTGTTATATTGTAATTTTAAATAAAGATGCTCCAGTTTGTGCTCTGTTATTGACAGACAGCAGAAAGCTCTAAAAATCAACCTATTTTCATAACAATATGTATTTATGCACACATTTCTCTTTCTCCCTTGATACTTTCACTATGATCTAATAATTCCAAATTTGATTTCCCTGTGGTTCTTAGCTAACTTGTTTTGGCCTGAGGCACACACGAAATAGGAGGCAAGAGCACACAGAAGTGGGGCTACTGCTCCCCTGTGAGCCAGAGGATGGGTCTATTTGTGGAGCTATTTCTGTTTCCGTCTGTCAGAGCATTCACAAAGGCTGCCGAGCTTTGGCCAGAGCACATGTGAGGGAGTAACTGGAGCACCAAAGGGGAAGACAGTAAAGACAATGATGATTCTCGCTGGCACATCTTCAGGCAAGGACAGAACCAAATCCAGTGCAGGATGTGAAGGAGCACACTGAGCCGATATCGTTCATGTGCTGTTTGCTTGTTCCCCATGTAGCCTGGTAATTAGGCAGTCAGTATGAGGGCCTTTTGTGTCTGCTGTCGATCACAGCCTCTACAGAGAGGTTTCATACTTTGACCAGACTGCCTATCCAACTGGTTGTGCTCTGCAGGAGATGTAGGAGGACAGCCAGCCTCCTCTGACGTTAGCATGGATGGAGGACAGAGCAGCAGATGACATGTGCAAATAGGAGTGGGAAGCTGAATGAAGCACGCTCGTGAGTCACAGCATGTGCACAAGACTTATAATGACAGGCTTTCAACTTGAGTTCATAATGCATTCTCTCTTTTTTGTTGTCAGCACTCAAATTACTGGGGGGAAGTGGATGGAAAGGATTAGAAACACAGAGATTTTTAATAGGTTTCTAACCTTGATGATCATGAGAAAAGCAGCAGCAGCAGGCTGATCTGCCACTTAAACTCACAGTGTCTTCTGTGTTCTATAGGAGGTCAATGCTGAACACGTGTTCATACTGCTTAGTGGTAAAAGTCAGTTACCTCTATTTGCTTTAATCTGATACACCATAAACTTCAATCCAGATGTATACACACCTATTGACTGTAATAAAGCAGCTTTTCAAAACTAGGAGTAACTGTTAGACTGCCCTAAACCTTTGCTTTTGTAATGGGATCTATTCCAAACCTTGTGAATGGTGCCTATATTGTCACTGTCCGTGATTAATGTCCAGACGTCTAGGCATCTCTACTGGTTGAACAAGCTTTAGTTTGGCTAGATCACATCACCGGACAGCCATTACCATTGTTCAAATCATCTTCACTGTACAACACAGCAGTCGGATGTGTTTCATAGTGAACCCTCGGACCTCTGACCTCATTCACATGATGTCCTGGTATATGTATGGCTTAGCCGTGACATTTTAGCTGGCTATTTGTGAACATTTTAGAAAATGAATTCTCTGACAGGTCAGGCTAGCTAGACCTCACATTACACATTGTGTCTTGTTACCTTCTACTTAAAATGCAATGCCAAAGGTCAGGTCAAGTGTGGTAAGAAAAGCTTTGAGATCTTTCTTGTCAATATCTTTAGCCTACTGCAGAATCTCAATGAAATGAATGTGAACTTACTTTTGCCCTAAATATCTTTGACAGAACAGGAAAAGAAATTTAACACAAAATTTAAAGCACTTAAAGTTTTCCTGTGGGTTGAATGAAGGTACAGACAACAATTTGCTAAGACAATTGAGGAAACTGAAGGCATTAAGTTCAATAAATGCTTAGCCATGTTAAAGATTTATACCACTCTTATATCTGCAAGGTAAATTTGAAGCTATTGCTCACACCCTGTTAGCTTAGCATAGGTTAGCATAAAGACTGGACAAGATTTTAGATTTCTATACTTGACTGAAGTCCAGAACTACTTTCATTTTGATACTTGAGATTATGGACTTCCCCCACTTTATTGTGTGAAGCTATGCTAAATAGCTGCTGACTGATTTTCTCATCTACAGTACCAGTCAAAAGTTTGGACCCTTATTCAAAGGAGTAAGGAAGTGTGTCCAAACTTTTGTCTGATAGTAAAATTCAATATTATGGTTCGAGCAGATGCTATTTTATATCTTCAATCATCTCATAATCAAACTTTTACAGCTATGTGGAGTGAGAGTTTAGTCACGGCAGAAGGAGGAAATGTCAGTCGTTCCATAGGCAGCTCACACCAGAGCCTGTGTTTTCATAAGAGAACAGAAAAGCTTTACTGAAGCCAAGGACAATGAGAGGTCACTTTGTGTTAAGCACTAGCAAGTGCACAGTCACTTTACTTCATAAGTGTTTCCGTTTCAGGTGCAAGGGAGAAATAGTTATGGTACATTACACTGTTTGTCATTGTGGGTACAGCTGGTGATTCCTGGCAGTGTTTCTCCCATTTTTCTTTAAAGTTGTGAATCATTATGTCCTAAATCTCAACTTTAACATAAGTCTGTATTTTTGGATGCAACTGAATGCCTCCATTTAGGTGATGCATATCGAATGAAGTAGAAACAAAAAGGTATCAAATTAAATTCTACTAAAGTATTACTTTAAGGGTACTGGTATTGTTACTGGTACAACACCCAGCCCTATTCATTCCAGATTTAGTCATTAGCCTTTGTAAAATGGAAACAGAAGGTTTTGAACTCAAATTTCCATTCAGAAATGCACACTAATCCACTAATTGGTTGCACACTAATGCATGTGGCTTTGAACATACATTTATAGCACGTACACTACACACACAAAAGTACACAAACCCATTGACCTGCTGAAAGCCCATCCCCCGCTCTCTGTTTCTTTGCTAAGAAATACCAGCTCCTCGGCTCCTGGGCTCAGCCATCTGTGACACTCTGAACCTACCGACCTTGTGGAAAAGTGGACGCGTAAATTAGCCTAAAACATTTGGCTGAAACTTGTCCTCCTGAGGATCAGTTGTCAGACTCAATGCTTTGCTATGTTTTGAGATTGTTTCCCCTCTGTTCACACCCCCTTCACCACTGTGCACGTGTGTCTGAGATGTTCATTCGATTGTGTAAAACCCACAATCTATGTAAGTTTCCATTACATCATGTGTCCTCCTTACATAATTATATGCTTTATTCTGCCTGTTCCTGATATATTAGGGCATTATTTAAAAATGCAACATACAGCTTAAAAGTCAGGGGGGTTTTGTGTTTTGCTGTTTCATGGCTTTGTCATTTACAAAAGTGGAAATACAATAATGATCACAGATGCTGATATTTATCTTAGAGGAAGCTGAGAAGCTGTTTCTGGAAAAATAACCCACAATGTCACTACACGGTCACGTTTTATTGACTAAATGAAAATACCACAGAGAGAATGGGCTTATCCCCGGCATATTCCAGCCAACACAGTATGAAATCACAAGTAGAAACTGATCCACATGCACAAAAATATATAAGGACAATGTACTGTTTTATGGGAACAGAAAATATATCATTCAGAAGTCTTGAGGTTTGCAGCAAAGGAATATTTAGTGCAGGATAAATGGCTGTAATGTTGAGCGTCCTTGACTGGCTTAGTTTGTGGCTAGACATAATTAGCTGTGTGACCATTAAACTGTTTAACCAGGATCCCGCTGAGCTGAGCTCCAACGGATGCTGCGTGAATTCAGACCTCCTTGGAAAGTTAATGGGCCATGGGGGAGGCTTGAGCTAAAATTAGGTGGCAGAGTTTCATCCTGACTATGAGATTTGTGCCCAAAGTCCACAGAAATCCCCCCCATCCCACCACCTCCCTCTCTGTCACTACTACTCTTTAGGCTGTTGGCAGATTCATTTGCGCTTGACCTAGTTAATGTCTCTGGAGAGATGGAGGAGTAAACACAGGCAACTGCTCCTCTTTAGAAAACCTGGAATTTTCCATACTTTACACACCCAGATCACAGGCCAAACTAGGGTCCACAAAAAAGAGAATGAAGAACATTTTTGGCAAGTAATCTACTATAAGGAAAAATCAACAATCATTAAAGTTTAATAACTCATCAACCAGGCTAGACCGAATCAGACAGCTTCACAAACATTTTTACAGTGACATTTAAAGACAGTATTAAGCTAAATGTCTGATGTGTGCTTGCTGTGCAATGTGTAAGGCCTCATTATGAATCTATCTGTATGGAGTGCAACCAAGTTTAAGATTACTCTTCAGAGATTACAAGTCATATATCTCCCTTAAGAACTTCATCTAATCCACATGAGAGCATGTACTATGCAACTGAGATAGCAAGAGGGACAGTCAAAGTAGAGCACTTTTCAATTAGCAATGGCCTACGGGCCTGAAATAGATGCAAAACTTCGACAACAACACTAATTCCTTGAAGTAATCATTGTACCATCTTAATTTCCATATACTTCAAATTTTCTTAAATCATGTCCTTTTGTTTTAATACCTTCAATTATTCCAAGTGCTTTGTATGTGTGTGACTGTAGGCTGTTACAAGGATCTAACATCTGTGCAAATATTTGCATTATAATTGAAAACAACAATGACAAGGGCATGATTAGCTGTTCATCAATCCATTCACTCTCCTATTTGATATGCAGATAGGCTCAAAAGAGAACAACACATTATTATTTTTATGTAAAATGTTTGAAACTCTTATCATGCTCTTGAAAATAGCAAAAAGGATTCAAGAGAACATACACGAGAAAACCTGTGTCATCCTCCATTCACTCATTAACCACTCCCTTCACAATATAATACGTTCCTATATGAAAGTGAGCAGTACTTTGAGATACCAGACACCTATGAATCATGATCCATTTGCGTCATCAACGTCAAGCGTTGTGTTGTTCTGTAATTTCCCCACCAATAAACGTGACACATTGCATTTTGTTTTATAGTGAGAAGTTTCAAGGGATCTATATAGAACATAGTCAAATAAAAATGTCAGAAAATATAGGGTGTAGGGATTACATGAATTAAATGAAAGAGAGACATCATCAGTGTTATCAATAACACCTGTGCTGTTCCTGCTAGGACAAGTCAAAGTGTCAAGGAAAACGTCACTTATTCACTGTTCACTACTCACGAGCATATGAAATAAAATGAAAAACGATGTCATACTATGTGATTCTATCTAAAGGACCATGTCAGATATCAAAAATTGAAGAAAAAAAGAAACTAATCAGCTCATTGTTTTTGTTGCCTACAGTGTTATGTTGCATTGTGGGTTAATTTAAATCAACTCCATAGAATATGATCATTCTTACTAGATGCTGGCAAATTCACTATAGACTATAGTGAATAGTGAATAATTTCAGGTACAGCCCTAGTGTATACTCATGGATATATTATGAGAAAATGCCTAATTTGTTGGATTATGAGACTTTAATGACCTACATATCACAGGCCAAAAGAGGTCTAAATAAATATGACACAAAAATGTCATCTTAATATCATATTAGCTGTGATGCCAGTGGCATCAGAGATTGTTGTGTGAGTCATATGCCCTTCTTTTTTTCCATGACTGTGACTTTCTTGAAGCACATGTTCTACAGACAGAAAAAAACCTGTAGTTCACATCTCTTCATCCACCTCTTGGTGTTTTTATTTATAAATGGAAGATTCACACTTCACTTTTAAAGTTAAGTGGTACAAAATGTAAAGCTGTGTGAATCATACATTCCTTTGCATACTGGGTATTCAAATATTTATGAAATGCTAAGAGCAGAGGCTTTAATCAATGACGCCGTCATGCTAAAGATCACATGGAGGAAGGATGCTGGTTTTTGCACATGTGTATACTTGCACGAGATAGATGGAAGGTGGGGAGTAGGAGGCAAGAAACACAGGATGGCTGAGGTAACTGACATAAAAACTGAAGGAATTAGGAAAGGTAGTGTAAAAATATGAAAAATGGCAGTGAGGGGGCAGGGACAGGATTAGTACTGTATGCAGAGTGATAGGAGGTACGCTAGAGAGAGAGAGAGGGAGAGAGAGAGAGAGAGAGAGAGAGGGAGAGAGAGAGAGAGAGAGAGAGAGAGGGCAGAGAGAGACAAAGTTGGGGGTAGGGGAATGAGTGTCACGTGTATGCCAGAATAAGCACAGAGCTGCACCGGGCCAGTCTCTGGACACAGCAGCAGCAGCAGCAGCAGCAGCAGCAAGTCAGACCCTCAGTCCCTCCGGTCCCTCATGCTCCTTTCACATGTATTTTCTGTAGCAGCCATTCTTTGACACCTGTCCTCCCCCTCATCTTATCTAACCTCACCCCCCCCCCCTCAGGCTTTCTCTAACTCTCTAGCTCTCTCTTGAGAATCACACGTTCATGCAAACTGTTAACACTGATTCAGGACCATTTTGTTGCAGTAATTCAGTTTTATTCCCACTCCACTGCTTAACGTTTTCCCATGAAGGTAGAGAATTTTGAATGACTCTATCCCAGCATACATAATCTCAGATCCAGTACACAGAATGGCCTTACTATAATCATACTGCATGTTGACTTTGAAAGCCATGTACTGCCTCTTTTCAGCCCATATGTAAGGTGCAGTAAGTGTCTTATGGCTAAGCACAGGGTACAGTTAACACTTAGAGAGCCATCTTGATGTTTCTAGTTCAGAGGAGGTGATGGGAGGAAGCTTTTTTTTTCTCTTCAGCCCTTACTGAATCTCAGCACTGCTTCTCAAAAGAAGGCTGGAGCAATGCCCAGTTTTTTTTTCACTTTTAAAGGTTGGGATGACATCCAAACAAAAGAGCTGTAGTCCTAATGTGGGCCTCCCAAATACAGTTGTTATGCAAGTGTATGACTGTAGCAGCATGATAAAAAAATACATTAAAGCCCATGTTGAAGCTTTTCTGCTCCTATTGGTGAGGAAAGCAGAAACCTCACACCTGGGGCAGGGCCAAGGACACGTGTTAGCCACAAACAACCCCCGTTATTAAAGATCTTTTCTGCATGGAAATTTCTGAGGTTTGTCTCTGTGATCATACTGTAAACTAACTGAATGGGTGACTAATGCCTGTCTCCTACTCTGCAACAGCAGGAAGATGAGACTATTAGGCATCTCAAGGTCAAGCTGCTCTCTGACATTCTGCGTCCTGGGAAAGGTCATAGTGCTCCATGTCAGCTCACACAGATATGTCACACATTATTAATGATGTTCAGCATAACTCAGAGCATTATTGGTTTCATTGGTGTTAAATAATATGATGTCAAGATGCAGATAGAAGAGATTCAATCTGATTGACATGACCTAATGCTTTAAAAAGTATGCATCATGCAGAATCAACTGTTTAAGCCAAAACAATGTGAAATATAGTTGCACATATTTTGAATGCACATACAAGCTTCCCTGTTTAATGAGGCAAGGCGACGTTGCAAAGTCTTAGATTTAGCTTTTCAACACACAACAGGTTGATTTGCTCTTTTATCAAACGTATATTTCAGGGTTATGGCTAGCAGTTCTAATTGTAATAAAGCAAGTAGAGCTGCAACAATTTGTCAATTAATTGATTAGTCAATTAATTCATTAGCATGCTTAAGTCCATTTACTTCTCAAATATGAGAATTTGCTTATTTTCCTTGTCATAACAACATAGTAAATTTAATATTGTTGCACTTTGAACTTTTCTAATTTCTACATTGTCTGATGTTTTATAGACTAAACAATTAATCAAGAAAATAAATGACAGATTAATCTGTTGGCTCTATCTGAAAATAATTATCAGTTGCAGTGATTATGTGATTTGTGAATCATTGAAACAATGAAACTTCAGCTTTCAGCTTTCAGTTTCTTTCTTTCTTTTTTTATTTTACAAAAAATTTAAAACACAAAAATCAATCCCATATTTGACCTTGTTCCTGAAACTATTCAAGTGAAGTCATTTATAACATAAACAGTATATAATATATGAACTTGATGTTAATAATAAAAGCTTTTATCATTTAAAAACCTCCTCATTGCTCTGAGAGGACATGCAGCTGCTGTCAGCATAGCCTAGTTTCGGGTCAAAACTCATTGCTATGAAAGAGCTATGATTATCAGTTCCTCTTCAAGTGAGGTTAGATGGCTGCCTACTAAAAATTATCAGCCCATATCACATCACTTCTAGATAGGATCTCACACTGAAACGCCCACACAATGATCCCATAAAAGTGCTAGCAGAGGGAGCGTGGGTAATTCTACATTAGACATAGATTTGGCGGCTAATCTGTTGTCAGCCATTTCATCAGTTCTCTGCAGGGTGCCTCCAGTAAAGACTTGGTCAACCCTATCAAGAAGTGTCTGTTCCATATATACATCTAATCACTATTCAATTATCTGCCTATTTTTTACTACACGATGAGAACCCACAGAAAAATCTGTATTGAACAATAAGTGGAGCAGTCAGTGCTTTTCTGAGGTTGACTTCTATTAAATTTTATCTCTAAGAAATTCAATAAAATATAAATTTATGTAACCTTAAAATTTTGATTATATTATACTGCTACTAACTCAAAATGTTGCATCATCTGAAATCAATACAGACACATTTGCTGATGGAAAGACAACTTGTAACAATTATTTATATTAAAAGGAGTTTTTGAGGTAGAAAACAACACTGAAAATGTGATGTGCATATTGGCCCAAGTTTCAGCCTAGTAAAGGAATTATTCAATGTGCTGCGAAGGCAACACTCGTGGTGAGCTCACAGTCCTCTGCATCATGCGTAGCCCTCCTCATCTGTGCGTGGAGAGCGCAGGCTGGAGCACTTACATAACCCAGTTAAAATATACCCCAGTCACATGTAACGTTCAGCCCTGCAGATAGATATCCCTCTGTCGCTTGAGCTGCTTTGGCAGTCATTCAGATATTAGAGAGCGTACACACACACACACACACACACACACACACACAGAGAGAGAGAGAGAGAGAGCCATAAAAGAGTTGACAGTGATTCGCTGCCAGACATTCTGAACTCCCTGCATGTGAACTGTCTGTGTGGAAAATGGTCAGGGATCTTTCTCTCTGGATGAAGTGCATGTGACTGAGTGGAGTTGGACCGGGAGGAAGTCACAAAGGGAGAGGGAGGCTGCGTGACGGGGTGCCGGAAGTCCAACCCTTTAAAGTCACAAAAAAATGCGCCCTATATCACTTCTCCTCTGACTACATAACCTCTAACACCAAGTCTAAATGCTATTGGCTGCGGCATGCCACACACAGCTGGCGCTTTTTTTTCTCCTCCTCCCCACACTGCTGCAGCGTGCCCACACTTACGTGCAGTCACATTTCTGGTGTGTGTGGGTGGGGTTAACTCGGCGGAACTATAGCGTTTACTGTAACAGGATGACATATCTGGAGGAGTAAGCTGCAATAGTGAGAAGTGGGAGACACGTTTTTCAACTGAGATTAACAAGAGTTACAGAGTCCAGACTCACTGAAGCTTTGCACAAATTATGCAAGAAACACACTTGTTTAGACTGTCTGTTAGTGTCATATGGAACATCTGTGGGGATGATTATGAAACAAGAGCATTTGAAGTGTTTCCTATCATAAGAGGTTTGAGATCCAAGTTAAAAAGTTCTGTTTCAACTAGACTGATATGGTTTTACTCCTATATTTGTCATTATTTATTTCAAATGATAAGATGGGGCTTGGAACAGCTGCTCAGATATCCAAAAACTAGCTGTCTGTATTGGGAAATGATTATGTAATCATGTTGTTACAACCTGAAATGCTTTAAGAACTGAATATTCTGTACAAACATCCTGACACACTGTCCAGCCACTGCATGTGTCAAAGAATGAGGATATCTTTATTATCCACGAGGGGCAATTTGTTGTACAGCAGCCAGCAGTAGTGTATTTAAGGTATAAGTCATGTTGTCATGGCTCACATGTTTGTGTTCACAGCAGCAGCTCGAGCTGTCGTTAACATTCCATTCGCTCCTCTCCTCTCGCCGAGCTCAAACAAAAACCTGTGACTGGGTAACACTGGAGCTATTAGAGGTGAGCAGTCTTAACGTGAACAATGCTGTGGAAAAAGCCTGCTGATTGGTGTCCCAATTTAGAGACTCAGCCTGAACACACATACACGACACACTCAAAGATAAGGCACACACGTCACTATAGGTCCAGATTTGGGTACAGCCTATGGCCTGAAGCCAGGGTACACGCTGCTGAGTCATATACATAGCTCATTGTAAGGGACAGCTACTAGTAAGATAAGACACATACAAACACGTTACCCTGCCAGCAGCACCCAAACACTCTCGCATGTACACCGGTATCCACTTGCAGGATACTTGCAGGTAAAGACACGTTCTCTCACTGCACAGTGTGTAAGTGAAGCCCGGGTAAACTGAGGCTATGAGCAAGTGCTCCACGCTCCAGTAAATATTTTCAATGGCAAGCTATTGCATTAAACATGTCACCCTGGCTGAAAATGAGAAACAGATTGTGCAATGTCTCATACTGTAAATTGGATACACATAAGAAACCCTCAAAAGAACACAGGGCATCCAAATGTTCTCATTCCATAGGGGTGAGGTGTGGCACTGACGTTCACCCACTCACACGTGCTGCGCTTTCTCTACAAGGCAGGGTTAGGACAGATGTTCAGTGTTTGCCCTATGATGAAATGGATGTGAGCGTCTGATTTGGCGTTTATTTTTTATGAATGAGAGCGGGAGACATGCAGTCTCAGTGGGATACAGAATCAGCCAGCCTCTCTGACAAATTGAAAATCACAGTGCCAGTTTGTGTTGTGTGACTCATCTTGGATCCTGACAGGAGAATGCACAGATAAAAGAGTTCCCTTTGTGGGGAAATTGCTCTTTATGTGGATGACAAATTGCAGTAGAACTGAATGGAGCCAGATGATTGTTAATACACAAACGTTTCTGGAGATCACACAGAAGATTTACTGAAATGTTTCGAACAATCTGCCCTTCAAGGCTGAAAAACACTTTCAACAAAAGATATTTGAGTTTCTGTGCAGATCTGTTATCAATATAAATAGACACAGTTTCCTCTACATTTTATACTTGTCCGTACAATTTAAAGTGCTCCATGCATGTGCTTGAAATATCTCTTTGATCCAAACAAAAATGTAGATGTCTGTTTCCTGTGCTTTGAAGTGGATGTGATGCACTCTGCTGTGACATGTAAGCCTCAAAGACAAAAAAGGGAAATGAGAGTTTGCTGGGAAGCTGTAGGAAGTTCTCAGTCGTCACAAAGTCTGGGGTTAGCGGAGGATCTGGGTCTGGGGAGCAGAGCGACAGGAGACAGCTTATTGGATGTTTAAAAGATTGCAGTGGTTTACTGGACAATTAAAAAAAATGAGTGGCTCACTATTCCAGCAGGCCGGTCACATCAGTTGGCTTTATGGGTGCTCTGATATCTTTGGTACACCTTTTTCACAGCAGGATGTGATTAAAAACACAGAAGCAGACATTAAAATGCACAAGTTTCTGCTGCTCATGCCCTTGTCCTGCCTGCTCCTCACTTTGACAACTGCACATAAATCAAAAATTGCCACATACACTTTTCTATGATCATTTGACCACAAATTGCTCTTAGAATCTAATTACCATGGTAGGCTATAAAGACACTCCAAGACGTCCTTCTGGATTGTATGCTTGACAGATTTGCACCCAGTTGTTAAAACTGTCTGGGCATGTATCTGATCTTTGACTCTGTAAACAACTCTCAGCGCATTTTCACATGTGACCTAGCCACTGCAGATAGAAAGGAAAGAAATGTGTGTGTGTGTGTGTGTGTGTGTGTGTGTGTGTGTTTTGTTAGATGTGTTTGACTCCACTGGTCCTCATTGTCAATTGAGGGAGAGACGAGGAGAGGAGGTTGGCTTTGCTTTTTCTGTGGGTGTATCTTAGATGCACGTGATCACGTTTGCTGTGAGAGGGTTCATGACTCACTGGCTCCAAACTCAGGATCCTCGTCTGGCCTCTGACAGAGTGCTCCTAATCCCACCCTCTCAGGCAGTCAAACTGGGGTCCTGTGAGTCATGCATTTACCGTCACTGTGTCCAAAAAAAAAAAAAAAAAAAAAAAAAACGCAGACTGAACACAGTCTGCATGCCAAGTGCATCTACAATTACAGGCAGTTTCACTTGAAAAAACCCCCCCACTTTCTTAGTAAGATTTCATGGTTTCTAAAGACGAGCAACATAACAGAATGACTAATTATTTGATTATAATTCATCTTAATCGATCAATTAACCTATATTTAGAGACTCCTGTGACTCATATCCCATTGCCCATTGTACATTAGGTGGTAGATGTATTCTAAACCTTGGAAAATTATAGCTCAGACAGATGGCCAGGCTATCTGTGTTCAAATAGTCTGATGAAGTGTCCTTCAGCAAGCTCTATCAGTTGTTGCTGAAACTGCTGACTGTGCCTTTATACATGCTGCTCAGTTTACTGACATGCCACAACTACAGGCATCATCATCATCCAGATGATATAATGAGGAAGAATGCCTCTAGAATGACCAAAACTAGCCCTGGATTGACTTTTCGCCCAGCTGTTGAAATGAAACCGATCCGCGTGTCCACGTGTTTGTGTCATTTCCATGTCATTTGCATATGTAAACCGGCCTCGCCTATCACTCCGCGGCTGCTCTGAGCTAAGGCGCCGATTTGTCAGTCGGGGGCGTTTGAGGAGCAAATGGGAGAGCCGCTCCCCTCTAATCCCGCCCTCCCAGACACGTTGCCTTGGGAGAAGCAACACGGGCCGATCACTAGCTGTACTGCCTCCTTACTCTCACAGCGCACGTCCAACACATCAGCTGCTTTCAGCCCGACAGTCTTGCTGGATTTACCGCTGAACAAAGGAAGAGTAACACCGTCCGCTCCATCCTGGGAAGGTATGTGTACCTGCGCTCATCCACATAGATCTCATCCTCATGATCAAACAATCCAGACCAACGCTGTGTCTGAATGAAAACACCAGATGATGCTATTTTAAAAAGAAACCCCACTAAAAGCATCTAGAGGAATTTGACAGACATATGATGATCGCAAATAAGAAAACTGTTATTTATGATGAAGGATTAATATTATGACATGACAATTTAGGTGTGTGCCAATTAGTCTTGTCTGTGTTCGTGGGTTTATATAATCTACCTGTGTTTGCTGCCAAATTTACTACGAGAGATGAGGAAGTCTATTGTGTCTGTTGAATAACTGCTTTGAAACCTGCATTAAGGCGAAAGGATCTGGTGATTGGACATGATGGGGTTTTCTTTCCATTTCTCTTAGAGGATATATATGATGAATTTAACCTCTGGATGAGGGAAATTTAATGTGTATCGCCCTTTTTTTAATAACTGTGAGTGTGTTAAGTGGTGTTGCATCTCAGTTCATGTGCCCCACCTACACAGGTAGATGCTGAAATGGAGACCTAGTGTGTGTTTTTAAAAAAAGAAAGAAAGAAGGAAAGAAATGTGTGTCATGTAAAAACGTGTTATCAGTAGTAAAGGTGCTATTTGAATTTCAGTTTGAAAGACTGCAGGTCTATAGGCGGTGTATTCAAAAGGCCCTGGACAAGTGGGTATTTGGATAGTGTGATGTGTGTAGTTTTATTACAGAATTCAAACCCAGTGGTAAATGAGCAGGCAGTTTATAACATGTCTCATAGATGGAACTGAATATCTTTAAAGCATAATTTGCATGTAATGTCATTTTTATTGGCTAAGAAATGACTAGTGGGTGGTGTTTCTCTCATATGTCCTCTTATAGAAAAATATATCTTGCTAAATGATGCATCACATAGTGTCTTAGTATCTATTTAACATATACATTTATTATTATATTTCACAGAAGTTTGCTGATGGACACTTTACACAGACATGAAGAAAGAAAAAAGGCATACCTGTATATTTTTAAATAACCAGCTGGAATTTGAGTTTTTCAAAAAGGGTAGAAATTGTGATGAGTTTTATCGGATCGGATCTTCAAGTCTTGATATCCTTCACATCCAATTCATGTTATTCAGATATAATTTACACGTAGTGTTAGATTATAGCTGTTCAGCCTCTTGTGTGGTAACCTGGCCACTCATTTTATTCTCACTAAAACCGGTCAACTGTGCTCTCTGGAGCCTCGGAGCCATATTATTTATTACCTGCAATCAGAAGAATCAATTCTTCTTCTTTGGGGTTATTGTTATGTTAGAGCTTGTAAAACCTGTAAATCTCTGCTCCACCCTCATATGTAACAATAAGATGGTTATCCTGAGACAAAGAACTGGGGAGCAATTAACTCTCCTACCCTCCAATTTCACAGGAAACCAGAGACATGCCAGGCGTTAACTATTCAAACACCAGAAATAATCTCTCTTCTGAAAATGCTGTTGTCACTTCCTTTATGGAGGATGGGCGATATAATAATCACTGAGGAAACACGTTGAAGAGATGTTAATAATTAAATATCTATGAAGAGCATTTAGTTTATTTAGGCATTCCTAAATTTGTAAAACAACATTTCTTCCATTTTGTAAAAATCCCCAACCTAAGTGTCACTTGTGTTGATGGGAGGTCTGCAGTCTGTGCTTGACTAGTTGTCATGGTGGCAGACCCCTGCCCCCTTTGAATAAACAAGTTAACAATGTTTATGAATGATTGTGGTGGTAGCAGCTGGCAGGCCGAGTCCCAATGGAGAATAACAGTCAAGCCACTAAAAAGAAGAATTGTAGATGTTTGTTCTTGTGTGACGTCAAGATGTGCAGAATCACAATGACAGTAATTTGGAGAGATGTGGGTCTCTGACTGGAAGCGGGTAGTGTTTGAGGGCTGCTTAGGATTGTTGTGGACACTGGCATGTTTGATGTCTGCATTTGATGGTGGCTAGTCCGTGTTTACTGGCTCAGGTGTCGCATCTGCAAAACAAACAGGTCATTGTGGTCTCAACAACTGTGGTCCCACTGCCACCATCTGCTCAGAATCTGTCTCTCTACCTTTATTCATGTCTGCTTGGCTCGAGGTGCAGGGTTTTTGGAGGGGTTTTTTCCAGAATAACATGTAATGTTAGCTCAAGGACACTCCAGTAGGGTTTTGGCTGCTGCTGCACACATTTATATGGTAAAAGGGCTCAATTCTGTTAGTTTTAGGCTACAGTTTCACATCTTCATCATTCCTTTTTGTATTGTTGCATTATAGTAATCATGACTTTCTCATTACCAGGTCAGTGATGGTCAGTGCTAATTAGAGCCTGCAGCCAAGGATGTCTGCTACAGATTCGGACAACTCCATTGACTGGCTGGCTAGTGACAATGAGGACAACGAGAGCGAACAGGAGCTTGACTGTACCAGAAATCGCAGCCAGACAGAGGCTCCTTCATCCCCCAACGCCTCGTCACACCTGGGCCCGTCTGACAGTAGCTGCCGCCACGAGGTGAAGGAGGACGATAGTAACTGGAGCGAGGTCAGGGAGGCCTCCAGTCGGGGATCTCCTTCCGGCTGCACTGAAACATGGGGCAGGGACAACATCGGACTGTGTAAAACACAACAAGGAGAAAATATGAATGGCAAAGACACTCAGCAAGCACTGAAGAGACCTCATCGCTTCACAGAGGGGGAGCACAAAGAATGGCAGCTCATTACCAACGCATCAGAGAAAGACCGGATTTTCACCAGAAAGGTGAGCAACCTCCATGACTCATGACACTGTCAACCACAGGAGGTGGTTGATAGTGTCAGCAAAACTAGAACGTGCCCTGTCACCTAGATCGTCTTCCCTGCTGGTCTAACACAGAGTACCTCATGCATGACATTTCCAGTAAAAATGACCAATGCAAATAACAGTTTAAGTACATAGGTAGTCATACTTTTCTGAGGAACTAGAGTCCATCTGTCATAACCCATTCATCAGGGGAGTTTACACGTTATCAAAACAATGTTGAGCAACTTAGAATGAACAGCAGTTTGTGAAAGCCAAATATTTCAAAAGTTTTTTGGACACATTTTAAAACATTAACTAGAAATTTGATCTATTTTCAGTGCATGGAGCTACAATGCTACATTCATCCACTGTCATCAATCTTGAATGGCCTTCGTTCAGGGAGATACAGAGAACGTAAGTCACTTTTTTCAGATATTTTCTGTTTTTGTCTTTACAACACTTTCACTACATTATCTACTGTTTAACACAACCATTTCTCAGGCCAATACACCTCTCTCTGTCTTTCTTTGAAAAACAGTAGACTTGGTAGACAGCATGCCACTCTTAATGAAATATGCGGCCTTGAGATTTGAGATCAAGATGTCTGAAACATGTATGTTTGGGGGACTATCAAGTAACCACATGTATTTCCTCTCTGTGTGTCTGTCTATCTTTCATAATGGAGGTCACTCTGGGTAAAGGTGTACGTAACACACACTTATAAAGAGACTCCTTCTGGCCTTGCAGTGAGAAAAAAACCTCATTTGAATGTTATTTTTTACCACTTGAGAACTAGCAATGTCACACTTAAGGCTTTCTTGTAAATTAGATGCTTGGCAGGGGTGAGCGAGAACATACTGTACCGCAGTTTCCAGTAAAGCAGCTGCTGAATTGTCTAATAGGCATTATAAGGGACTCTCTGGAAGATAGTGCAACGTTCAGACTGGCTCTGAAGCGGCTCATTTTGGGATCGTTGTCAAACCCAAACTTTGTGTGACCCGACACTTCCTGGCCACACAGAGGCAGGGAGTCTGTTCCCTCCCACACACGTTTCACACAACCCATCTGCTCCACAGACTCAGCCCTGCTGTCAACACAGTTTGTGTGGCTCATGGTACAACTTTCTTCTTTTTCAGGACTCAGCAGTTTCCAGGAGAGTGTGGCCATGGACAGGATTCAAAGGATCATGGGTGTCCTGCAGAACCCCTGCATGGGGTGAGTGTCCTCAGCTTGACCCACATACTGTTCGACATGCTACAATAATCCATATTGTCTTTATAATATTAAATATTCTCCTTATATGTGTATGCATTTGAAGTTACAAATGCACATTTTATCTAGTGAGTGAAACAGAAAATGTTTCTTGCCAATGATTTTCAGTAGCATAATCAGAATCATAACTACAAAACATTTAAGCCACATATACTCCACTACAACTGATAGAAAATTGTGCTTGCTATTTGTGGGTCAAAGCAGCCTCCAACATGTCTGTGACACATGGCTCACAGCAGGTTGCCCTGCGAGGAGCTTTTACCCCTGCACGCTTTCAGGATAAATTTACTGCAGGGATCGCTGGGTCTCACTATAGCTGGCCATCTTGTTAAAAATGTATCAGGCTCCACTGTGGGAGCAGCACGCTTGTGTCTGCTTGATTAGCTCTCCACTTACCAAACGGTATAATGGAGTGTGATATCACCCCTTTTAAAAGAGAAAGTCTACATCTAGTGATATGTTTTTTAAATGTTTAGATTTCTTTGTCTTGACATCATAAAATTGATGTAATTATCAGCCTCTTTAGTGTTAGATTCAGTATATTTAAACACTGGAAATTGAATGTATGTAACAGAAAATATAAGCAAAATCATAGAATAATTAGACTGATTTTAGTCAAGTGATTTTCTATTCATTTAGGTCATTATTTAGATTTAGATCATTATTTCAGCGCTAAAATAGACATTTCATAGATATATAATGTTACGATCAGATCAACACAATCCAATTACACTGAAAGTTTATAATTTATATAAGAGGTTAATGGAGTTCGGTTTCCAAAGCATCATTTCAGATAGCTGTATGGGGAGCAAAGTGGGGCCTGTTGGGCAGCCAGTCACTGCGAGTTTTTGCGTCAAGGTATACGGATATAAGATGAAGTGCTGCTGAGTTTGGCACGGACTAATTGGAGTCCTCACCCACCAGCTGCTGCCTTCATATGGGAAACAAAGGGTGGGTGTGGCAGCCTCCCTGCAGACAGTCGGGGCAGAGGCTGGAAGGTGGAATAAACCCCTCCCTCCTTCCCTCCTACCATTGTCCCCTGTGCCTGCTCTATGTTGCCAGCTGGCAGCCCCTGCAGCAACACAATGGTAGATAGGATCAAAGTGACTTTTTTAGCAGTCACTGTTGCGGATAATCTTTCACATAAAATTAACATGCTCTGAATGCAGTATAGCAGGAAGGTCCTGATCATATGACACGAGCTAATCCCTATCCTCCATCTGGTTTTGACGGGGTGGGAGTTAATGGGACGCTGCTCTCTGCCCACCTCCAATGAGAACTGCGTCACTACGACCAGTTTATTTTCACAGTGACGCTGTTGGAGACCGTTGTGGCTTTGGTGTTTATATTTAGAGGCGAGCAGAACTATTACACATCAGGCCACGTGTGAGAGCAAAACATGTGAGAAATGTACTTAAGACAATTTCCCCCCTACACATGGAGTACAGGCTTTTCTGAGTGAGTGTTAGTGTGCACTCACTGTTCAAGATTGCATATTTCCTGTTTGAGATTGATGCAGAGATAAGATTTCACAGCCGATCTTGGCAAGATTGGTGGTAGATCACTAAGATTCATGCGTGTTACCTTGAGTAAATATATATCTCTCTCTCTCTGTTTCTCTCCTTCCTTCCTTTTTTCAGGGAGAAATATATTAATATCATTCTTAAAATGGAGGACATGCTGAAGAGCTGGTTCCCTAACGTAAAACTCCAAGACCAACTTCCAGTCACCCACACAGAGGAAGCAGTTCCCACCAAGAAACTGAAGGTAAAGTTGTTAAAGAATAGATCTGTTGTGTAAGAGCTTTTCTGTTAGACAAGGCCTGCTGCCAAGAACATATGGTGATGACGCTGTGGAAGAGGGACTAAAATATCTATTATTATTTAATCACAGGTCTGGGACAGGGAAAGGAGGATTGAAAGCTATTTTTACTGAGGTATTACTGCAGTCTCAGGTTCACTAAGAACAATGACAGAGGAGAAAAGGTAATTTTGGAGGAGTGTCTCTCAGGGAATAAGAATGGTCAGAGTCCTCTGGAACATTCCTGCACATTCAAGGCAAGGATTCATTTCTGTGGTTAACCCACGCATAAACAAGAATTTTATGTACCATTTTTTTCAGTCACCACAAAGAAGCTGTTTTGTAACTTCATGAGTGGTTAAACTGAAACACAATAACTTTAAAGCTGCTCTAATCAATATTTTCATATTCACAATAGATGAAATGACTACAATGTGAAAGGGTCTGACCCACAGAGAATCATCTCTTGATTGCGGTTCCCCCCAGCGCTACAAAACAATTTAGCATCATTCAGCTTATTGTTTGGTCTTACGGCCTGTAGCTGAACTGTTTTTGTTCAGTCTCATCATTCTTATCAGGGCTGTTTCCAGATGCAGTAGGCAGCCGTTATCAGTGAAAAAGCTTTGCTACACTTGAAAGTTAGCAACTGGCTGGAGAAGATAGTGGAGTATCTAGCAGCTAGCAAAGAACCAGATAGGGCAAAATAGGGCTAATAGGAGAGACAATAGTGGACTTACACGACCTCAAACTAATGCTAATGTGGCTCTGCATCTATTGGAGTTTAAAATGAAGTTTAACTTTGGTCCTTCTTTCCCAACAGCTGTCTCCATCTCCAGTGATTGCAACTGCAGCAGTGAGCCCCATCACCGTCAGCGATCCTCCAGTGAGCACCAAAGCCCTGAGAGTCACCGACCTCACTCCTCCTGGAGCGTACTCTGCCAGTAACCTGAAGTGGCTCCACACGTCACCCATTTGCTCCCCTACAGCAGAGCAGGCCCAGGCTGGCCCCAGGCACCTGCTGCCCCCCAGAGACAGAGACCTAACGCAGGACAACGCTGTGTCCTCCAGCACAGACACCCACACTAAAACAGACTCGGTGCCCAGAGGGCCTCCGCCGGGCAAAATCAACGCGCCCTGTCTAGAGAGGCTTCTTAAATCAACAGAGAGCATCATCACCCGCAAGGGGACGGGGGGTTTGATGGACAGCAGCTGGTCCTAGTCCACATAGAGGGCTGGGTGTCCAGCTGTGAGCACTGCAGAGCCCAGCCTAGCCTTGCCTACCCTGCCGGGAGTCAGTCAGTTCGCTTAGCCCATTCCAGCCTTCAGGGGAGACGGGAGCCTTCAAAAGGGACATGACAGATTTACTTTTCGATGTGGAAGGAGTGTCGACGAACATGTTGTACTCTCTGTATGGGAATGTGCCCTCTCTGACATGACAAGTGTCTGCTTGGTTTCCTTTTGTTGACTTATTTTTGTTTTTTTGTTTGCACTCTTGAATAGCATGTGTGAGCGTGGGAAGGATAGATTTCACATGCCGGGGTCACCAGAGCTAGTGATTTCACAACTGAATTGTTCCCACTGGCTTGTAGATGCAATAATACAGTTTGAGTATCTGTGAAAATGCCATTTATGCCTGAAAGGGAAAGAATTGCAGAAGTAGTTTGTGCTGGAAGGGAGTATTTCAGATATCCAGACATGTCAGTGGTCTACATATTGTTGTGCTGAAATGTGTGAAATGGGTGAAATGTGACGTTATTTTCTCCTCCCCCTCATGACTCCACTCTTAAGTTTATTGATGTGACTGTTACTCATTTGTATACTTTATAAATAAGTCTTGGTACAACTGTTCTACCTCAGCGGGCACCACGTCATGGTTAGTAAGTAGGAATGTGAACGCTACGCTCAAAATCTGGACAACTCACCAGATCTGCAGTGAGCCAACGGGCCTCTGACAGCGAGGTCTGGAGTAGGAGTCGGTCCGCTTGTACAAACAGAGGATGTTCTTGTGGCCTGACTGGTGCCATTGTAAAGATTGTCAACTGCAGATTTCTTTTTGGAGTCTCCCAGTAGAAGGCGAACAGTGCCTGTAACGTCAAGCTGTGCCTGTAAGCCGGTTTAATAAAGCGAGAGCCGTTCAGAATACCTGCTCCTCTGTGGGATGTACAAAATCAGGAATTCTCACTCTCCTGCCATTCTCCTGTATTGAGTAAATTATTCAGATCTTGCCAACTACTTTCTGTGGTGGAGTAGAACAATTCTGTTATTTTGCCACAGAACTGGACAGTATGTTAGACCAGCAGAGAGGGACAAGGTATTTCTCTGTGTAAATCTTAAAACGGAAAGGTTGTCGATTCACCCTGAAAAGTGGCCTTTATAGTGTGAAATTTTATACTTTGGAAATAAACGTGGTTATATTTGTTTGATGCAAAATGGCTGCGGATTGTTTTATTTGAATTTACTGATCATAAATACAAAGAACGATACTACATATTATTACTCAAAGGGTTTTTTTTCTTTTAGAGCTTTTTTGCTCATATATTACCCAAAGAAGACAGAATAAGTCACATCCATATTACAGCTCTTTCACCTTTATGGTTGGGGAGAGTACCAATTTGCAGTAACACAAAAAGCAAAAAGACGGGGAATAACTAACTATGTCAGCAAAAATAATCTATGAAATAGCCCATTGTTAGTCTCACCCAAGATCTGAAACAGGTCAATTAAGCATAAAAGAATACCAAAGAAAGGGTGTTATCTGATTTATATTGCAGTTATACTAATTATAGGGTATGTTGACAGGGAACAGATTTATTGTTTTGTGAGGCAGGATGTAATTTTCACCACTTCAGATCTGCTGTACAGACAAAGGGAAATTTAAATCTGCTAGCTCAGTATCACTTCACATTTCTCAGAAAGTGTTGTGCAGGGAAGAGTTGTATTTTTCCACACAAACGCTAATCTGTTTTCACGTGTAGATAGCAAGGTTAAAATATGTGCCCTACCTACACAATACAGACGATGACCCCTTATGGAATGATAATAACAGAAGTAATGATAGATATATTAATTATTATTGTTGCGACTTGCGAGTAATACATTTCACAAGAATGCCTTTGAGGAAAGCAATAGGCACGCTGCTACAGAAAACTTACTGTGATGTGTTATCTTTATATTAGCATTTTCTAAGGTTCTGTGTGAATCAAGACACAAGTTTCCATGTCTACAGCCTGGAGGTGTACTTTCAGCTTGGCTTCAAAGAAAATATACTTACGCAACAGACATACAGTGTTTCTGCCAACTAGAATTCATAATGAAACTGCTGGTGTCTCCAAATCTAAAACTGAATACTGCCATCTGTAGGTGGTAAAGGTAAACATCATGGGTTCATTCTTTGATGCTCTGCAAGAAGAATTAAAAGTGAAAAGTACATGCTTTTTAGACAAAATTACATTATGGTTAGTACAGCGGGTAACAGAGCACATCATGAAAGCAGCCTCCTTCTCCTAAATCACACTGTTGCAAAATACTCCAAAGTAATGCTGCTTGGCTCTGATTTTATTTGGTAATCCCCGTTTGAATTTAAACATTTTTGTAAAACCGCTACGATCTAACTGTGGACTCAGTTTCAGTCAGCCAAAGCCAAATCCATTATATTCCTCTCTGTCTTGTTTCAGTAAGAACATAGTGTAATCACAGAGGGTGAAAACAGTTTGTGGCCTGGAAAACAATCTGCCAGGAAATCAAGGAGAATAAAAAAATGGTAGAGGTTTACCACTTTTTGGATTACTCTTTCTCTGAATCAATTACACCATTTAGTCATATGTTCCTGATTTACAGATTACACGAGGTGATTGGCAGGACGTAGAGGAGATCGATTACCCAGACTGCATTGTTACAGCGTTGCCGCCCCAGATTCCATCTCCCAGGGCAAGGCTGCACTCACGTGGACAGACGACCTGACAGCATTCATGTCCAAAGACAGCTGGCACAGATCTGCCTCACACTCGCCCTGAAAAGGGGAAGTTGTTATGAATGATAGGAAGAGCTGCATCAATAGAAAGGCACCTTTCTCATAGAACTTTCTAAGGGAATTTGGACTAATACATATTGTGTAGTGATATGGCTGCAAATGGTCAACATGTGAGTGAGGAAACTGAATGGAGGACAATTGGCAAGGAGCATAAATATAATCAGAAAGATGGGAGTAGGAGATTGAGATACTTTATTGGAGTACATGATAAAATAAGAATGTGAGGACATGAAGGGCGCTTTCTAAAATGTATTGGCTTAAACTTCTCATATTTAATGTATTTGTATTAAATACTTCATTGTGAAAGGTAAAGAAGAATAAAAATGTTGCATTACTGGCAGATTGAAACCTTAAGTCTTAAGTGGTAAAAGAATTATAGACCGATATCATCCACTCCATAGAATACTCCACTACATACTGCTTTCCATTTTAAAGGTTTACAGAACCTTTTTCAAATTGATTGATGTCAGATGTTGTTGCTCTTGTTTTTAGTCCAGCCTCTCTGTGGGCAAAACTACAAAGACTAATCATTACTGGAGGAGCAGAGATGGGGGCCCTTTGTTGAAAGCATGTAAAGGCAAGTGGGAGAGAAACGTCCATGATTCCAGTTGCAAAAAGCCGGAAGGAATAATAAGTAGAGCTTCATTCTCTCCAGCTACCCTTTCATTGTGAATTGGCCTTGATTTGAGCTCCAGCTGAGTGTGAAATGACAAGGCAGTGTGGTGTTGAATCAGACCCAAGATGGCAACTGCAGTTATTTATATGTACTGTATCTATGTAATTAATTTTTCAAGTCTTAGATGGAAAGACAGAGGTGGAAAGTCATCTCCCAGCAGCTGACTACCTAATCAGATTATATATACTGTAAAAAATAATTCAGAAGTAAATTACAACTCATGCTATAAATAGCCCCAGTTACTTCTATACAGGTAGTGAATAAAGGGCAGATAATTGTATCACCTCGCCTGCAGAACCTTTAACAATTATCCTTCCTTAATCTGTAAGATTGAAATGACCAACCACAGTCTTCCGTAGAGCAACAGACGCAGTTTGAGTTAATGTTTACCCTGACTACAGTCTTTAATACTGGAATTATAAAAGGTAGTCACGACCACACTGTCATCACGTGTATTCCATAATTAGGCTATGTGTTGTGAGTAAAACTGATTTGCAATCAGATTTGAACCTGCTAGCATCTCAGAGCCAGACACGGATTAGCTTCTCTGTTATTAAATGCTCTCAAATGTCAGATACTTGAATGGGCATTCAGGTCAAATATTTGGACAGGAAATCAAAGCTTTGGAAAATCAAATCTGTTACATCAGATGATTTGTCAAGAAGTCCATCAAAACAATAAAGAAAAAAAGGCACACACACTGCAACTTCACAGCTTGCCACATGATGACAAAGTCACACATTTTGACCCCTGTAAAGTGAGGAATGGACTCATGTTATTATGAACTGTGCAGCTGATTCATTCGCAATCTACAGAGATAATGATCTCATTCACCAGAGGACTGAGCACCTTTAATTAAGAGACCTGTGAACCCAAAATATCTGTCCCCTGCTCAATTATTACTAGAGTAGGTTATACAAATGATGAAACAGCCACTGCAATCCATTGCTGCTTTTCTCTTGGGGAGTTTCTCAGTTTGTCTATTAAAACTCTAAGCGGTTTGCAACAGAGATTTGCAAGTCTGTTCAGTCATTACCTAAGCTTTGGTCAATCACAGAAGAATAAAACAAATCTACTTCTATGGCTTATTATTTATAGTTTAAGTCTGCAGCATATCGATGTGACTAAATCAATGCTGCTGTTCCTTCCTGATATTACAGTGGGAATATTATGGTCTCCAGAGATGGTCTTCAGTGACTACATTGATCACTAATACAGACATAAGTGGCTTCTGCAATTCAGTATGGTGGAATCATTTTTTTTCTTTCTCCAATAGGTTATCCTCAACCCTTTTAGGAGAAAGAACAATGTTCAAAGAGCACTGTTGCCGTTCCACCAACATTGATACTGCAGCATTGATATTGAATATTTTTTCAGATGCAAAGTTTTTGATCAGTCAAACAGCAAAAATTATGCAGTAAACCAAGATTATACAAGATGAAGAGACTGACATGAAAAGTATGAATATGATGCAAAAGCTAGATCGTAGTTACCAAGGAGACTTACAGAGGTGAAAAATGCTTTACAGAGCATCTTCAGAGCAGAAATTATGATCTTTATAAATAAGATAATTCAATTGAATTAAATGAATGATATATTCTCAGCAATATGTTCATTAAATCCATACATATGCACTTAAAGTGCATTTTTATAGTGTGGTCACGTTATTTAACTACACTGTATCTTATGCAGGCTTTGTTTTTCATAGAATCACTTGTATGCAGTTTTTCACATATGGACTATCAGCACCTCAGAGACCAATTATGTGAGCAAAGCATCATCAAGCTCTCACACCACAACCATCCACATATATCCAGCTAATTACCTGTACTTATGCTAGTAGCAGAGGAGCAAAACTGATTCTCTTGAGCTTTTGAAGTACTTGCAAGATGTACCGTTTTAAAAAAACAAACAAGACGCATTTTAGCCCAGTGCATTTGGGAATGTTCAAAATCCTTTGGGGGCATTTATATTCTATGGACCTATCCTAAACATGCATCTGACAAATGGGAGAAAATGACATTATGGTGTTATACCAGTGGGGATATTTGGATGTATAGGCTCCTAAACACCTTCATACAACTAGCCAACTCCTCCTCAAGAAGCTTGAATAAGCCTGTAAAAAGTGACACATGTTCTGAGTTCAGAACAATATGTGTGAAGATGGAACATGCAGTTCACTCCAGTCATATTAATCAAGAATAATGATATCACTTTCAAAAACATAGACCTGAGGCATTAACTGCCAGTTAAGTCAGTGGCCCATTTTGAAGCTTTGTCAGATCATTTGCTCTTATAGCTACGAACACACTATGATGGCAATGTCAACCAATCAAATGACAGGGTTTGCCTTAAAGGGGCATATCAGTCAATGTGGGCTCATCAACACCTGTCACTTCCCTTTGGTCTGATCACGCAGGTGCAAGGGAGGCAGATTGCTAAAGGATAAAACACAGACACACCACTCAGTGACACATCAAGAGCACAGAGCCTAAATATGGCCACCCTTCATTAAGTCTCATTTCCAAGAATAGGAATCAGACTGTGCTCGTGTAGGTATGAATAATGCAAGCAGCCTCCAGGAGTTCATTTCCAGAGAGTGATCATCATGCTAAAGTATGGCTTAATGATCACACAGATAAAGTGAGAGGCTGGCATTCATGATTAATGCCCTCAGGTCTGTCTCCAGAGTTACATGGGCGCCGCTGTCAGATCTCCTGATGGCTCTGTCCGCTGAGCACTCCGCATCAGATGCTCGCAGAAAATAAGATGCGCAATAGAGTCAAAGGATGAGTTGTTGGCATTTGCCAGTGTGCACACAGCAAGCTGTAACATCAGATATCTAATACTTTCTACTGCCTAATAGGTAATTCATACAATATTCATGTGACATATGATTGATTATTACAAATCTGTTTAGTATGAAACATACTAGTAGACTTCAGCCCTTTTCACTTACAGCTGTAGATGTAACCTGTGACCCACATTTACTCTGTAAATCAGTTTGATTTCTGTTTGTTTTAATCCAGACTTTTTTTCTGTTGTTGTTTATTTGCTCACAATGATGTAAATCCTTCCTGGTCTCCAAGCAAGATCAGGGTTCATATTTGTTTGTTCTATATGCCTTTGCCTTAATTCCTTCTTGCTTATTTTTTGTACATTTGTGTTTCTTTTTCTTGTTATTTACAGTGTTGTCATGTAATACATCATTGTTTTATGAGCTACATACACTTGATTTGAGTGCTGGTGTCTCTCTTATGCCCACTAGGTGGAACTATTGTGAAAGAAAAAAAATATCACCAGGAAAATACTTCCCTAATCCTTTTAACATTACGGTTGCTTATATCCACCCAATACAATGACCTCAACAGGGAGGGAAGGGTAATCTAATTCACTTTCAGCAGAGGTCCAACACTGACATGATAGCAGTAATGTTTGAATTTAGAATAAGTCAACTTATAGATAATACGTGTTCTTGCATCAGACTGCCTTTTAGTGTCAAATGTCTCTGGTATGATTGTAAAGGTTATCATGGTACCTCACATTTCAGATCTACCTGCAGGTGATTTACAGTAACATTTATGCTGAGGTCAGACTACCGTCGTCATGCATGCCAAATTACAGTAGTCAATCTGGCTTCTTGACACAGTGAGTCAGACATTGCCACAAAGACATCTGTGTCTCTTTCAATGACAGACACAGTTTTAAGTTTCATATGCAGCATAGGATTTCTAACAGCATGCCTTATTTGTCTGTGTGAACGGTGCATCCATCAGATCATCCCACCATAAGTCTGCTGAAATCCTGTGATCCCAGAACCCTGTTTCTAGTAGACCACAGAATTGATCCCAGCATACCAGCTGTGACTCTGTTACATGAGAGGCATCAGACCTAACTCTAACGGCTGACTGGAAGACATGTCATTTCACTCTCAATCAATGACAAAGCTACAAAGGATTCAGCTCATGTTTCAGTGATACATGGCTGAAATATTTACAGTCACCAGCCTGTAGATAGACTTCATCAGGCCAAATACAGAGGAGCGACCCAAGCATGTTCTAGATGTTTTCTCCTTTCTCCATATGCCAGTAACTTACAGGTTGTCATTAAATAATATTGTGAGCTGCTAACACACAAGCATTTAGCTGCAGTGCTGTCATTACAGAGAAGATTTGAGATGTGTGAGGTCAGACTGTAATTCAACTTCTAAATTGTCATCTTATTGTAAGAGTAAACTTTATGTAGGAAACACTTTCTAGTATACAGCAGTGATGTGGAAAATGTATTGCATGATATGTGTCTTGGTGTCTGTGTGTATATTTTTAGAAAGTTAGAGTTAGAGAGTTAATGCCAAAATTAGATTTTTGATCACAATTAAATTTAGATCAGCATTGACTGATCCTATCAAGGACAATTAAAAAGAAAACCCATTGTTTCTTATTTAGACTAAAACCTCCCATATTTTAACGTGTCATAGTGTGTATAAAATGTTTTTGTGTTCTTATACTGAACATTAAGTAATTATGTAATTCTGAAGCACAAGCAGGCTTACAGATTTACAGCCTGACCCACTTGTTGATTATGATTGCTTTCTTGCCATCATTGTGGAGCTGGCCTAGATTGCATCACTGACAAAAATGTATTCAGTTCTGGTCAAATTATCCCTCCAATCTCTTTCAGCCTAACTGCACCCAAACAACATCACTGTTGTGAGACTAAATAATTGAGCAGTGGCCGGATGAAAAATCAATTTTAACTGTGAGTCGGCAACAAGGAAAGTTAACTCACAATTAGAGCATTTTGATGTTCCCTTTCATGTTCTCATTTGGGTTTATAAGGGAAAACTGGCTTGGGACTTCACATTGTAAAAGTTATGTTTTTGAGGGATATACTTCACAAACCTCAAGAAAACTATATTGTCGTAATCATTCATTGTCATTGGGCTCAATTAAACTGTATATTTCTAATGCCAGTTACTAATATCATGATGGCATGTTCTTACAAACTCCCAAAAAAACCAATCATGTTCATTAATTTATTAAACATTTCAATTTACAATACATACAATACATACAATACACAAGAGAACGGAGAATTAAGTATTTGTTTTTAAAACAGCGGATGTAAGATACAAGTGAAACTGAGATAAGACATTTGGCTGACATGTATATTTACACCATAAATACATCAAAATGCATCAAGAACAAACAACTGCATTAAGAAATTCAATTCTGAATTGTATTTCACATATGTATAGAAGTTATTTATATTATGTTCTTATGTATTCATAGGACAAAATGTAATGATTGCCTCATTTGACATGAGTAATTTACAGAAATTAAGAAAATGTAGAATTACAGTACACAGATGGCTCTGTATAGCAGGCTTCAGGTAATTATCTTAATGTGGCAAATGACATTATTGTATGCTAAGCAGAGCAACATGTAAACATTTGGTTATGAAGATCTGCTACCATCACCCTGTCGTGGACAAAATATTTCTTGTAAATCCTCACATGCAACCTGCACAATAAAAAGAACACAGTCAAACTATCTGTCAACACTTGGCTGCCTAAAAACAGCTGAAGCATTTTTAAGACTGCACTTAGAGGAAGCTGCCTCCATTTTTGTCCACATTGGCTTTTCAGTTCCTGTCAACAATAATCCAGTTATATCTTTTCATGCAAGAAAACAGTAGCTCTAATTCAGAAATGGCTATCTAACATAAAGCGGATGATCTGCTGGCTTTGTGAGTCACCAAGACATACAAAGTTGCTTTGACCACTGAAAATGTTGCATCTTCAGAAGTCATTCAAATACTGTGGCTGATTCTTTTAGACAAGTAACAGCTGCAAAGTGTGCGTCAAAGAGTGCAGAGTCACTGTTGCAACAGGAACATTGTCGACTGACACTTGACACTTATTGTTGCTCTCAGGAAGTGCTGCTTCTCTTTCTGGTCCTCGGTCTTCTCTTGAGGATTTCTTCTTCTTGGTCACTTTCACAATCCCTCTGAAAATTATCAAACGATTGAGTTAAAAAAACAAAAACGACAAACAGCTGTGGGACTGTTGGTTTGGTGAAAGGTGATGACAACTCTATCACAGCTGGAGAGGAACCACACATTTTATTTTTATTTCATTTTAATATGCAGACTGTCTAGCTGTTTTAAATGTCATGTGATAAATTCAGTGTGATGCAGCCCAGCTAGTAGCAAATGAATTATTATTGTAAACAAATACTGCAGAAAACATAACCTGCTGTAGTTAATACAGTGTGCTAATGAGTCCAAACTGAGCTAGTTTAATGCTTAATCTTACCCCGTCCTGCTCAGGCAGCTTCTGGCCCTTCTTCATGATCCGTGTTAAATGATTGCACAGAGATACAATTCTGAATGACAGCTATAGAAAACAGACAAAATAACAGACACAATCATTTTTTTCATTGCTGTAAGTACAAATGATAAAATGATGTACAAAATGAAATTATGCTTCAAATACTTTACCTTCCATCTGCGTCTGGCGTACTGTCTCCTGAAGTTCTCCAAGTTGACCACTGACAACCTTTTCACCATGGCCTGTCTAGGATTCAAAGGCTGTAGAGAAACAAGGGGGATGAGATGGAAGAGGAACTTTCATGTTGAAGTAACAGAATGACTGATATTTCTTGACATTGAAACACAACAGAAAATAAACTGAAATCCCTGGACAATATTAAAAATGTGGACATTGGATAGATAATAAATGATGAGCATTTATTTCAGTGTTTTTGACAACAGTGAAAAATGTCAGTGTGCACATCAAAACTGAAGCCAAAAAAATGTGAGGCGTGTACATTTGTCAATATGCTAAAATGACACAGATTAGGGTGTGACTTTAAACACATAATAGATGTTATTCTCCTTTTCATAGAACATCTTCAAGAAAGAAATAAAAAAGGCATCTCAAATAAATAAATAAAGTAAATCTTAAAAGTTGTAAAAGTGCACATTTGAATTCATAAAAAAATATACAAAAATAAACATCAATATACAGTTTAAAATTAAAATGGAATGAAAAAATAAATCAAAAATGTGAAATTCTGATACATTCCATTGAAAAGAATTGCTGTCTTATAGCCATGACACATTGAAAACAGAGACAATCACTATTAATGTTTCTTCATATTTAACACAACAAGAGCAGTGGCATCATCTTGTTTCATTGTTTGCTTAATATCACTTCAAATGTACTATGTGCCACAATGTTTGCCACTTAAAGAAATAGACAACACTTTTCCCTTACCGAAAGTTAGTGAGCAAGATTGATAACAGTCTCATGTCTGTATAGTAAATATGAAGCCAGACAATGGTTAGCTTAGCTCAATTTAATAAAAACTGGAAACAAGGTTAAACTGCTAGCCTGACTCTCTCCAAAGTCTGCCTTGACCTCTAAAGCTCAATAAATGAAACTTTAGATCTTCTAAAAGAGAAGTTGTGTTTTTATGTGTGATAATGTGCCCAAAAATATTGAGCTTGGCTGTAGTTAGAGCTAACCGCTTCCTGGCTGTAGTTTCATATTAAACTCTCAACAAGGATACAAATAAATGCAACATGTCTAAGTATCCTTTAAACTCATTCTATCATACTGCAGAGTTAACTCAAGGAAACAATCCTTGGGGCTAAGTAAAATGTGAAGACTACACAGCTATACATTCAAATGTTTGTGTTGCTGAAAAAACATCTCATTTCCATAAACTTGTTAAGATTCATCAAAGCTCAAAAAAGTGTGCCTTCACTCAGGTTAGCCAGAATCTGTGAGTGACTGTTTAGCCTCAGGGCACAATTCTCCCCCACAGGACTGATGCAGTAGCTCCTTCAGCGTCTGCTTCACGTCCGTATTCAGACTACTGCTTTGGATGCTGCTGTTGGCTCCTTCTGGATGCAGAGTGCTCATCACTTCCTCCAGCCATTGCAGCTCACAGTTCAGCTCCTGCTTCAGAGTGTCAAGCTGGCTCTGCCTCTGCTTGTACTTCCCGCTGATGCTGTCCAGACTGGCATCTACGGCCTTCATGTCCTCCTGCAGCAGCTTCCTGTTGGCCTCCACCTTACGAAACTCATAGCAGACCTGGGATAGCTGCTTCCTTGCAGTTTCACTCTCCGCTTTGTACCAGGCCTCTTTGTCACTGTAGATAGCGAACAGTGCCTCGATGTCAACCTGCAAGGTGTGGCGGGCCCCTGCCACCTCTGACAGGCCTGTCTGCATCATGTTAATGTCTTCTACCATATGGACGAAACGCTCAAAGTTGGCATATGTGTTGTTCTGGGGCACACTGGAATGGGACTGGATGGTGTACTCCTTTAGACGCTTTGTCTTCAGCTGCTCGGCTTTCTTCTCGGCCTCGGCGGAAGTGCTGTCCTCCATGTGGGCAAAGGACTTCAGACAGAAGGGTGGAGGAACACTGAGTGAGAGGCTGTCTCATTTTTGCATCTTGAAAACACACGTAGCAGTGAATGTCCCAGCAGATGTAGGATTAGTGTGTGACCCTAGAGCAAAAGCCATGGCAGGTATGAGCGCCAAAAAACAACACGACATTCTTGTTGAGTGTGTTACATTTCCTGGCTTCATGCTTGTATCCAAACAGGATGATGACTCCACAGCAAAAACACCATTCACATGCATTTCAGCAGTCAGGGTTGGAGTAGACTTCTTCTACATTACAGGTTGTTAAACGTCCATGCGATTAAAAACACAATTAGTGAGATCTTGCTTCAGGTCAATCTTACATTTCTTGACAAAAGAGCTATTTATCATCCAGATGGTATGAAACAGCTGTATCAGATGTGTGGAGCTTGTTGATAGGTGAAGGGTGAAATGAATATGCCCAGAGGGGGGGGGTGTAGTGATGGATACGATATACTGTAACCGTGGTGAAATAGAGGGAACATATAGGCAGGTAATGGATGTGAACTCTGGGATTTGGAGCCTATATTCAAACTGCTTTGCACATTTAAAGATGGATTTGCCTCTCGCACAAGAAATGACCCCGTGTGATGTGACCTTTGACATTAACAACAGCTACATATTGTTAAACATTTGGTGGAGTTCTGACAGCAGTTACATAGAATACATAAACATGCTATAACATAGCATAAATCAAGTGCATACCTTAATCCAAGGATGGTTAAGGGCGTCCTGTATGGTCATCCGTTTTCTAAAATGATGAGAAAGAGAAGAAGAAAGAGCAGCTGAGTAAATACACTCCAACAACTCCATCAAACAAAGGGCATGGTGAGCAATAATGCTTTAGGACTTGAACCTTTCAGAAATACCCCCTGCTCAGCACAACTTTTGAAGGAATATTTGGTTTCCTTCAAGTGCATTTAAATGGAAACACATGTTAAGCAACAAGAACAGAAAGAGTTATGAAATGCTTTGCTTCCGGTAATTAGTTTACAGTGTAAATTATGTTTATTTAGCTTATTTCATTTAGTGAATTATGTGGTATCAGGGAATTTGACCTAAAAGAAATGCGCCCAAATCCTTTGCTCTAGATTTCTGTGGACTGACTGCCCTTTCATTCTAATTTGGATCAGGACCGTACATTTAATGTGCTTAGGATTTAATACTGTGAAACTTTACTGGGCTTTGTGTTGGAAATGTCAGACTTGACCTTTGACCTCAGACACCCGTTACTTTACCTCGTGTCCTTCTCAAGAAGCTCCCTTATGAAGCTCTTGGCAAGCTCGCTTGTATTGCTGAAGAGCTCTTCATCAAAATCATAGTCCATCGCCGAGATATTTCCCAGTGTCTCCTGCTTCGTGTCACCGAGGAAAGGTGACGCACCACTCAAGCTGAAACAGCAGCAAAAAAAACATTCACACGCTGACTAAGACCTTCCTTGATAATCTCTTATTGAACATTAAGATCCCCATTCATAATCACGAATCATCCCAACTTACAGTATATATGTGATGACTCCAATGCTCCTGTGAAAGAACAGCACAAGGTTAATCCAAAGTTATGCACTGAAGCCTGCTGTATGGATGGAAGCAGAGTCAGAGGTAATTAAAGGCTCTTACCACATGTCTGCCTCCAATCCCAGTGGCTCATAGTTGACTATCTCTGGAGCTGAAAATAGACAGCACACACTGCTGCATCACAAACAGAGCCAGGCAAAACACCAAACCTTCTTCTTAAAATGTCCTACAGTGCAAACACTTTTCTCACTACTGCAAACTTACTTGAAAAGCACTTACCTACAAACTCAGGGGTCCCAAAAATGTTTTTAAAATCTGCCCCAGCTTCTATTTTGTGTGCCAGTCCAAAGTCTATGAGTTTGATGCGGGGTAGAGGATCATCCCTGTCCAGCAGCATTATATTTTCAGGCTAAAGTGCAAAAAGAACAACACAAGGAAGCACATTTGTCAGCAGATTTAAGCTAATACCAAGATTGGGCAATACTTAAACAGCGCTGAATTATAGATGTTACCTGATGAAAGGCGCCTTTTGCGTAAGCATTGAAGAAAAACATTGCAACAATTGTTACTGTGTCATATTAAAGCAATTAAGAATATTTTTGGGGAGATCTACAGACCTTCTAGCGTTGCCCTGGATTCTGATAAATCAATGTAAAGGTCACTAACTGGACAGACAGTTTCAACATTTCTCTCAACTGACCATTAACCGTCTGATTTTGCAGTAAAAATGTTAAGCACTAATTAGTGCACAAATCTGTCATTGGGTAATGAAGGTCAAAGCCTCAGGAAGGTCTGAATCATGCCCTTCACAGTGTGTTCTTTTGTCTTAAATGCTAAATGAGAAACATCAAGAGTGAGGAGCTGCAGCTGTAGAAAAAAAGAGGACAGTGACTTTCAGAATGCCGTGTGGGCGACGCTGCGCTCTGAAAGCGAAGAGATAACCTTGAGGTGTCTGTATCTGAGAGTCTGGACTTCAGCCACAGAAAACAGGAAGAGTGTGTGATTCAAAACAGCGAAACTCTACCGGCATCTACATTAGACACCTGCTATATATATTTCACAGTGACTCTTACTCAACCTTGCATGTATGTGCAGCGCAGTAGCTGAAATAGGAGCAAAATACAGTTTTAACACGTGATGTACAAATTCGCTCACTTATGAATCTTTTGTACCTTTAGATCAAAATGTGAGATCCTCTTGGAGTGAAGGTACTGGACTCCATCAAGGATCTGTTTGATAAACTGAGTGGCCTCCTCTTCACTGAGAGACTCCTTCTGAGCCAAGAAATCGAACAGCTCTCCTCCAGAAACCCTGTAACACACAAACAGACACTCAGTGACTCATCCTGTGGGTTTAGATAATCTGAAGCGAGGGCTCTCTTGAAGGTTATCTAAAGTGTATTCTCAGCATTTAGATGTGCTGGTTCATGATGCCATAGATACATTTGTTTGTGGCAACATTACTGGTCTGTTTTGCATCACTTTGCCCTACTTCTAAAGCAATGCAGCTCTCCGTCTTTTTATACTACATTTTTATGAAAAGCTGTAATTGGTTTAAATCGTCTTTTGACCAACTGGCAGCCCATACGCACAATGTTCTTTTACAGTCATACAAAGAAAGCATGACTGACTGATTGAATGGATTGGACTGATATTTCGACTAGTCCTAATTGGGCCGTTTATGTTCCCAGGCAATTGCTGGACGCAGACAAGGTCCTCTGAGGCCTCTTATCAAGCATTATTGACTCTGTGAGAGACCCTTGGTTCTTTCTGGCAAACGTGATCCTGGCAGAGGTTTTCAGCACACACAGATTCAACAAACAATCTGTGTACACAGATAGAAACTCACAGTTTAGACTGTTACAACATAGTGACACAACTTTAACAATGTTGGTCTAAAACAGTCAAATGACTGAACTGATGTTACGGTTTTATATTTAAAAAAAAGATGCTGTGGGTTATATTACGTATGCTTTAAACCTTCGGCAAAAGTAAGACAAAAAACTAATTACTATGTCGAGATGTTTGGATGTTTAAAGGTAAGCTGGCAAGCATTAGGGGATTCTGTTCTTTTAAATGAGAGGAAATGGTGATGTATTGTTAGATCATGCAGTGACTCACAATTCGAGGACAAGCACAACATCTGTGCGGTTCTCGTACACGTCATGCAGCGTTATAATGTTGGGGTGCTGGAGTTGCTGCAGGATGTCCACTTCCCTCTCAATCTCCTCTCTTCGTACACCACGTCTGCTGACTCGACTCTGGCGCTTCTTGATGAACTTGGCTGCATATTCAATACCTGAGCTCTTCTCTATGCAGCGCTTAACAATTGCAAACTGCCCACTGCAGACACAAAAGAGAAGGAAAACAGGTATTACTTAATGCTATGGTTGCTGTTAAAACATTGTATTAAGTTTTGTTTCTTTAGGTACCATAAATGAAATTCTTAACAAATAACAACAGGATATAGCTTTAATGTCTGGGAGGAAGTTGAGTGTCAAAAATGGCTGAAATACTGTGGTATAACTCATTACTTCCTGTTTCCCAGCCAGCCAGAGAACAATCAGATAGGACAACAGTGTAGACAGAGCTGCTGTCCTCCCACTTCAGCAATCTTCCTGCCAAATTTCTAGCCATCCTCATGAGATCAGTCCACTGAAACAATCCCAAAATCTCTGAATATTTCACAACAGAGGTGTGGCTTATAGTCCCTTTCTCAGTGGGTCATTGTTTCACTTTTCACTGAGTACTTGTTTTGCATGTGGACATGGTGATATGAAACGGGTTAATGACTTGAAGAACACTGAGACGTCTCCATCAATAAACTCTTTGTAACATTTTCCTTTGTTGTCAATCTCCCTGGACATAACTACAGAGTTATTTCACTCCTAACTGACCCATTGACAGATTGAATAAGAAGTGTGAAAACATTTTCCAGCATTTTCCAGCCCAGTTAAAGATGTGTGGTGAGTCTCCATGGTTTATTATCAGAGCAGCACTTGTAATCTTAGACCTGACAAAGTCTGCCACCACTCCTGCTGCTCTACACATTTCCTCCTGCAGTGGGATGGCCGGCCCACTCTATACATTCAGACTTTGAAAACAACTCTCTCAGTCACTGACCCTTCAGTGTCATCCCACACAAAGACATGAGGGTGAGGGTGGTGGCACAGCTGGAAAAGAGTTTCTGAGTGGGGAAGATGAACGTTATCTTTGACAAGAGGAATAGACAGTAAAGACCACGTAGGCTGGATGAAATATATTAAAGCTAATTATAATTATTTGTTTATTCCACAGTGCAGCATGGACATGTATTTTTAGACGATGTGAAAGAATTCACAGAGGGGAAACAGATAATAACTGGCTGGCCTTTTATATGTTTTGGGCATAACTGTCCACACAGAGATTCCAGGGTGGCTGAGAGAGGTTGTCCAGTCTGTGTTCACTATTATCATGGTGTCTAGTGGGCTAAGAATAGCTCTGCTTGCACACTCATTCTCCACCTGCCACCTCTCTGCTGCTTAGTGCTGCTGGGGAGAAGAAGAGGGCTTGCAGGAGGAAGAGTGTGAAGGAGGAACACTAAGAGGAGCTGCTGGATAAAGAGCTGCCTCAAACAAACACAGTTTGTCCAACAGTCCAAAAACACATAACCACTGAGCTCCTGCCAAGCTCATGTCATACCGCTGTTAACACTTGTACTTTCAAAGTAAGTGTGCTGACTTAGTCATAGCTCCAGCTCATCACAAACCAAACAATGGATTAAATGCAAAAGTTTATACCACCATAAACAACTTTAGGTAACCCTTCTAATTCTATAACCTTTTTTTCACTGCCTAAGTGTGAGATGATTGAGCCAGTTTGCTCTGTATGAGGCACACCCTGTCTTGTGCTTATTCAGTCCCACATTCACATCTGGGAGCAGCTCCACTGAGGATATTTAACTAAGCCTTCCATTAGATTTGCCTTGCTCAAGTACACAAAAACATCAGTTTCTGAAGTTTTCTTTTATGATGTAAGCCCAGATTTTCAACTGAGGGTGCAGAATAGTTGGTACATTTTACAATATGATGTAATTTAATCCAGCAACACTGGAAATGATGGCCTTAAACATGTGATCAAAAAAAAATCAAGATTATAAGCTTAACAATAGTAAAGCTGTATTAGTGGCACTCCTTTAGGCTGCACAGGTGCTGCAGGTATTGTGCCAACCTTTGTGTCTAACATGCTTTTGAACAGTTGATTTCCTGTGTAGCTCCCAAGGATTCCAAAGAATCTCCTTCACCTGCTTAAAACCACAGACAGTTATTATTAAGAAGATTTATTTTATATTGCAGCAACAACACACTGTCAAGGTCATATTATGTTGAGAACATGTCCCAACAGAGGAGGAAAGAGGTGGGGACGGTATACATCATACCAATAGTCTTTAAAGAGTCACACACACACACACACACATATGCTGCAAAGGAAAAGGAAAAACAGGGTAGGTGGGGGGGTCAGCATGGAATTTGAAATGCTCTCTCTATCTGTTCTATTCACAGGACGTTTCCACCCCTGAGACATATCTGAAAGGTTGACCCTGTTAGAGATGACTACGATAATGTGTGAACTGAGGAGGAGGGTAAGTCACTCAATGAATTCCATTTGCAAAAACAGACAAGTACCCCAAGGGGAGGAATCATCACATAGCAGCAGCAACAGTGTCCTTGATTTGCCTGTTAAGCAAGACTGAACGGAATAACTCCTCGTGTTGATAGTTGTAGCCCAAATGCAAGACAGTGTGCAACACAAATGTCAGTGCAGGGGCTTTACTTCAGTGTTGCTGTGGAGTGTAAAGTAACAGCGGCGAGAGCAGTGATGCTGGGAGTGGTATTCCACAACGGGCCAGGCGTGCCGGCTGCATTAGCTTTAAGCCGGCCAGTGGGGCTGAAAGTACCATCTCTCTACAGAGTTTCCACTCCCAACAGCTGAAGGTCATTATCCACAGCCAAGGTTGGAGGAATGTTCGGACAAGTGGCGCCGGCCCAATATTTAAACACATTTCTCAACTAAACAACCTCTGGGGCAGCGTGACAAAGACGGACAGATTCATTATTGACCAAGCCCTGTCCCTAACCACCCCAAACTATCTGTGAAGTGAATATGGAGGAAGACTGGAAAAGCTGATTTTTGCCATGTCAGAGGATGAAAAGCTGTTATCTAGAATAACAAATGCTTAATCACCCAAATACACAAATTGAAAACCACTTTATCTGCTATTAATATGAAATATATCAACATTTGCCCTACAAGTGTTCAGGATATTGTAGATTCCCACTGGTTTTGGAGTGGTCCAGTGTCAACAAAGCATCTATGGAGAGGCAGGGCTGTATGAGTGTGCTGACAGCAACGGGGTGACCTCTGTCAAATGGGAATTCTGGGAATGTCCAAGACAAGAGGTCAACACGGAGTTCCCTTCATCGGTCTGCACTGAATAAACACATTTTTCACCTATTTAACAGCAGGAATGTCTGACTACACACACTCTTATCCTCTGCTCCTTGTACTTCCATACTGTGGCTGCTATAGATACATCATGTAAATCCCTTTGGAGAAATTCTAGCACTTTACTGGGACGATCAGCAGCACCTGTCCAGCTCACGACTATCAGTTCTTTTCACTTCAACACATCCAGTATGTGATCAGGGTGGCCTTAAATGTACATTGCAGCACTCCCTGTGTCTTCTGCAGAGACAACACACTTCTGCAAACTGATATAACATCTTTTGTAATTAATTTCCTACTATGTGTACAAATTACAGCTGTGGCAGTAACCAGGAAACACTTTGCATTTCATGTGGTGTGATTTGACCTTTTCAGTGTTCCTGCATTCAGTTGGAGCTAGACGTTTGAGTGATTTAATAACATGAGTCTAAAGCCAAGCCAGCAGCTCTGTACTTTGGTAAAGTGGTACTTTCAGCTCAGTTTTAGCTAACTTTAGCATGCTGACACACTCACAGTGACACAGAAAACATGCCTGTGTTTAGCAAGTGTTGTTTACCATGTTCATGTTAATGTGATAATTATCACAAAGTACAGCTAAAGGTGATGGGAATGCCATTGGTTATAGGTTGTATTTTTTCACGATGGTGCTAAATGAAAAGTTAGATCACCAAAATGAATGAATACATGAATGCCTCTACCACATTTCACATAAATCCTTGCAATAGTGGTGAAGAGAAGACATAATTTACTGTTCCCAAATATTTGTCTTGTTCTAAGGTGTTGCATAGAGACTCGAGGAACAGAGGGGTGGACCGACATTGCCAGCCAAAAATCTGAACTTTACGGACTCACATCCACGATGCAGGTGTATGCTCCTATATGCAGAGTTTAAAATTAGGAGGAAGTTGACAAATCCTTTATTTAAACAATGGCACTTCCTATCCAACGGTGTATCCTGTGAATTCTTGCCATTGTTTGAAGATAACCAACAAAGATGACGTTGTTTCATTCACAACAGGCAAAGTACAGTCTCTGATGGTCACCACTGTATTGGAATCTAGTACTAAAAGTATAAAGGTATAAAAGGAGAAGGAATCTGTTGTTGACAGGTAGAATTTACATAAACCACCATCTGCCCAGAAGTCCTTTTTCTCAGCCTTATCTTGACGCAGCCATTTGCGTAATATCCCACAGTGAGTTCTTATAATACATGCACAGTAACAGCTCATCGCCTTGTGTGAAGCCCAGTGGCAGCTGTGCGCCCACACTGTGGCACTTCCTACTGTATGTCATCATCAGTAGTCATCAATCAGATTGGAAGACAGATGAGTAAATGCCTCACATCTCAAGCAAAGAGTTATTTTACAGATAGGTTTACCTTAAAGTCTCCGTCAGTCATGGAAAGAAACATTGAGTACAACTGTGTGGGCCCCTATGACATTAAAGTCTGTCAAGAAGGGGGATGGGATGATGAATTGACTGTCATGTAGCAAATGGCTCAACAGTTCCACAGAGGAGAGAACACCTTAAATACTCCATACAGATCCGTTTTTGCCCCCCTCTATCAAATTTCCCCCACCCTCTTGTGAGGACAATTGAGTAACAGTTCTTTTGTGGTGTGTGGAGGGATCTTTAGCTGCCAAATTGGTGATAATATTCTCAGGCACATTTTTATTTTCAGCACATGTGGCTTTTAACCACAAGTTTCTGTTTCACTTGACAGTAGTGCTGTGCTGAACATGTTCAGCTGTTTTCAAGCAACAGCTTTTCAGCTTGACCACATTTTAGTGATATTGTCAGTCTTTAAACTATGCATTTCCTTAACGTCAAACAGTTACCACTATCACTTTACAATGAGGAAACCTTTACTCTGAGTTTATAGTTTAAACCATTTAAGAAACCCTTTAGAAAGGGTTTTCTAAAACGTATAAAGATTTCTACATTTTCAATCAATGGCTTTATAACTATAACTTATATCTGCTACTTCACAAATACATTTTCAGTATTTGTGCGCTGGAGGCTTCAAGTTTTACAAGTTTAACACCAATGTAAGTTGTATACTGGGCCATGATTAACTTCCAAACTAGTTGTGACTACACGCTAAACTTTCCCCTTTTGAATGTGAAAACAGCCCCCTGATGAAAGAGGACCCACTCCCTATGTAGATATAAAATGCTCATTCTAATGAAAACAATTCTTATGTCCAGGTGATTACACACAAATTAAAACATAATTATGAATATTATATTCAATATCCACCAAGTCTGTTCTGTTAGATGCCACTAATTCTACACGCTGTACATATAGGACATCTTACCAATTTATTTTCATTTAATCTTTCCAATCAATGATGCATCTGAATATTTTATAAAGGAAAATATATGAGGAAGTACTGGACACAAAAGCATATAAATGCAGCTGGAGACCCTATTTCAACAGCAGAGGGTGTGTCAGAGAAGCTAAATGGCGTGGAAGCATTGGGACATGGTGTAAAATTTTGATTAGAAGTGAAAAGTTAGTGGTCAGACGCTTCCCCTTCACACCCTATCTTTCTGTTAGCAAGTGGTGCACATGCCCAAGCTGTCCTTCTGTGCAAAATGGATTTGTAGCTTCCTCAGTCCATATTGCACTCTGCCAACTTCCTACAATTTATTTCCCCATGGAACACAGTTTCCTTGATGTCTGCTATGTACAGGCTCCGGCATCAGCCAACACATTTATTCTCCACCCTGAATCAGGTCTGAGTTGTAATTTTGACACTAAATGTATTTTTTTTCTCTACTGCATTGAACATAGGGTACTCAAATATAACTTGTTTTCTTAGAGTGCGTTTACCTTTTAAACTTTATCTCTTGCGGTAAACTTCAGCCTACTTAAACACAGTGACACTCCCAATTTCAAGCTTAAACAGGCCAGCTGTTTGCATACCTCCTCTCACACACACACACACACACACACACACACATACACACATGCAAGGGAGAGCTGAATCACACTCACACAAACTGAGGAGGATCATTTAACTTCATTTCAGTTAAATCATTCATTAAATAGCTTTGAAAAATACTCACCTTCCTAGTTCTTCTCCAATTTCATAGAAATCATCCACATTTTGTTGCTTGAATACCGCCATGCCAGGTGTCTTCATTGACGGTTATCTCTTTGATATGTACCACCAAATCCAATCCGTCCTCTTGTCTGTCTATTTGTCTGTCTTCGTCTTTTTTTTTTCCTCCACAAATTCAATCCTGCTGATGCAAAGATGAGTTCCTGCAGATTTGTGACGAGAGTGATAAAAATGTTTACCACATGCCCCAGCTTGCTCTATAGCATTCCTTCTCTGAGATGTACTAACTTTCACTGTGGTGTTGTGAAAGCTTAAACGCTTTAATTTGACCAGCCAAGGAAATAAAAGAGCCCTTAATCTGCCTAAATTCTGGTTGGGGGTTTGTTACTTAATAAGTAGACTCATATAACTGAGCCAAGCTGGTAAGTGTAACAGAGTTTAGTGATTGTGATTATAACAGGATTACTAATAGAAGGAAAAGAGCATTTGGGTAATTAGGGCAGGGTATCTATTGTGAAACATTTTGTCTGGTAAAAAGACTGACACTGGCAGCAATATTTGTTTTTTTATATAAGGATTACTACTGCTATTATTAAGAATTTACAAATAAACTGTGAAGTATAGGAGTGAACACATGTATACACACACAAAAGTGAAGACAAAAAACTGCTCATAACAGCATAGACTGAGATACCACAAACTTCCTATCTGGTAAGCTCTATGTCAGACCTCAAGTGGCTCCTCAAACTGACTGTAAGTGTAACTTATGTCTTACCTTCAGTCAGAAGCAGAGCTGATGATCACTTGCATCTGTTTTCAAGTCCTCTACAGTTGGTCTGGTCTCCTCATGGCTGGGGCTCAGTCAAAAAGCGTCTCATTCAGCGTCTCTGTTGTTTTCTGTCACTTGCAGCAGCACCATCAGGCTTTTGTGTCTGCACAAGTCCCTCCCCCTGATGGCTCTATTATGAAACTGCACTATGAGAAAGGCAGGCTATCAATCAAGATGACTGACGTGTCTGGTGAAAGAGCATTTATGGAACTGATCTTTACTAAAGCAAGCTGCTTTTCCTGCTTCATCTACACAAAAGCAACAACACGCTCAGTCAGCCATGGTTTATTGAATTTCTCTTTTAACTGGCGGCCCATTACAAAAACACACAGTGGCTTACACTTGATTCTGTAATACATATGTTTTGCAATTTCTGTTGTCCAATGATAAACAAGATACCAAACAGATTTACATAAAAAGAGTGAAGTGCCCTATAATGCTCTGAAGTTGTCTTGTCACTACACTTGTGCAATACACCGCTGGGAAAAGCAACAAAAAAGGGAAAAAGGTGATATGTTTAAATGTAGCTTATTCAATGTGAAAAGGAAACTAACAAAAAATGCATGCTCACTTTCCTGGAAAGATGAGTTGTGTATTGAAATAAGAGAAAAAAATTAAAAACCTTCTACAGTGTGAGCTGTCTGACAATCTGAATGTGGACATTAGCAAACAACTTTTTATTTGAGAGGGTCAAGATTGAAAATGTTGATCTTTAGAGAGACCTGCTCTCGAAAGGAAAAATACATTTGATTTCAACCTCTATGAAATGGTCATTTTATCTCTCTCCATATACATTTGTGTCATCAAAACAAATATAATTCTGCCATTTGTTCAGATGTTCAGGTGCTCAAAAAAAAAGAAAAATCTGCAAAATGCTTTGGTGGACAATATTGTAACAGAGAAAATGTGATAATTTTTATAACTACTATAACAGCAATTAAACAGCTTAAAGTAAAATAAACATAAAAGAAAAGAAAAGTTATAACAAGCTGTAAACAATATACCAGCACATAAGAGAAGGGGCTAAGTCAGAAAAACTTGCTTGTTCCTTCTTGTAGATTCCCATTGAAACAACACAGTTTTAACATATTGATTAACCAAACTTAACAATGATTTCTTTAAGAGCAAATGTTGATGTGCAGAACACAACTTTAACACATTAGTTTGTTAATAGTATGAATTATTTAACATATTTAAGCAAAAATATGGTGGCAATGCTACTGTCATCTATAAGTACCTGTGATGTGACAGAAAGATGTAACAATCTCCTGAAAATTTCCATCATTGGTTATAAATCACAATTCTTTTGTCCATTCCACTGAAACGCTGCATAGTAAACTTTGGATTCAGACTGTGTGGAGGGTACCGATGAACTCGTGTAAACACTGGGGAGACAGATGTTATGCTGCCACTCTGAGGACAGGGAATGCAAATACATCAGCATTTTCATACAGGGCTCAGATAAACAGTCCCAGCATTATACTGTACAAATACAGAATATCTTGCAGAGCAGGTTGAAGTCAGGGGGAACTGAATCCTTTAAACACTTAACAAAACCCACATTACAGGAAAACAAGAACATTAAAAAGGAAACAAACATTACAATTTAAAAGCAGTACTCTCGGGCAGGGGCTTTTTGTTTCTTTATGGCAGGTTAATAAAAAACATACAATCTATAATATCTTTTTTGAAATAATCTGATCATCGGATACATTAATATGGTGTTTTGATGCCAATAAGGATCAAAATAAAAAAATGGTGGTTATAGACTTCTGTATGAATTTAAGTACAAATGTAGGTGCAAAAAAGTTTGAGCTTTACAAACACGCTCTTGGAAAAAAACTCTCAGTGGCACTTCGGTATAATGTAATATAACATTATAAATGGTGATACTATCTGCCAAATATGGACAAATAAAGCCAACTGAACTGACCAATGTTATTAGTTGATGGCTAAAATAAAAAATATATATTGATTCTACCTTTAATGGTAAATCTTTGTGTCTATTGGTTTTAATCACAGACAAACTGGAATAATATGTACATTTTAAAATGCTCAAATTCTCAGAAAACTAAAAGTTTCAGCATAAGTGATTCAAGTGCATCCATAGACACAGGGATCAAACACAAGAGATGTGTTGTTGAGTGGCAAATGCAGAAAATATATTTTTTTAAGTAAAATATTTTCTTTTAAGACGTAGATGAAGCCACAGCTTGGGGCAAGGAAAGTGAAAACTCTGCATCCTAATGGAGATGGGTGTAAAAAAAAGTACAATCAATCCTTCAACAGGCATAAAGTTGCCAATCCTCAAAAGATCACAGCCATGTTTTAAAAAATACTGATTTGGACTGCAAGTGTTAAACTTGCTATTGGAGGTTGAAGAGCCTATGGGCGAGCGTACTGTTGGTCATCACATAAAACAAGCATACAGCAAATAAGGCATTTACAAATAATAAAAGGCAGGAATACTGATAGGAAGCCCATTTGGCTGGTCATATTTTGTCCTTTGATGCTATTTAGCTCAGAATGTGTAGAAAGTTGAGTGGTCCAGCTCGGACACGGAGACCAACTCCAGCGATTCTTTACAAAGAACTCCCTTTAACAACTGCAATGCATCCCTGGTCTGCAGAGTCGACCTTTCTTTGTTTTCATACTTAAATGGCGTGGCCTGAAAATGTGACAAGCTTAAGCTCAGTTGTCCTCCTCATCATCGCTGACGAAGGTCCGTCCATCCTGAGATGTCTCCCTCTCCCTGAGGAAGGTCTGTCTGATTGCCTCCAGCTCAGTCAGCTCGAGACGGACTTTCTCCAGGTGGAAGGAGCGGCGGTTCTGGATTTGCCTCATGGGGAAGGGGTTCATGTCCACAAAAGCCATGTTCATCAGCTTCCTGGGGAAAAAAGGGTCAAGAAACAGTCCTTTAGAGTGTGGAATAATGTTCTCTTCATTCTGTGCTGTGTGATATACAAATTATTTAATTAATTCCTATTAAGACATTGAACATGTAACATTGCTGGCTTCATCACTAAGTGCACAAGTAGAGCCTAACAAGATGTTAATTACCGAAACTGAAAATATAAGGAGGGAGGCTGGTGGAGATATATTATTGTGACTGTATGAACATTTAGGCTGATAGACACATAAGCTGATCTAAAGAAACTGTTTAATAATGAAAAACTGGCTCCATCACAGTGATTCATGCTGTAGTTCATTAAACCAATTTGATGTAGGGGAGATGATGTCATATATGTGTTACAATTATCTGAAGTAGGGGTTTTAATCTCTCTGTGTTTCTGTTTATCCTTACTGCTTTAATTTAGACTTGTGCCAAGTTGAAAGTGTTAGTAGAGTACATGTGTACGATCTGTTGTCTTTAACTGTAGACTTGTTTTATGTTACTACTAACCAATATCTCTCCAAGTCATTTTCGTATATTTGTTATCATTTTAAAAGCTTCTTGGAATGACCACAGATCCTAATCTAACAGACTGGAAATCATCAGTTTGCTTGTAGGCGTCACCCACACAGTGATGAGATCTGATCAACTGTTTAATGATGATTATCCTTCTTACTAGAGCATCCTCCTCAGGAATGTTGTGCCTATACACACGGCTACAAATACCAAACAAAATTGCAGTTGTTTTACCTTGAATCCAGGATTGTGCGTGTGAAGCAACGAAGATACTTGAAGATGGCTGTGGAGTCCTGCAGCTTCAAAAACTCCTCCTCTTTGTACTTGAAGAGAGCCAGAGCGAAGCGAAATATGATCTGTGGAGAAAAAATATCAAAGCCATGAAATCTGTCTCATGACTCCTCCTGTGTGACCACAGATCATAACATCACGCCTCTGACACGCAAAGACTCTTCAGAAGACTTAAAAGCAGTATTTATTATAAATACAGGAATGTCTGCACAGAATATATATATATATATATATACATATATATATATATATATATATATATATATATATACACACATATACATACATAAATACATCTGCTATATTATTGCTATATTATTGGCTAAAAAAAGTTGTTTTGGCTGACATGCTAGCAAATTGCTTATTTACACATTCTGCAAACATGAGGCAACATTAGCATTTATTTATAGTCGTGGTTTTGTGGTGAATCTAGGTCCAATTTTGACACTTCTGTTGGTTGTTTTGGTCACCACTGACTCATCAGCTTGAACTTTGCTTTGTTTATGTGCTGTTTGGTACTGGGCAGGTAGTGGGTAGTGGGTAGTGTATTGTGGCCAATTTTGAGTGTCAAAAGGAAGTTGTTCTGCATACTAGAAGTGCGTTTTGGAGCGTTGACCTTATTAGTCCATTTTCACATCACACATAGTTATTGAATCCATTTAATTTCCCATAGCTACAGATTATCAATCTTCAAACACAAATGTTTGTTAAATAAAGTTGAATAAACAATGGGTTAATATGTCCAACTGATGAATTGACTTGTGGAACAAAAAACTTACCACAGATACCATCTTCTGTGTTGGGCAAATTTAAATTCACAGCCACATCTATGTCATTATCATTCAAAGGTCTTCTTATCTAACGTCTATGAGCTATAGAGCTCTGAACACTTGGAAACATCTGGCTATGGGAGATTAGAGGATATTAGCTTTACTCTCTGCTCAACCCCTTACCTTCGGACCTTCGTACAGAAAGGCATCCCAGATCTTAAAGAGGATGTCGCTCACCACGCTGTCCACAAACACCACCAGGAACCAGTTGAAGGTGATGAGGGAGAAGTCTACCTTGTACTGCTCAAAGTGGGCATGGAGCCGTGGTAGCTTCTCGCTCATCAGGTCCTTGAACACGCGCTGGTCAACCTACACAGAAACAACCATGAAAACATGGGATCAAATTCAGCAGAGATGGAAAAAGCATGCAGTTATGATTACTGCAATGCATTCCTGCTCTGGTAAGTCATGAGCAGCAATCACATGAACATGACATCACTGACACCAGAGATAAGCAGCAACATGTTCCTGTGTCTTCCAGTATAACCTTTGAGATTATTTACCTGAGAGCCAAGCAGTGTCTTGGTGTAATAGTCCCTTGGCATGAAAACCTCCACAATGGCAATGAGGCTCCAAAATGCGTCCTCTTGATCTAGGTAAAGCAAGGCAATCGCTACCAACCTGAGGAAATGACATGCAATAAAAATTTATGTTTACAATGCATGACAAGACTCTTGGTTGGAGTAAAACATCTGAAACCTTTCCAGTACCTGTTGAGTCCCTGGCAGTAGCCGATGTCTGGATTCCTCCAGGAAAAAGCCATGAGGACGTTCCTGAGTTTCTGGATGCCATCTGCACTGGGGGAGGAATAGTGCTTGTTGTTGGGCAAAGTACGCAGCAAGTCCAGCTCGATCTGCTTCGAGGCCGGGTTGAGCTTATCCCGGGCCACGTTTAGTAAGGTCTCATAATAATCGGGCGGCAAGTTGTCTCGGAACTTCTTGACATGGATGGCGACACACCAGCGCCACACCTGGGAGCGATGCTCGTGGGGAACACCGCAGCGCATCAGGGCTTTGAGTTCAGGGGAGCGTACCAGGTCTCTGTTCATAGTGCTGGCCAGAAAGTTCTCCCACTTGACTCCAACAGACACCTCCTGATCTGTCATGGATAGAGACTTCAGCTCCAAGGCTCTTACCTTGGCAATAAGCTTCTCTTCCTCTTCCTCCTCCTCAGGAACAGTCTTGAAGCCAAACACGTCATACTCACTAATGTTGAAAATCAGAGAGAAAATGCAGAAGAATTATCAATCAGTGATGTTCAACTCAGGAATTATTTGAATATTGGGGGGTGTCCACATTTGCTTAACCTTTCAATTCTGACTCAGTTAGGGATTTCCTTCATTTTCTAACGATACATTGTCATGAGCTTCAAAGCTTGCCTGAGCTTGCACAGAAGTCAAAGGAATATCACTAGCAAACAGCAGAGATAGTTTTTCCAGTCAAGAGAAATTAAATTGCAGCTGATAAAAGTACAACAGGGCTTATGACAACAGTGCATTAAACAGTGTCTTTAATTTACTTTCTGTATTTTCTTTTAACTATTTTTTGATAGTTATAAAGTGCTTGATATTTCTACTTCATTATGATGTGACATCATCTACCTTTGGGCATTTATTTGTAAAACTGTGAACAAACAGCATCTAGGCGCTTTTACAGCTTTACAGTAGAAAAATCTAAAATGTTAGAGCTCATTTTTTAAACTCTATACTTTTAACATCAGCTCTCTTGACAAATTAAAGATACTTTTCAATACGGACAACATTTAAAAGGATGTATTCACAAAGGATTTTCACATTGTCTGTACCTGACAGTGTTGGGTTTGAAGATAAGGTGTTCTTGCTGTTCAGGGCTCTCTGCCTGCAGTGCATCCTCCAATAATCTGGAAATGAGTTCACTGGCAGGGTTCTGCACTGAGGAGGAACACACTGGGCTCTTCACCTCTTGAAGGAGCACCAGGTACTTGCTCTCCACTTGACACAACTTGGCCTCCAGGGCCGTATACTGCAGCAAAGATGAGAAGAGAAGTTAAGCATTATATTATATTTATATTACTATTATTATACTCGCTGCCAAAACTGTTTGTTTTTTCCTACTTGGTGTTTTTAGATTTAGGTCAATAAGGTTGATACTGGACTTCCCCTGAAAAGCTCTTCAGACTTCCTGTTTTCTTTTAATGGAGTAATGCTAACAAACAGAAGATGGTACCTTTGCTTCCAAAGCCTTTTCTCTACTCTCTGCATTTCTGCGTAACACTGTCAGCTCCAGGATCTCTTTGTTCAGGAATCTGTTTTGAGATTTGTAACCTTGAAGACTGTCCTGAAAGTGAAGAGACATGCAGTGTGTATAGTTAATCAGATTGAGAATTTAACCAGAGAATGAAAAATTAAAAAAACAAAACATTAAAACATTAAATTCAACAAGACAATATGAGCTTTTCCACTAGTTATACTATTACACTCAAAGTCCTCCTCAGAGTGTTTACAGTTCTCTAAACCTGCTGATGTGTCACTTTTATCAACTATAAACTAGTTTAAGTGTTTCTATCTTTACCTTGAGGATGTCCAGTTCCTGCTGCTCTTTGATGGCAGGTGGTGAACCAGAGTCATTTGGGTTGCTGCTTTGATTGGCGTCCTGCGAAAGCTTTATGATGACTTCATCTTTGGCCTGGATGGTCTCCATCAACATGCCCAGCTGGTCGTTAATTTCCCCCACCTTAATTTTCAGCCCCTTTAGCTCTTGTTGCAAGCTCTCCTTCTCCAAGGCGAGACGCTCCATGTGGCCACAGAGGGACTGGATTTGTTCATCTTTGTCAAGCAGATGTGCTTCCAACTGAGTGACCTCTTCTTGGGTTACTACAGGAGCCTGGGTATGGTCTGAGTCTGCAGATGAATCTGGAGCTGGACGGCGCACCGGCTGCCTGTCACACTGGGAGGTTCTTAAAGTCTGCTGCAGAAGTCTCACCAGCTCCTGGTTAAGGAGAGAGATTGTATTTGGTCAACACAACATCTGGCAAGGGATCATGCTTTAAAATGAAGTTCATAAAAAAACAGAAGTGTCAAATTCACCCATGACATGAATTCAGAAATTCATGCGTTATGTAAGATTTTAAAATGTTTTTCCAGCTGCATATTCAATTTGCTAAATTTTTACTTGCTTAAACGCTAATCATTTAAACTAAAAAAAAAAAGCTCTACAACTATAGACTGCATTTTAATCATGTCTCAACGTTTCTTACACTTGACCCTGCTGGGTGCAAACAGAGGCATTGCAAGTTTAGAACAAAGTACATTTTGGAGTGTAAATGACACAAGCTTCAACTAGTTATTAACTTGCATAATAATATGTGATACCACAATTGTATTTTCTATGACTTATAACCACAAACTAGCGACATAGACAATTTCAGAAATATTGTACGTGACTAGAAAAAAAGAGAAGCCACAATTTTGTAGCTTTTTACTTAATAAAACCAAACTAATTAATTTATTACATTTCAAAAATCACAAACTCTATCAGTGTACACTGATCAGGCTTTGCTGCAGTGCTTTACAGCAGAAGTGGGCCACCTCAGCTGAAACACACAAAAAAATCCCCCAGCCAACAAAATTACAAGTGAAACACACTTCCATAAAATTATGACAGTACAACATCATCTTAGGGACTATTTTACACAAAAAAGATGGATGTTTTGGCCAACGATTACTAACTAAATAATGAAATGATGAGACCAGATGCATGAGGATCTGGATGATTTAACTACTGAACAATTTCCGGGGGGAAACCCTGCTAGTTTTTGACAGCGGACACAGTGATGCTGACCTAGAAACATTAAATCACAGCCACCACTACACCCAGAGACGCCTTTAACTAATTTAAGAATATGAACTCCAATGATAAAGTTGATCATAGTTGTGTAAATCATTATGCATGTATGAATATGAAAATGAAAGCCAATGTGAAAATACTTGGCTTACACGTTTGCACAGATGTGTGTCTGGCATATGCAATCAAGAACACTCACATGCACCCGGTTGTATAAGTACAGTTACAGGGAACTGTGACATAAAATTGAAAGATAAAGCTTTCAATTGCACCTGTTTTCTAACACAGGCAGGAAATGCTAAAACCCATCCACAATCTTGTGGATTATATCGAGTGACCCTGACACTGTCTTTCAAATCTCAAATGGAATTGTCCAGACTGTTAGTGCTGCTAAGTAAAATGTGCAGTAAAATATGTTTTACAATTTGGCAAAAATTGCTTATAAGCATATTGTATATTGGGTGCTCTTACCTTTTTAATTAGGCATAATGGGACTAACTAACTAACTAACCCTAACCCCACATTACTTGGAAGACATAAATCAATAGTATTATAAATAGTAATAGAAAGCAACATTTGGACTCTTAAACTGGCAAGAATAAAGCAATATTTCCGAACAGCAGAGTAACTCAGAGAGGGCAAGCTGACTCATTTCCTCAGTGACGAATTTATTCATCCCTCCATCCATCTATCCATTTTCTTTACTGCTTATCCTCTAAAGGGTTGCAGGGTAGCTGGAGTCAATCTCAGCTGACAGTGGGAGCTGGACTACCCAGAAAAAATCCACACAGGTACAGCGAGAACAGTGAAACTGAACACCACTGGTCCCTCTGGCTGTGACAGTTTAAGTTTGAAAGAGCAGTCAAGCACCTCACAGCAGATGTATATATATTAAATATTTATCTGGCTAGTTTTGCAGCCAAGAACAGAAGAGTAATGGGAGGCGATGACACCGGGGATTGTGTCTGGAGAACTGCTTCTCGGTAGCATGACTAATCATCTGTTGTCTTCCTGTATTAGTGAGATCATCAGAATTACTCCAAACAGCTCAGCTGGATGTCACAACCTCAGGCTTAACTTAAATGACGGTAAAAGCACCCCAGCCAGTCTGGTATTCCCACTAATTTGGATAATTCTGACATCATGAATATTGCCTATCAAGATAAATACAAATGGAGAGGGTGAATAGTATTACCATCCTCTGGTTTGAATTAAGTTGGTTTAACTCACCTACAATAAAACCAAGGCATCACAATTCAGTGATCCGTGTTTGGTGTCGGTTCAGCCCACCTACCTTCTGGCTGGCTAGCTCCTCTCTGAGTTTGGTCTGTTCCTGCTGCATGCGGTTCAGTTCTTCCTGCTGGGTCTGAAGGCGAAGCTGCATCTCTAGAGGTTTGCTGCCATTGCACTCGACTGGCGAGCTCTCGGTGCTGCGTGTCTCAGCGGTGCGCCCAAACCTCCCAGTGCCGATCATGTCTCGAAGCAAAGGCCTCTTAGGCCGCGATGGATTGCGCACAAAGTCAAAAGTAAATGATGATCCAAAGGAATCTGTGAGAGAGGAGAGTTTCATCACCATTTTCATTTGCCTGCGACTTCTACTTAGAGGTTCAAATTGTACAGATGGGTAAAAGACTACAAATAAGAAAGAAAAGAAAATGATTGCCTATTTTTCATTGTTATAGCAAATGAGGGATGAATTAATAAAACATATATCTATATAAAAAGCTGAGTGTGAGTACCAAGCCCTGGCCAGAGGGCAGGGGGTGAACGTACTTCTGTGAGTGTCTGGATGATGTTTCTGTTCGGGGAAGTCCTTGGGCGGGGCATCCACCAGCTCCCACTCCTCTGCACTGCTGTTGCCGGTGTAAAACACACTGCGCCTGCCCTCAGCTCCGCGGCCTTGTCGCAGATAAGACATGGAGTTCCTGAAAGAACAGAAACCAGACGGGAGAGTGAGTAAGACCAGTGCTATGCTGGGAACAAAGTGGCTGCTACTATGTAGAAGCTGTTCAAATCCACAGAGAACAAGGACAATCTGCAGTGAAGCCTGTAAATGTTTTTTTCTTACTTTGTAAATGATAACATTAGCACAAACTGCCTTTGTTGAGGTTTTCAAACACTAACCCTAACCTACTTTCAAAATACCTTGGACCACAGAACAGCAGCTACATAAAAAGCAAGACTACAGTACACCTCTACAAACTCATTTCAAGTAATCATCAAAAATAACATCCTTATTAAGGCATTCTTGAATATAAGTGAAAAGACTTGTAGCTGACTACAATTCTATTTTATGACACGTTTTTCACACCTCTGAATGTGAGATATCTGCAAACACATGACAGTTTTGCTTAGCAGCTCGTCTGCCGGCCTCACACCTCAACAACATGTTGCAGCTAAGTTCTTTCAATCGTCTGTGTCCATCTACCACAGCAGACATGCTCTAACTGTAATCATGCATATTCTTGCTTCATGAGTGTAACTACAACCCACATCTTTTAACACGATGGTTCTGGTGTTACATTCTTGAGCTTTAACTGCTTCTGCTCTGATCATGAGCTACAAGCTGCAGGATTAATAAACATACAGATTTAGACACAAAACTACTGCATACAGTTAGCCAATCTTTATGCCCCTATTTGGATCATCTGGAGTAAAAACTAGCAGCAAACAAGTAGTATCAGTGTATATTATATTTGTTTATTTAAAATATTGGAAGCTAAATCATAATGAAATGTACAAGAGACTCGTGATAAAGAGCAGACAACACATCAGCTTTTTAACTTCACACTCTGGATCCATCGCTGTGCAAATTCCTATCCACGTGACACATTTTCTGCATTTCAGAGCGCTGGATCATTTGAATAGAATGTGTTGTATGTCCCAGAAGGGGAACTGACGATGGCTGCATAAGGCCACAGCAAGTGAACTATGGATGTAACCATTTCCTCTGCCGCAGTCAACCTCAGGAAGAACCAAGGAGGTGTTTTCTTCCTCAGTGCAGCTCTACTGGTGCACATACAGTAGCGGATAAACTAGCTTTGACTGTTTATCAAGAGCTGAAAACAAAGACACAGAGTTTAAGGTCTCACCTGAGTTCTGTACCAATGTTTTTGAGGGAGAAGTTGAGAGGGTTTGTGGATGCACCAGAAGGCCCTCTAGCTGACTGGATCCCCACCATTCCTCCACCATCTGTGTCTGTCTCCATGGCAAAGTCGCTGCGTACCTTCTCCATGCTATCACTGAGCTTTTCAAAGACAAAGGAATCTGAAATTGAACAGAGACCATTAGATTAACATTCTAACAATAAAGCATTACATGTATCACTGCTGCTGCTTCTCAAGGACAAAATAAGTCTATTGTTTGTTGAGGAACTGTATAATGAGCCTAAATGAATTCCAGAGTAAAAGGAAGTAATAACACATACAGTGACAGTGATCAAACTTCTTTAGTACCAATAAAACCTTTGAACTCTTAGTATTGACATTTTCACTCTAAATAAGACTAAGAGCCAACAGTGTGGGTGCTCTGTGAGGCTGAAAGGTCAGTGCATCAAAATAATTACAATATATCCTCTGGGAATCATGAATATGTGCACCAAATTTCACAGCAATCCTTCCAATAGTTGCTAAGATATTGCAAATAAAATCTAGATGAAAAGTTAGAGGATAAAATCAGCTAGATACATCATCTGAGAACCATTAGATATCTGTATCAAATGTTCCATCCGGTGGACTTTCACCTGCTGGTGCTGCTGGAAGAAAAGTCAATAGATCACCAAAGTCTGTAGGAGTCATTGTCTGAGGGCCATGAATGGCTGGAAATAATTTCATGGCAATCCATCCACAAGTTGTTGAGATATATTAGTCTGAACCAAAGTGGTGGACCAACCAGTTTGAATATGCTGTATCCTTAAACTTGTATAGTCAGCAGCAATTACAAGATACTCCAGCACCTTGTTTGCACGATTAAGTAAGGCTTACCTTAATCTTTCTATAGCCATCTAAAAGGAGCAGCATGAAACATTTAACGTCCTCCTCGCAGTCATAGGTAAGATTCCAGTTAAGCAGACTTTACTGAAAAACTAGTCTGACCTCGTAAGTGTTTCCTGTACCTGCGCATTTCATCACAGCTCACTGACAAAAAGGTCATGGACTTTTGAGACTGAAATAGTTATGAAAGACATGTAGAAAAAAAAAAAACATCAAAGTGTGTCAAACCACTTTTTTATTCTTTAACTTTGCTTTTGAAACAACTACTACTGAGTTTTCCAGTGTGGAGCTGCCTAATGCTGATATTAGTCAGGCATACTGATACGCCAGTATTGATATTTTTTCACAGCATGATTATGTGTGCTTTCAGGAAACATTTCCAAACAAGAACATCTAAAGAATGAAAAACTGAAGTTGTGTGTATATGATGACAGGAACAGGAAGAGGCATTACACACTTCATTACACTTAGCTGGCACGGTCAAAACAAGGTGGAGAATTAGTGGCATTTAAGCAGCAATGAAACTAACAAATTCACAGCTTAAAGAGATGGTTCGGTGTAATTTTGACCTAGCATCATATGCACCATTACATCTATCTAAACACCCCCTCAGCCCTTTTTTAAAATTCGATCGCAAATTGGTGGAGTTAGAGCCATCAGCCGAATTGCTTAGTACAGGCGCTAATGGATCCAAAAGTGTATCTTGTAAATTACCCCACTAATAATGCCTGGATTGTTATCACACTCCTACAGTAGTAGAAATAAAATAAAACACACCCCAGATAAAGTAGATCCTATTTAACCAATGCTGGACATATATCTGCCTACACACTGTTTGTGAAGGAACTTGTGCAACTAAATCATTGTGAACAGTGTGTGTGTGTGTGTGCAGCTCTTGTGCAAACATTAATCAATCAGATACATGTGTTTACTTTATGAGCTGTGCATGGATGTGATCAAAATGAACGTTCACACTGCATACTGCATTTGTGTGCATGTGTGTGTACCTGCCTACCATTGTCTTTGCCTACGAGGCCAGCATGAGGGTAAGCCAGGGTCGGGGAGCTCCAGCTGTCTCTCTGTCCGGAGCCTCGTGTGTTGCTGTACTCCCATCGTTTCTGCTGCAACTGCTGGAGCCAGAAATGCATCACCTGCCTGCTGGGGGCCTACACACACACACACACACACACACACACACACACACACACACACACACACACACACACAGTTACTCAATAGGGTGGATAAACATTAAAATGCCTGACTTTCAAAATACTGATGAAAGTAATCTTAAGTGGGAAATGATCATGCTGTAGAGGTCAAAGGTTAAGACTACTCTAGTCTAATACTAATGGAATGAAACCTAGATAAGTGAAGTAACAGCTGTGGTATTACATAAAACATATTGTTACTGTCTGAAGGCACTTTAAATAGCAGGTTACTATTAAGATCAGTCATGTGAAAAAGCGCAGACACTAGTTTCAGTCTCAGTTCCAGCCTCCGGCCAGGCAAGCTGTTTGGTATTAACCATTCACACCATCTGTTGAAGATGATGCAGGCTTCAGTAGGCAGCCAGGCTGAGTGAAACCAGGGGCATCTCAACTCAGGGTCATAATCATATGACAGCACAGAAGACCAAAGACACATGTCACATGAGGATGGGTGAGCTCATATGCATATAAACCAGAGCTTAAAATGATCTCTCAACATAAACAGTGTATGGGGCTGACACTGTGTTTTTGGGGGCAATCAGCTGACTCATGTGTTGATTAAGCTTGTGTAAAGTAAACATGAGCTACATGACTTAGACTTTTAACCAGCTTTACTTAAAGTCCCCCTTCCACTCAAAAATGTGGTTTTCTTTGAGCTTCACTGTGCAGAATGATGTACATGAAGAGTTTGACACCTTATTAATATGCGTTTCTCTGAGCTCACTGAATATCTGATTTTAAACCTAGAAGCAGGATTTGTGACATAGTTTGGAGCCAATCCTGGTTTAATATTTAACTTGTGTACAGGAAGTTTGATGTGGAAACTGGAAGCCTCCAGACAGTGCACTTACAGTAAAGTAGTAGTCATCTTGTGTGAAAAATATTTGCATATTCACAGACTCTGGATTTTTTTTTTCCAATGAGAGAGAAGCGCAGATTTTAACCATGATTTTAACATGATAAGTGAACTTTTCTTTGTGTGTGTGTGGAAAAAACCTATCAGACACAGACACAGGCTACATCTTTAAACAAGCCTGGTGGGAGATCTTTAAAAGTGAGTGTGTCAAAACAGACCCCTGTCAGCAGAAACAGCTGTTTGCATGCCTGGCAAAAAAAAATCAAAGCTCGGAATAAATCTGTCCAGTGATGGGTGTGTCTACTTTTCCACAATGAGAAAGGAAGTAGCAAATGACAGCAAAACAGTGACACACACACACATGCTGAAAAGTTTACCTTCAGGAGGAACTCTTTCCCGGCAGTGCGGATCTCAAACTGACCCTCTTCTCCTTCCACATCGTAGCTGAAGCACGCATCGCCTATTTCGATGTGACCCAGTGGCAAGGCATCTTGGGGAGTCTTGAAGTAATACAAATAACATTTCCTTGGGTCATACACAAACCACCGTGTCTTGTACCCCCTCAGAGGCCCTTTGCCGGACAGTTTGTTTAAGTAGCCGCAAAGCTTGGAGGCCTGCTCCTTCGCGCCCTCGGTGTCGGCCACGTCCACCGACCTGGAGGCCACAACCCGGGACGCTGTGCAGGAGTTTGTGTCACTGCCATCCTCCTCTTCGTGCATCTTTCCTCGAAGTTTCCTCTTCGTGCAGCGCACAGCGGATGCCCACTCCTGTTTCCATCCGCATGACTGCCTGTCTGTGGCGCAGTGGCGTATGGGAGATGTAGTCTGTTTTAAGCGGTGTGTGTGGGGCACGAGCGCCACTGGGTGGTGGTGTTTGACAATAGGAGCAACCTGTAGCCTCATTTTTAAACATTTTTTGTTTTTTTATTAGTTAACATATATATACAAATGATACAGATTATACACATAGACAACATGAAATGTGTTGGAGATGCAAAAAACCCTTTAGGGGGCTTATTCAAGACACTCTCCAGTGAGAGTTAAATTAATCAAAGGAAAACAGAAACAGAAAACTAAGATTGTTAAAAGGAAGGTCAAAAGAGTGATTAAGTTTTCACTAGAGATAGCCTACAGATATATTTACATGTATGCTGTACAGTTGCACAAAGAAAACTTAAATTAGGATATGTGGATTGTTAACAAAGATAATCCATAAGGATAATATTGCAATGATAAAAACAAACCTTTTACAGCTTTCTCAAAATGTGCAGGTGCTAAATTAAAAAGTTGATACTCTATACTTCTACATGAATGATAAAGAAGCAACAAGCCTGCTGCAACCAATGACAAACACATCTATGGTAGGTAGAAATACAAAGCCAAAAAGTAGAATAGTTCCTAGTCACTACCAGAAGAGGGAGAAAAAAGTCCCTCACTCCAGCCTCAATTTGCATATTGTATAAAACGTTAATATACAAATTACAGTTTCCCCCCTACTAATACAATCTTTCCACAACGCCTTCAAAATGAGTGTCAGAGTGGCCCAGAGATCCACCAAGACCCCAATACACTGGTATTTTTAAAAAGCTCTAAAGAAAACAAATACAGAAACTTTAGTCACTTTTAGGAACAAATTGATCGACAAAGTCGTGATAAATTGGAATGACAGAATAAAGCAGCTGTGATATCATGACTAAAAAGTAGGCTATACCTCTCTGGGGTACAGTGAGTAGGATTACGGTAAACACTGGCAGGAAGCACAGGTACAGAGAGAAAGGTATGACATGCAAGAAGGGTTCACAGCCCGGTCAAACAAAAGGGGCAGTGTGGTTGTAAGCCACAAGAATCCCCAGTATTTTACTTTTAACTACATTTATTAACATATTTGTTAAAATTAAAAAATGTGACCTTTTCAAGAACTCTGAAAAAAAAGCTCTGTTTCATCTCACTGGGTTTGTTTACATGCACACCAGTATGCTTGTTAGAAGTTCATGGTGTATCCTGGTTATGTGCTTTACATGTAATCATCATATCCTGGATTCAGACACCTGGATATGTTATCTGGAGTACTCCAACAGAAACCAGTGGCATGTAAACAGCTTGTCCCAGTTTCTGAACATTCTGTGTTGGTAGAGAAATGAGTGGCTGAGATGTTGAGGATGTTGAGGATGTTGAGGATGTTGAGGCCGAGATGTTGACGTTGACAAGTGATGTGAAAAACCAGGTTTCTTATGTACCATGTAGATGTCATATCCCAAATAAGATCAGAACCAGGATACTAATGTGAACGTAAACAGATTCACTGACACATTAGATTGTTTTTGAGAATGTTATTATAGTGTTGAGAAAATCAACTGGTCTGATAGCATGAACATTCCCCAAATTTAGTACCAAGTACAATGTAAACATCTTAATTATCAAGTAAGAGTAGAAATATTGCCAAAAGAAGAAGAACAGCATCTAAAAATGTACTTACATACATTTCTTAGGTACATGTTGTTAGGTACTATTAACTGATTGAGACATCTTTTACATTTCCAGTCTATTGTATGTGATGTTGAAATGTACATAAGTATTTTATTAATCACTTCAACATTTTTTTTTTGAAACATACAGAATATGTATGTCTGTGTATGTCAAGTGTGAATTCACTATTGCACTTTTGTATTAAACATGCTTTGTCTTCAGTTGAAATGAATAAACATTTAAATGACAAAAAAGGGAGATTATGGTGAGGCTGCTTGTGGTAGACTGAGGTTTGAGGGATAGTCTGAAGAATGGTGAAGTGGTTCTACTGTGATGATATTTTACAAATGTCAACTGACTTGTGACCTTTTAAGCCCCACATCCCCCTCATAGTCTTACTGTCTGATAGTGTTACTGTCTGATAACTCAAATGTGCTGCCTTTTTTTATCTCAAAGTTACTGTAGGTGCATACAGTAGGAACCCAATCAATGATAACATTTGACCCCAAAGCCTTTCCACACCCCCAGGGGAGCAAATAATGACTCATACAGACATGTAAAAGTGACTGTTGAGATGATGTTGAAATTTCAGGTCATAGCACTGAAGCAATACTTACTTCGTCATATGGAATACAAGATTTATATGGTACTAAAATAAACAGTGTACATATAGCACCACACTGATCACATTTACCAGGGCTGTTTGATCGGTTACTTAATGTGAACAGTAATTGTGAACAGTAGCAGCATGCGCTCTGAGATCAAAGATGGAGGAATGTTAACATTGGGGAGTGCAGTAATCCTGTCACATCCCGCTCAGAGTGACAAAGACTTTTTCGAGTTATTGCCTCTCCCCCACTGGTAGTTCCTATTGTTCACCACGGAGCAGAAACCGATGGAGGTGATTCATGACAACCGTCTGAGCCATGGGGGGAATGAGTTATTATCTATGGCATGACTGTAAAACAAGACTAGGAAATATTTGTTTTTTTTCAATGTTGTTTGTCCCCCCTAAAATCTCTGCAAATCTAATGGATATTCACAAACATTTCCATTCTTTCACACATTTGGTCCCACCTCATCTGAAATAATTGTGTTAGTAGGTGCTGACGTAAATGATCCCCCCGTTACTACAGTAATCAAACAGTCTGTGGGTAAAACATCTCTTCTTGTAAGCCAATGCTCTCGTGTGCACACAAACCACAGTTTCTGTGTAGCTTACTTTCCGTTTCTCTTCAGGAAGCTCGTGCTTTGTTTGGCAGCCTTTAGCCCATCTTTTTCATGCAAATGAGAGAGGCAGAGCCGTTGCTGAGAAGCATTGCTTTCCAAGCCGGTGGAAAAATGTATGTAATTGTAAATGTCATCTGCCTATATCTCACATATAGGGTCACACTCCCTCAGAATAACTTCAGTAGGTGGTGGCAGAGTGTTCAGAAGCTGAGAGAAGCATTTTAATGTTTGTTGAAATGACACCAGGGTCAAATCACATTATCTCCAGGAAAGGTAAGTACTCCATCTGAGCTGAAAAATAACTTTTAATAACAGTATCTGAGCTTTGCAATAAAGAAAGAAGACTCATTAACATTTTTTTATTTTATCTCTAGAGAAGAATTTCTACATACCACACAAACAACAGACATCCAGAACTTTTTCGGGGTCAAAGACAACGAATCAGAAACACAAGAAAACACCCTTCCTCAGGAGCTGTCTAAAGTTTTGCTTCAAGGTAAGAAAGATTTTCTGATCTCACCAGAACTGGTCACTTACTGCTTACATGACTAGCTTATTAATGACATTTCATCATGCAAAGTGAGAGTTTCCTAATTAAACAGTCTGGCCACAACCAGCAATAATGTCAGTGTAACACATTACACCAGGGGAGGTCAAAAACTCTCATTGGAAGAAAAGGGAAAACAACCTTAGAGTTTAAATAGGTTTTGTGAATGCTGTACAACTAAATTAAATTATTATTATTATTTAATAATATTATTAAATATTGATTACATTTTGTGTGGTACATGTCTAAACACAATTTAAGCTCAAGTACACACATGCATCAACTATAAAGATGAGAACACTGAGCTGCTTTTAGTACCTGGTTCACGCCCCCTGGAAAATAAACAAATACGACGGTTAAAGTGCAACCTGGCTGCATACGTTGGGAAATGACTGTTGGTTGTGTTCATCATCCGTCTGTGTGACTTTGATTAGGATCGGGCGAGGATGGAGCAAAGGGAACCACCAGTAGATTCACATGCTGAAGGAAGACTCAAGGAACTGGCTTCAAAGTGGTTCATTGAGACTCAAGTGCCACTTGTTGTTCAAAACGGCTTCTTCCCTACCTGGTTCCTGGGCTTCATCTCCAGAAAGTAAGTGGCTGGAAATATCTGACTGTCTAGATTTTTAATGTAGAAGATGTTATTTATATATTTATATTTGTTATATAAAGTGGAGCAAATACATACTCTAAGTCCATGTGTACATAAAGTGCAGTGATATTTTAGTAAAGACATTTAGGACAGGTCTGGTCAGTACTGAAGGCACGTGAAGATGTCCATTAACTAATCCACCTACTTTCACCTACAGCCCTTTCCATACTTACAGTAGACGCCTACATAACTAGAAGGGATAATTGCATCACATAGTATTGGTAAATGGAAAGGGCACATAGCAGAATTTCCTTTGCGACACTATCATTTCCAAGGTGAATTAAGCAATTTGCCTTTTCAAAATACAGCATAGGCCTCACTGTGCTTGTAAACTCATGCCAAATGGGTTTCTGGGATACAGTTGTGTACTGGTGGTTTTTGAGGTCACAGTATTAAAGCTTTTCTTGGTTTATCTACAGGAATGCTGAAGAAATACTCAGAGAAAAGGAGCAAGGCTGTTTCCTGATTCGTCTCAGTGATAAGGCCATCGGGTACATACTGTCTTATAGGTGAGTGCCCGTAAAGAGGCCGTTGTAAAGTTGTCCACGGGTGAAACTTTTTCTGTACAGGCTAATTCTGGAAATTACCATTGCTATGGTGACTTTAAAAATAAGCTCTATACTCAAAACTTAAAAGAGTTTATGTGTCGATGCATATAATATTATTCACAAATCAATACTGCTTCTGTAAGTTTAAAAAACAACAACACAGTCGATATTGTAAAGAGCTAGTGTTGTGAGTATTATGTGACAAATTAGCTATAGTTATATTTCACGTAAACCCTTCAATGGCTGCTTATGTTATTCATTTATTTATTTGTTTTCTTCAGCTTGTTTAACTACAGATTTTATGTCAGACCATTTAATCAAGCTGCCATTTGAACTAGTAGCATAACAGTAGCAAAACAGTGTTTTTCTTTTGTTTTATTATTTATTTATTTTTTCTATTTTTCTATTTTTTTTTCTTAATTTGTAAACAATATCACTCTAACTGTAACGTACAACTCATATCTTTTTTTCTGTTACAGAGGCAGGGATCGGTGTCGACACTTTGTGATAAGCCAAAATGAATCAGGGCAGTTTGTAGTCTCTGGAGACACTGAGGGACATAACACTGTCTGTAATCTGATAGAATACTACAAGACGAGTCCGATTGAGCCTTTTGGAGAGTATCTGACCTCTTCATGTTTTCAGGTGAGACAAAACTCCTTGACTTACTTCCTTTAGGCAGCATTGATCGAGGATAAAGTGCTAACTTGTGTTTTGTTTTATGTAGGAGCTGAATGAAGAGCTATATGATATCATCCAGATTAGCCCTAAAGAAAAGCCCGTGGCCGCTGTCAGAGCTGTGAAGAACGTGCAAAAACAACTAACTAGTTCGGCCTCAGAGCAGCAACCGACAAGGCCACCAAAAAGCAACAGGACACTAGAGGCAAGTGATATCCCAAAATCACAAGAAATAATGCTAAAAACTGTTAATTCATTGACATCTCCAAAACAGACTTTAACAATGTGATTCGTTTTGCAAAACAGGAAGTACCACCTTTGCCAAGGAGAAGCAGGCACCTTGAGAGTGGCCCGCAGAACGACCATGACAAGATTTTGTATGCCCAGTTGTGGAAGCAACCCCCCAGGGAGATACCTAGACCCCAACACATCTGCAAGGACAATTTAGCTGGAAGGTCCACAACACAGGACCAAAACATCAACAGGTGTAGTCCTCCATCTAGACCAACAGTCTCTGTGTACTCTGAGCTCGGCCCGCTGGACTGCAAGAGCAGGTCTCTACCACTCCTGGACCACAGCTCTGATAGAGAACATTCATATAGACTGAGCGCTCCCCCCGACACACCACCAAGACTTTCCCCAAAACCCAACAGACAAGCCCAAAGCTGTGGCCCAATGGCAGAAGGGACAGACTTGTGCACCCACAGCCTGGACTACCTGAGTGAGGGTGCTGTCTACCACCTGGCTGGCAGGCCATACACTACATCCACTGGGACCCCATCTTTGACATCACAGCTGCACAGTGATTCAGTGTACGCCGAGGTCCCCACTGAAGCCCTCGTTGGACGCTTTCCTCATGACAACACATATGAGCTGATTCCTGGACGTGGGGACTCAGTCGACACTTACGAGCCACTGGAGGACATCAAACCCAAACATCACCAGTCATTCTGGGGATTAAAGGTTAGTAATGATGTCACATTGCATTCCCATCTATACTTAATTCTATAAAAGTTGTATTTAATGTTCCCTATTTATTTAACGATGAATTTATTAACTTCCTGCAGAATGACAAGTGGAAATGGCTCTTTCCAGAAGTTAAGAAGAAATGGTGAAGAAGTTACTGTACAGACTACTGAAGGAAATGTTTACGGTTTTTACGACACTACCACTGCCTAATATACCCGCCATAGTGGCTTTTATATATATATATATATTTAACATGAGCTCACCTGTTCACTATTCTAATTACAGTTTTGCCTTTAAATGTATTTATCAAAAAATTATGTATTTACATTTTCTTTTATGTAAGCCAATGTGAAAGACATATTTTATGTTGAGATTAAATGACAGAATCTAAAACAAAACCTCCCTTTTTTGGGTGATAAGTACAAGCAGAAATATGCAGACTGGGTGTTTATGTTAAATTGTGGTGAGATGAAGCACGGGGAAGATGCCAGACTGCTGCTGTATTTTGCTGTATTTTTATATGCTAAGGAGGAGTGGGGTGCACAAAATATGCTATTCATTAGACATTTTGATGTTGAAGGAAAATGTTTTTACCTATAAATCTTAAACCAAAGATGTCAAACCTACAGTAGTGCATTCAATATGTTGTCAGACATGTACTGTAAGAAAATAGATGCTACACCATAAATTTTACGAGAGGTTATTTTGCAATTTCGTAATGTTTTTCAGTGGGGAATGAGTGAATTAATGTCTTCTGTGTCATTCATAGTGAAGTACTGTAAATAATCTCTAAAATTAACGTAATTAATGTAATTCACCTTTTCATTTCTTTTTGTAAATCCAAGTATTGCTTTAACCTTTGACATACAAACATATAATGAGAGTTTGAATCTCTACCTTTTTATGTAAAAGGAGACAGATAACGATATGATGATGAGTAACAAAAAAATAACAACCTTTAAAGTAAAAGAAAACCTGACTGCAGTCATTTTATTTGTAAAACACAAAATGCAAATAACTAATGTATCGGGATGTGAAATGGACATGAATATTTTATAATATTTTCATGATCAAAACTCCTCTTGTGTACGGCATGTTTTTGTTAAGTGATGTATTTCTATCATGCCTTGAAAAACATTCCAGTAAAACATGAGGTAGTTGCTGCAAGGAAACATATTCAATGTATAAATTCAACAAAACCCTCATGCAGTGTGCTGATGTTTGACTACACGCTTTGACTAAAGGCCGCTACCATCAATGATGCACTTCATTCAAAGGAAATTAGATTTGCATAAAGATTTCAAATGCCTGCACACGCCAGCAATGGGGAAGTGAGTCAAAGATGTTAAAATGTCATCATTATCTTCATCATCTGGTGCTCTTTTACTTTCTAATTATAGTTTAGCCAGTATACCTACAGTGTAGATAATAGTTCAAAGGCCTGTTTGTACATTTGAATACTTTCTATGATCATACAGTAGTTATCTATATAAGCAATTAAATACAAGGACAGACACAGCGCTGTTTTATTCAGATTATGGGTAATAAGGTGTTTCCCCCAGGAAATCATGCAGTGCAAACCAAGTTATTCTAATTCAGTAAAAATCTACTTATTCAACCTAGAAGATCGACAATATTTTGACATTTATTACTTCATCTATCACAGCTGAGGTACAGATTATAAAGTGTCACTGGAAAACAGAGGGAAATGTGTGTTTCTTCTTAACTGATTAAAATGACGTCATAGCTGCCTGATTGTGTATCAGTGGGTGTCTGCACCTGTGAGCAACTCCAAAAAACACACAATGTGCTAAATGTATGCAAAATAAGAGAAACACTGGAAAAGAGGGAAGAAAGAAAAATATATCCTTATGTTATACTAATAAAAGCAAAATGTTGTGTTTTGTGTTATGGACACGAGTCACAAAGCATTACAACAACTCAAAGGATTGCAAACACAGTAGCAACAACAAAAAAAACCCCTTGAACTCCTATGTAGCATTTATGAGACATACATTTACACCACTATGATGCAACTATAAGCAGATGAGGACATTTTACATTTGTCAACTGTGATACTATAATATCTGTATCCCATTAGGCATCTTCAACTTCCACAACACAATTAGTGTATTAAAAGTTAATGAATGATTGATAGCAGTTTTAAATGATGATACAAGTATTCATAACTCATGAAGACCCGTTTTTTTTAAATCTTAGAAATAGTAGTTTAAATTAAGACAAAATAAGTCAAGATCACTTACTAGATTTTTAACAGTGCTTTCAGCCACATCCGCCTTCATCAGCCTGTGGGACTGAATTGTCATGGGGAATTTATAAATGAAAAAAAAAATACTGTAATAATTGTAAAAGATGAATAATAATTAATATACCATTTCTCATTGATGAATGAATGGCAGACTGTGTGCAAAGTTTTGACTGGTATTGTATTTAATTAACAAATATAGCTAAATCTATCAATAGTTCTATAAAATAAAAATGTGCATATAATTATAAACGTGTTTTCTTAGTCTTAGTTTATACACTAGTATAAACAAAAACTTCATATAATTAGTTAGTTTTTAACTGACTTTGAGTTTTGATCAAATACAACCACATAATAATGTATCGTGTCATAGTTTGTAGTCATGACCAGTTTTAAGTTCATCTGGAACCTGGGCACCAATATCCACAATCATTTCTTCATCTGCCATCGAGCAGTTTGTCAAGCCTCCACTCTCGTCATTTTGTGAAAGTTTAAAGCACCATCTCACCATCTTAAATCAGATCAGATTAGAGCAAACAAGGTCTCAGTGTGAGTTTCACACACTGTTTGCCCTCTCTCAACCACAGAAACAGTTGCTTACAATAATGGCTGCTTTACAGCCACAGTATCACATTGCACCAGAAGCTGCTCTGCTGGAATCATAATTAACAGATGCTCTCTGTGAGACCAGTAGTTAATGAAGCCACATAATCGTTACTGCATTGCCCTGAAAATTTGATTCTCTTCTCATAAAAGAAAATGAAGTAATTAACTGACTGCTCTGATGATTGCACACGGTTTAACAGACTGCAACTTCATCCTTCTTCAAGAGAAATAAATTACTCAACACTAACTTTTCTTCATTTTTCATAACTTGAAACTTAACATAACATAAACTTAACACAGACCAGTGCCAATTATATAGAAAATGTTCTAAATAGGTTATTACTGTTGCAGTGTTTGTTATTACAAATAGCTTACAAGATGGAAACTGAAAGATTTTCCTGACAAAATAATTTACATATATATTTGTTTCACCCTGCTGTCCCAATTTCTACTCCTGCCTCGCATTTGCCAGACCCAGCACCAATTAACCAGGCCATACTTCTTCTGCAGCCATTACACTTGGCAACAACAAAGTGAAGATAAGTCAAATGTAAGTCAAAGCAGATGTAGAGCCTGAACTGCACATTTAAATAGCCGGCCTGCACTGAAAACACTCCTCTTACTGAAACAACAGTTTACTGTGCTTCAAAGGTGCCCGATGCAAATCTGTTCCTTTACAGCGCAGAGCCAGGCCCAGTTACTCATCGACTAGCAACTCCCCCAGCTTTCCAGTTGAGATTAACTGTATGTGCAGGATGTAATCATGCTTGTGTGAATGCTGAGGCAGCTCCCACCTAATGATCACATCCTGCTTAACAATTCATTACAGCTCATATGATGGGCTGTGCACAAGCTTCCTGATCTTTATTGAGCACACTCCTCGGTCATCATGAGGTGAACTGGTTATATGGACAGGATATTATATGGACAGCATAAAAGTTGCAGTACTCGTCAGTCACTTGAAATTATTAGCTTTTGGTTGACAAACAGTGAAAGCTCCTTCTATATTTTTTTTTCTATGACAACAATAAACATCCACACACATTAATTCACTCAGAGCACACAGAAAAAAAAACATTTATTCAAATAAGACAATACATAAAATACTGAAAAATGTATATTCAAACGATGGCTGTAACTAACATCTCAGGATAATGGCTGAGGCAAAAGATGAAAGCTACCAAAATGAGTTCAGATGACAGAGCCCTTCATTTAAGTGGAGAACAATAAGATGTGATTGTCATCATGTTCCAGTTCCACGAGCAAAAACACCACCTCAAATTACTTAAAGCAATACACTGCAAAAGAACCACAAGTGTCCCATGCATGTACAAATATTGCATAGCTCATAGAGAAGAATATCCGTATGCCCTTAACTTCATCGCTGTGCGTTCATTCACTTCAGGTTTTGTCCTTTGCCTTATAAATACTAAATATCTAGTGTGTCATTATAGGAAGACATCACTGGGGGTATCACATGTGCAATACAGGTAGATCAACTTTTTATGCATTCTTAGATGCGCTCGAAAAGCAGCAATCCACAGTCAGGTTCACCTCAGGCTCAAAATGTGGAATGAACAGCCTTTTCTCCCAACAAGAGACCGATCCAGGTTAAGCCCTTTTCCAGGTGGTGATGAAAATGTGAAATATCTGTTTCATGAAAATACATTTGTTCATCAACTGTAAATCATTTGAGGATCCTGAGATTTCAGCTTCATCCAGTAGTTTACTCTCTTCACTGAGGTGAGGACAGCTGGAGAAGAAGCTGAAGACGACTGATGTATGATGTATGGTTTTTTTGACGGTGGGAGTGCGAGACAGTCACTGTGCTGAGGTCCACCATGCTGTCAACCACGAAGCCCTCTCAGATTCTTATATGGAAAGTACTTCAGTCACAAAAGAGAAAACAGGAAAAACTGATCACTGAAACAGTAATATTCATTGTGCATACAAACATACTTGCTGTACAGACGCTCAGCGGGGAGAGATGCTTGTGAGGTTGTATGCATGTTAATGAATGGGTATAATGGAAGCCGAGGATTAAAGTGATGATGGCAGAGTGATAATAAAATGATGAAAATGATTACCAGCCATCTGGGGAATGAAAGCCAGGGACACTTGCTTCCCACTTTGCTGCTGCACAAGGAGTAATGCAAGTACTGACTGGTTTTAGAGTGCAACTGCTTTTCTGATATAATCTTATGTATACAATTATTGACAAAAGGGATGTGCCATATTGTATCATTCACGATAATATCAATCCAGTTTTTTAATATGATTTTTAAAAATCATAATGTGAAAATGGCAAAATTCCAACTTGCTGATGTAATGACATCATATAGAAACAACATATACAAACAACAAGCATGGCTGAAAGCAAAAGTAACACTGCTATCATCTCCACGGTGAAGTAGTTAGGTCCACAAAAAGGCAGCGACTTCAGAAGTGTGGAAGTGGTATGGTTACAATACAATTATTTCACCACCTTGAACAGAAGCACCTGGTTGATTATGAACAGGGTCAAATATCCTGCAAAGCATATTTTGTTATTTTGTCAAGAATATCAGAAATGCCCTGAAATACTGTGATATTATTTTAGGGCCATATCATCCTCCTCTAAATGATGAATTATTTGATATAAAATAATCTTCAAGCATTAGTTGTATTAGGTTAGGACAGTTTTAATACCTTAAAAAGTCAGGAGCCCTCAATATCATATTTTCAAAATCAGCAAAGGAGAGTTTGTTGTCTCCATCCAAATCAGCCTCCTCGATGGTTTTCTCACACACCAGCACCACCTCCTCAGGAGTCAACTCCTCCTTTGTCAGCTTATTCAGAGTCTTTTCCAGGTCCTCTTTGCACAGGTAGTTATCCACATTGAAATCTGTGAGCAACAAGGATTACAGCAAATAATTAGATCATTTTATTTTACCCATGGTAAATTACAATTACAATTAAAGAATAAATGTTGTAAGAATTTCTCGTTACCGTATATTTTGAAGGCATATATGGCCTTCAGTTCCCTAGGAGCTGTTTCACTGAGGACTGAGAACATATCCACAAATTCATTGAAGCTGAGATTCCCCATCCCATCCTCTGAGAAAGACTCTACTATCCTGTTGCGGAATGGGTTTTCCTTCAGATGAATGGGATAGCAACATTTACATTTATTAATCTAAATGTAATTTCACTGCAGTGAGGATCATATACATGTAACAATATACAGTACAGCCTTTAGTTTGTGCAAGAGAAGAAATTCATGAAAAACATCCTGAAGGAACTAGTTTCATAACCGTGTGGTTTTACATGCTGTTGTCAGTTTCACATAAGCTGCAAGGGTATAAACCATTTATTCTGCTGACTGAAGAGTTCAGCTGAAAAATGGCTGACTCTGTCTTTCCTTGTAAGGTGATGCCAATATTTTCTCCTCCTTTGCTCAACCATAAGTTGATTTTAATATATATGGTAATAAGCTAATTTAAGAGAACACTGAAAGGAGGCCATCAAAAGAGACAATTCTATACTATAAGCACTTGAGTTCAATACAAGCTCAGTTAAAGACACCATTGGCCATCAAAAGCTATTTTAAATGAAATCAGGTGAACAACTTGCGACACATCAGTGCAGCCTGAGTCACCATAGTCAATTCAACACAGCTCATTGAAACAGAGTCAGAAATTAATTTATATAAAGCTTTAGAGGACACTGGCCCTGCAGTCAAATGACAGCTTTACAGGCAACCCAATTATGGCCACAGGAAGGACACATCTCTGTACTAAACTACTGGAGGATAAGGCCTCAGTAAAAATTATAATGTCTGGTATGTGAAAAGTGGAAATAAATGTGGCTGTCATGTTAGGCAACATGCCATTTCTAAATTTATGGATTTTTTTTTCTTTTTCAAATGGCCTCAAAGTACTTAAAAATAGGAGGGGAATGCATTGCTGCCAGGATAGAGCATTTCATGGCACATTAACTTTCATAAGATCACACAGAATGTGTCATACACTCAGATCAGTTATGGTGACTGCAAAAAAATCAATTCTGTCCTCTGGAAGAGAGGGTGTATTGATTAGGTGTTGGCCCGCATGAGCCTAGGGTGCCACATTTGAGTCGGAGTGTCCTTTTTTTACCTTTAACTCTGGCATGTTGACTATCAAGGCTAAAGGCACTTTACAATCAGGTTCTTTGGTGTAGTCCATCGGTACAAGATGAGGAGCCAACTCATGGTATCTGCCGTGCAACCTATAATAAAAAATAAAAACACAATTTTTAACATAACTGCTTATTTTTATTCTACTGGCTTTATGTGTCTGAAAATAAGAAATACACAAAAAAAATGATCCTACGTAAAGAGACAAAGTTCATATATTAAAGAGAGGACAATATGACTGTTTACTCTATGTTTCACTCCACATATAGCTGTAATCATGTGGAGGAACATGTAGCACAGCTATTGTAATAATTTGTTAAAGGATACTGATTTATGAATAGCACAGATATATAACAGTTTTGGAATGGGTATAAATAGAAACACGGCCACAATCAAAAATGGTGGTTAATCTCAAAAGAAGCTTAAAACACTGCAATTTAAAAATGTTAATACTCTAGACACTCTAGACTGGATTTAAAGAGGAAATAATCCAAACCACTAGATGTTTTTGTCTACACCATGGACCTTTTGAAAAAGGAGGAAAGCTTCCTTCAATCAAATCATTCTCTAAATACTTTTTTCCTCACTCATTTAATCCTCTCTCCTTCTTTCTCACTCCTTGTCTGTCTCTTGCTCTGTCTTGTGTCTTGCTCTCTTTGTGACAGTTTTTATCAAGAATAGCCACTGTCAATAAACTGTAAGGATACCTTTTTATGTATGATAAACATGTCAGAAGAGTCAGCGCTAATCTATGGCCCCCTTTCACTCTGTCCTTGAATAATCGTGACATGTGGTGGCTCTGAAACCATTTGTCAGCAGGGACACTGGTCTTAGAGGACAAACTCACTACAATTAAATTAGATAAGCCTGTCAAAATGATGGAGTTTCATTGGTATGCTGCAGGAGGCGGATGGTTAAACCTACAGTTTTAATGTACCATGACCCTTGAAAATGTTTGGACTGTACAGCTTGGAAATGCTTTGGAAGACAATTGTTTGTTTTTCATAATTCACACATTTGAAATTAGCTCTGTGCCACTACACTTCTCTGTACTGCTCTACATTAACAATCACTCTTCATATACTTATTGATAACTTTCCAATATGACTCTTAGTGATGTGTAGCAAGACTATATCAATTGGTTCATTTTCCTCAATTTAATACACATTTGATGATCCAAAACAAAAATGCTGAAGTATTATGATCTAGTGTTAATATGGGATATGACATAAGGCTAAAGGACTAAAAACCAGTGACCTTATAACCATCAGTGATAACCTGTTTCTATGATGTTACATAACTGTGCTGTAACAGTTGCAGCTGTGCACAGAAACAAGGCATGTTTTATGAAGGTCATAAAGTGTACGACCCTATTACACCCTCTGCTGATTGTCGATTATATCTCCAGTCCAGTGCTGGCCTTGGAATCAAAGTCAATTCAATATCACTGAGGAGGAACAAGTGCACGCACACAAGAGGAGAAGACAAATACATATTTGATGGAAATGAAACAGCAGTAGAATTGGTGAAAATAACATAATTGACAATACTGTGACCAATGTAGTGAAATGTTAAAAGGAGAAAAATAGAAGTATCATTAAAGAAAGTCCTGCTAAGAAATGTAGTGGTAAGGCTGTTGTTTTAATGTATGATGCTAAGTTACACCCTAAAACTGATTATATCATTTCTGTATAACAAATAAAATCAAATAAGCATTTCTCATATAATCCATTGTATCTGAATGCTTCAGTAATTCCTAGTTGGTCAGGTCATTTTAGAAGATACACAACAGGATTCAAATGTGTGCAGTGTCTTATCATTACAGATATTGATATTATATATTATATATAATTATAATATTACTGCATTAAAACAACCATTACTGCACATACAGAGGAGCAAATCAACCCCGCATTCCTGCAGACCTGCAATCAAACAATTTAATCTTCATCATCTAAAATTACACTGCAATATTCTTGAGTATCTGCATTTAATTTCTTTAAGTAGCCATTTAATCGTCCAATATCAAGAACCACTGACAGCAGACACTGAAACATGAGTGGCACTGGTCAATTTCATTAGAAAGAAAAGCTAGTAATTAGTTTAATTTATACATAATCATCAACATGGTGAGTGACAGGTTGGGGAGGGGGGCTACCCCAGTGAGACATGATACCTGGTTCAGTGTAGATTTAAATATGTGTGATGTTTTTATGTGCTGAGTTGCACATGTTGAAAGAGGTAGAAATGTGAGACTTCATTAGATGATGCTGAAAACAACACCAGAGTCAAAAGACCTTCAGAGGTTTAGGTGACATCCTGCTCTGCTATGGGATTGAACTTTCTAGCTCTTCACTGACAAAGACCTGAAATATGTGTTTGCATTTTTTTTGTATTTTTTCCCGTTTTAGAATCAGTTAATTAAATTGTGTAATACTTCAGTTATGACAAACAAGAAGTTTAAAAAAATGATATTATAAGTTATGTATATTATTCCAAATATGTCAGTAATTTAAAAAATGTTATCTTTAGCCTGTTAGAAAAAATTGTCTTGTCAGAATTACTAGACTACAACATATCTTCTCTGCTTTAATAGTGCCCAAAATGTACAAGTCCAAACTGCCAATGAAACCAACACTGCATATGAAAGTTTCTCAAGTGAGAAGATGTTTGCTCTCAGGACTTGGCTCACAAATGTGTGCACTAGAAACACACACACACACACCTCTTACAGGACACAGATCGATTTATTTCAAATAACAAAGCTACATCGCCCACAGGAAGTGGGAAGCAGCCATCGTGAAGATGGGAAAAGGGGAAGACTGAAAACTACCAGAGCCTAAAGATTTTTGTTTGATTTGTTAATGGACTATTTATTTTGAAATATTATTTATTTTCTTAGTAGATAGGTTTCAGTTAACTTGTTATGTTATTATAGATGATGATTTGATGGTTTAATTGTTAGTCACTGTCCCCCTTTTGTGTCTGTGTTGGACTAGTCCACGTGTATATATATATATAAACCCTGTGTTTCACTTGTTAGAGAGGTCAGTTTTGATTGTGTTGCCTTAAGTTGAAGCCTTAGTTTCATTATTGTTTATTTGACCACAGATTTTTGGGCCCAACTTTTGTTCTTTTTCTAGTTATTTAATCATTAATTTTGTAACTTTTTTGGATTTTTGTATACTTAAATTAAATATTTTCCTTTTTACACCGGTGTCCTTTGTCTTGAGTAATGTCTTTGAGTAATGTGAGTTTTTTTTGTTTTGCATTTGATCATACAAGTGAAATGTTTCAAGGCTTTTCCCCTCGGTACATTTGTAACATTATGATCCAAGGTATATGCATGAGCAACACATGGAAATCAATATAGCTGTACAGCAAATAAAACTCCACTTACCGCAGGATTTCTTTGCGAGTAAAAAACGTGCAATCCTTCAATGAGAAGAAAACAGCGTGTCAAATGTCACATTTCACTGACCATACTGTGATAAATACATGGCACAATAATCATTTTACATCATCTACAAAGGGCCTGAAAACCATGACACATCTATGAGTCACAGAAAATACCGAAAGGCATGTGAACAGCCCTTACTGTAAGCGTTACACAAGCTCTCCGGTTTCTGTTAAATGATGATGCTTGTGAGTGTTGTCACCTGCCACTTGCAATGGGAATGATGAGGCAGGGGAACATGATCTAGTGTTGTCTGTAGGAGGCGTGCATGTGTTGGCACATGCGTTATCCAACAGCCCCACTAGAGGCACTTCAATTTACATCTCCCATTGTATCTATTCTGTCTGAGCTGTGCTCCTGAGTGTGAGAGGCAGAGCCAGCTCTAAACACAGTGTAACCTTTGTTGATGCAAAGTCAAATAAAAACAGACCTACTAGCAGTATTTGGTTGGTAATACTTGTGTGTGAACATATTTACAGCAATAAATGGCGAGTCATCAAAACCTGCAATACTCCATCATACACCCAACAAAATGAAAAGATCAGTGAAGTGTTTGTGCATTCCTCAATCTGGTCCATGAACTTTGAACACCTTTGTAACCAAAAACAAAGCCTAAGGCAGCTGGTGCCTCATGTATCCTAAATATTGTATCCTACCAATAAAATAAACAGAAACAGAAAGCAACAGTCTAACAAGGGCTTGTAAAGAGTAACAGGAGTAACCAGAGAGGCTCTTGAGAACCAAACTGTCTACTGAGAGTAGAGTTTCACAGCATATCACGCTGGCTTGACATCAATTATTAAGTCACGCCTAATGACATGATAAACCTGTGCAGATGAAGATGCGTTTCCTCACATGGAGAAGCTGGACTAGTGCAGGCCATAGAAGGTCAGGTCTTCTTAGATGGTCCCACAAAGAATACAAGATCCTGCAGTTTGCAATGAAATCAAAACCCTCTGCTAATCTCACCTATCAAGACTTGCACTGCTTGCATTGGACTGACATCATCAAGTATTAGCCTATTAATGATCAGTACAATTCAATATTGAACATTTTCTTCTCTATCTTACAAGATCTACATTTACACATTAAAGCTAAGACATATAAAGGTGCTGTCAGTAGTGACAAGCTTAATATCAGAAAAATAATGATAAAATAATATTGTGTTATAATAATATGCCATCATTATATTCATAACATTCCTCACTGAACTAAACCTAGGACCTGTAGCATAGGTCATCATTTACATCTAGAAATACTAAATAAATATCAGGACATTTGCCTTTGCTGGTTTGGGTGTTGACAATATTAAAGAGTGGGCTATGATGGAGGAAATAACAGTCTGTAGCTTTCCTAATTCAAGTAGACAGTGGCATGCAATCTCACCTGGTAGGCATCCAGTTGCTCGTCGGTAAATATGGTCTGCTTATTACCCATCTCTATCAAGTCATCTGTTGTTTGTACACATTCACAACACTGAACGTCCAAAGCCTTTTCTCATTGAAAGGCATTTAGGGGCTCTCGCGGAGTCAAAGTCTCCGCACAGGAGGAGTCGACGACGCTGCAAACTCTCAAAAAATGTTGGTGTCCATACAGGTGATGTCGGCCATGACTGCAATAACGAATAAGATGCAAAAACATAACCAGGTGAAAGTAAAAGAGAGAGAGCGGAGCCCGGTTGTGTGGACTGGACAGCGGAGGTCGTATGTATGTGGAGTTCAAGGACTGTAAGCTGATCTGCTTCTCCTCTGCTGTCCACTGGAGTCAAGACAAACCAATAGCACCTCAGCTAAATAAATAAATAAATAAATAAATAAATAACAGTGAGCTGGAGCCTGCTGGTATGAGCTGTGTAAACTGGGGTGCAGGGCTCCTTGTGATCAAAAGGATAGATGCACACGTACCTGTCCTGCTTTCACATGATAGATTTTAATGATGGTTGGCCTGAAACAACTTCATTCTTTTTGATTGAGGAAAAAAAATATATTATTATTATTATTATGTTAGAAAGGGAGCACTTTAATGTGCTAAATGGTCAAGGAGATGCTATGATGTTATGTAGTTTGGCATCATTCAATCTATAACCATATTTTATAACTGTTTTTTGTAGATTAAACTCTTAATTAGGTTGATGTTAAATTCTGAATCTTAACTGTGAATGTAACATACAGGATTTGTCTAAAATGGACTGTAGTGGAAGTACAAAGTAGCAGCATCAAGAGGAAATATACAGTACACCTGAGTAAAAAAAAAAACACAAATCTAAATATTTTTTTAGAAATACATCTTGCTTTACTTTCAATGACAAGAAAAGATTGGGGAAGTTACTGTCTCTGTCTAGTGATGGTGGGTTATTGTATGCATGCAGCCTCCTCCATCTGACAGAGCCAGGTTTCAGTGTAATGCATCCCTACATTTCATTACAAATGCAACGTCCCTTACTGACCTTTGCATTCTTTATGATTTGGTGTTTATCACTGACTATTTGCATACAATACTGGTTTAAATATATATATCCAGCTTACCTCTGTACCCCTCTCTGTTTCAGCTCTGGTAGTCTATAATGCTGCTCAAATTGCTTTTTAATGTACCCTGGATTTTGACAAACTGCATTTTCTTCTTGAGCACAGAATAATCTGCACAATTAGAAACATTTATAGGCTATGAATTTAAAGGCAGAATGTGGCGGTGGAGGCATGTAGATGTTTTTCATATGTTTGAATCGTTTTTTTTCTGTTTTATGGTGAATTTTTGTTTAACATGTTGTATATGTTTCATTTTATGTTATAATTTGGCTGCTACCTTGGCCAGGTCTCTCTTGTGAAAGATTTATCTCTCAATGTGACTTCCTAATAAAATAAAAAATACATTAAATGTATGATTTTGGTACCATAATAGATACTTGAATGCACTTTCCATTCAAATCTACTTTAAATGGTACATTTTATATAGGCTATTTCACCACTGATTGGATTAGAATTTTCAAGCTCATTATTTATCACAATTTTGATCTGAATCTGTACAATTATAGACTATCAATTAGATCAAATACAAAACATCTTGGAAAAAAAATTTCCGTTTGTGCTGGAACAAGAACAAAACTTTTAATTGATACCACAGTAGCCTATAACCTGTTGCACCATAGCAACATGGAGCAAATACTGGAGCATTTTCCCCAACCAGGTCCTCATCCTCCATCAGCCCTCCTCCTCAGCTCACTGCGTGCTGGACTGCGGAGGCTGAGGTCCGTCTCATCCACCTGGTGCTACTGCAGCACACTGAGCGAGTCCTGTCCGCACCACAGGACAGATGCCAGTTTCACACTTCCCCCCAAATTACCACTGCCTTGCCTTGTTGTCACTACACTGGTTAAATCGTCGCTCTTAATTACGAAAGGTAGCTTTCTAAGTAGCAAAGTTGCCCACCATGGACGTAAAGCGAGATAAAGACCAAGGTAAGTTATGATGGATAGCTCGTTGCTACGTCGCTATGCTAGCCATTAGCGGCTTATGCTAAATGTAGCAACAGCGTATCGTTTGCTGTTACACAACATTTTACGTGGTTCATCATCAGAAAGGGGGAAAGGGGACTATTGCCATTTTCATTAAATAACCCACCCACTTTCACTCGGCTGATTCATCCTCACGACATCACACATCCGCCGCCTCACGACTCTCACAGCAATGAAACAGGTAGCTAACATTAGCCACCAACATTTTAATGGTTGCTCACTGTCAAGCTAAAGATCGTCACCTTCATTTCTTGTAGGTGTCAAACATATGCACAATATATGTTTGGTGGCACGCCTCCCACTCACCAAAGTTTTTTAACCAGTTTTATGTACCAGTCCTTGTATCAGCTGAAATATATAAAGTTATTTAAATAAAGACTGCGATGATGTTAATCTGAAAACAGGATGTGACAGGCGACCGCATCATTAATTAAGGTTATGTCTGGTTAACAAGCGGCTCGACTCAGGAAAGTAAGTCATTCATTCGTGCAGGCTCACAAAAATTGTTCATGTGTAGTTTGTGAGCTGGGGACTGATTCTGCCTCGGGGAAATAAACCAAATATAACGCTGAATTGTTATTCATGCTACCCCCATCACTAACAATATACAGAGCAGCAATCTGCCTCTTTGTGACCCTGAAACTCAGCATGCTGCCAGATATGATATTCATGGTCTGTTTAAATTGGCTGAATGTACTGTTTAGAAATGATTGCATGAGTTATCTGCTTGTTCTCCTGTAAACAGGGGCAGACACATTGCTTCCAGCGCTCTCCTTTCGCAGTGCTGACTCACAAAAATAAGGAATCTGTGGTTGTGCTGCATATTTTTCAGGAAAGTGAATGTGCTTTATTATTGCTGTGTTTCTTCCAGATGCAGACTGTGAGAAGGTAACTGCGGTGCTGCTCAAGTCACGTACAGGAGAATTCGATTTGGAGTCAATACTTTTTCTTAAATTGAGAGGTCTTGGTAAGGTCAGATTATTTTATTCACTATTTAAAATTGTCAAAAATTGATTCATAATTTAATTTGTTGTATGATATATTATGTGTCTTACAGGAATACATGATCTCGGATGCATAGGGGAGTGCATGAATTTGGAAAGACTGGACCTTTCTGGAAATAACATCACAAATTTAGCTGCGCTGTCATCTCTTCGGCTTCTTTGTGTTCTCAATTTGTCTGCTAACAGGATTTCCAATTTGGGTAAGGCGTGATTACGTTTTTATTTCCGTGCTGTAAAAGCACCTGTCATAGTCTCCACTATGAATAGGATTAGATTTTTTTTTTAATTTAATGGGTTTTTTTTTAATATTTCCAGAGCCCCTGCACAACTGTGACAATTTACAGAACTTAAACCTGGCTGGTAATAACATATCCAGGTATCACTATGTATTCATTCTCAAATGCCTACCCTAGATTAATAAAAATGTGGATATACTGTAAATTACTTGTTAATTGCATATGTAGTTGTTAAGCATGAAAATATTTTGCTATTTGTAATTACAGTTTTAAAGAACAGTATTCTGAGCTGGTCATGTAAAATAATTTCATATCTGTTTTGTTTTGTCTACAGTATTGAGAGCTTTCACTGCCTTAAGTCTTTGAGAAAGCTGGAAAATATACGACTTAAAGACAACACATACAATTACACTAATCCAGGTAATTTTCATTTTCTTTGTTTGAAAACAAACAAGACATTTGATTGAAAAATCTTTGTAAGTAAACTCAAAATGACGTGTCTTTCAGTGTGCAGAAACACACCATATAGAACCATAATTCTTGAGATGTTCCCCACCATCAAAGTGCTGGATGGTAAGATTGTTTTTATCTGATTGTTTTTATTTTTTTGTATATGCTATGTTCTTGAGAATACGTTATCGTGTGTTAACTTTTTTTCTTTATTTAAATTGTAGGTGAGAGAGTGGTTGGACGTGGTAGTGATTTGTACCAATTATGTAAAGACATCGATGACACCATCAAAGGTACCCCTGGTAACTAGTATGCTAGTTTATCATGGTTGATAACTCCACCGATCAGATTAAGTTGATGAATGTAGTATTTTCATGTTATAGTGACTTTACTGGCATGTCTTTGGTGTTTTCATTTTCAAATAAAACCTAGTTGAGCTGAAAGGCTGTGATAAATAACTATGTTTTTGTTTCTTTTTGTGCATGGTTAGCTGGTTTATACAAGAATGGACAGCTCATTGAACATCCTGATTGCAAGCCATGGGTGGAGGATACTTACTGGGAGATAAAAAGATCAAACAATGCCATTATTGAGGAAGCATACAAACAGTTTAATGGTAAGAGGTTTTGTTTGCATGTGATCTAACCAGTTGTCTATTCAGCTGGTTCATGTTTAGTGCAATTTCTAATGTGATCTTTGTCCAATATTTCTCATTCTACAGATGTTCTTCATGAATGCAGACTCCTTAACAACAGAGCAACTCATGTGATTTCTCAAACTGAAAGATCTATGAGCCTGAAGAAGCAGCCAAAGCAGTATGCCATCTGAATTGAGCTCTTTTGGACACTTTTGTGCTCAACTTTGTGATGTACGATTAAAAAAGAAAAGAAAAAAGGCCATGGCTATATGTACTGTAGATTTTTCAAATTACTAAGCTATATCCAAATGCTTGACGACTATTATTGTCAGACACACATGTTCTGTGTTGCAATGTGAGGCATTTGTTGAAATTGTATCTCATCCTATGCATTGTGTATCAGAGGATACATATAAGTGGTTTAAAATACTTTATCCATACTGACACCCCTCAGTTTGGTTCAAAGATGTCTTTACTTGCACAGTGTGCATTTTGTACCATGTTGTAGCCCGCATTAATGCTGAGAGCTATGCTGCTTAAAAATTTGTATCAGTTTTCAGTAATTAAGAGCTTTTCCATTTTGCATTGCTGGATAATTTTGGGAGCTTCCCATGCTGTATGCTTTCTTTGTAAGTTGAACTTTTGCAAAACGTGATTGAATGATTGTTTCAGCTGTTTCTACTTGTTTTATACCATAAAGTTTATTATGTGTACAACCAGCTCGAGTAGTAATACAATCCTTAAAAAGATGTAAAGGTGTATTCACAAATTAAATTTTTATTCATATCTGTATGGTCTACTTTGGGACAATTAATACATACATACATAGTATAAAGTGTCTGCATATCCAGAGTCAAAAACGGATTATTGACGTGGTTTAAGGATGGACCGCCCTGGTATGGGCGAAATGAAGAGTAGAGGTCACCCATGCTACAATTAAACAGTCCACTGGCGCCACCTGCAGGTAATGTCCTACAAAACAGCCACATTATATTCCTCAGGCATGGAGGAGTTTTAAATTCATATAATACTAAATTCAGTACATTGTACACATTTCCTCTTGGACAGATTTTCAAGCTCAAATATGTTTTATGTTTTCTTGCTTTTATCCCTGATTCCAATGCATTTCAGACCAACAATATCGCATTAGCCTATTTATAATAATGTATACTATTTTTATGACAAGCAAATATTTTGTGTTATATGCTAGATATGCGCTATTATTACACGACAGTAAAAATAAAGTCACATCCATAAACCTTAATCAGAGTAATGCCGGAATGTAGACCATGAGTGGACGAAGTAAGTATAGCCTAATAATTATCAAAATTATTGAAGAAATAAAAAATAAGTGTGTAATTTGACGTAGTAATAATAAAATAATTGAAATTCACAAGAGTCATGGCGTTATCGACCGTGTGAATTTATTGTATGCGGAAGGGGAAATGTTCAGAGCGGAAATCCGTTTTTTGCTGTAGTGAACTGAGTGAGCTTGATTACTGCTGCGGCTGCATCGACCTTGGTGGCTAGCTCAGGATGGCAGGGAATGCGTGGAGGTCAGCGGTATGTACCAGAAAAATATATAAATTCTTTTTAAAAAAAAAACCTAATAGCACCAATTGCATGTCATTGGTTTCCAATTCAACTAACGCTAGGCTATTTGACAGTCGTGCACACTAACGCAGAGGCTACTAGCTTGAAGTTACTATAGCAACCTGACTCCTGACCGCTAAGTTAGCGTTAGCATTTAATAACATGTAACTAACCTACTTATTCTCGTTTATAATAGCTACACTGTGTTAAGAGTTTAGCGTTGGCGTCATAGGTAATTTGCTCAAGTTGAACGTGTCTTGATCAAGCTACAGTCTGGCAACAAATGTCTATGAAATGTCCCTTATCTGCAGATTCTTAAACTGCTAAGACAGTGGGGTTTATCGAGCAATGGCAAGGATAAAATCAAGGCAGAGGAAGTAAGTTAAGCTTGAGTATTAAAACGTTGACTACGTGGCTTGAGGAAAAGAACTAGCTAGCTATCTCCCACAGTAGTATAGTTATCCAAATCTGAAACGGGCATTTCTTTTCTAAGTCAGTAATGTAATCTGTTGTGCTCCAAAGCTGAAGGTGACTTCTTGCTGTGCTGTGTCTATTAGTTAATTGACGCTACATTACTACATAATGTGTATGTCAGTATGCCATCCTCGTTGCCCTTGCTGGTGTTACAGGGCCTTCAACCTCCACCCATACACGGATGTGGCATGTGGGTGATGGTGCTATATCATCTCCAGGCTAACTCATTTGTTAATAGTAATTTATGCTAATCAAGCCAACAGAAGTGTGCTTTTTCAACACAGCTAACATGCTAAGAAACAAGTAATGATTTACTTTACTCCTGCTATGAAATACAGTCTCGTCTTTCAGAATGTCCTTTGCAGATTGTTCCCAAGTCATCTATCTATCTATCTATCTATCTATCTATTGGTCTGTCCCTTGTGTGTTTGGCATTGCAGTAATTATATCCTTATACCATATTTTTTTGGTCAAACCTTACAGTTATACAGATAAAATATGCTATACTGAGACTGCATAATTCTTGGGTGATTCGCTTTACATCATAACTCTTTTAATACAAGATAGTAGTAATTATTAGTCTCAGTATAAGTGAGACAGCTTACTGTATATCGGAAATAGGTGTTAAATGTGTTGCCTTGTTTATTGTCAGGTGTCCCGGGCGGTCGGAGCTCTGAGGAGAGACTCTCCACAACCCAGGACATACATGCGTGGGGTATGTATCCTAGAGCTAGAGTACATTTCTTCCTGAGATATTCTTGCTTATATTAAATAGTGACACTTTCTCAGAAATGCATTATTATTGCTGTATCATTGAATGTTATGTGATTTTGTTCTGCCTCACAGATGCATACTGTTACTTTAATCCCTGGTGATGGAATTGGTCCAGAGATCTCCACTGCTGTCATGAAGATATTTGAAGCAGCTAAGGTAAGTACCGGACAACCATGGAAAAACAGTATCCAGCAAAATTATTTTTAGGTTTCAGTAATTAATACTTTTGTCTCAAATCTGGAATATGTTAATATGACAAATCTTTGTACATTTCAATGATCTAGGCACCTATTCAGTGGGAAGAGAGAAATGTTACAGCCATCCAAGGACCTGGCGGCAAGTGGATGATCCCTCCAGATGCCAAAGAATCGATGGACAGGAACAAAATCGGCCTAAAAGGTAGCCTGCGTAACACACTTATAATATATAATAATGTAAATAACTAATATATATAATATACTAGTAGTTTTTCCTATCCCAGTAGTTTTACTCTCATTCAGTGCCACAGCAAAAAATGTAAAGTGAAAGTGAGAAGTACATTTAAATAAAGACCAATATAAATAATAATAAAAAGTTGTACAAATACTTACTGATAAATAATATGACCCGCTGGTTTAGATCTTGCCCCTCCAAAGGATGTTTTCATTTGGTGTTGGCAAGTGACCTAGTACATAATTTTGAATGACTCAACAATCTGCAGGTCCTTTGAAGACACCAATAGCTGCTGGCCATCCCTCCATGAACCTGCTGCTGAGGAAAACTTTTGACCTCTATGCCAATGTGCGCCCCTGTGTGTCCATTGAGGGCTACAAGACCCCCTACACTGATGTGAACCTTGTCACCATCAGGGAGAACACTGAGGGTGAATACAGTGGGATTGAACATGTGGTAAGAACCTTTAACAACACATTACACATTACAGGCCTATTTAATTTTCTTTACATCAAAATATTACGTTCCTCTCTGTTGTCTGTTTGTTGCTTCCCAGGTGTGGACACCTTTTGCTGTTTAGGAATATAACCTTTAGCATCATCTTGAAATCATCCAAACATAATTTATGGTTAACAGATGTTTCCTGAGTCTAATCTTCCTTGTATTCATTTATTTTCAGATTGTTGATGGAGTTGTACAGAGCATTAAGCTCATTACAGAGGAAGCTAGCCAACGCATTGCAGAGTATGCGTTTGAATATGCCAGAAATAATAATAGGGCCAGTGTTACTGCTGTTCATAAGGCCAATATTATGTAAGTTGTATTCATTACAAATTACTTTAATTTGTTATTCTCAAGGTATTTGCCTAAATTAAATGGTTGTTCTCTATTGACATGTTTTATTGTAGGCGCATGTCAGATGGACTCTTCCTACGAAAATGCAGAGAGGCTGCTGAAAAGCACAAGGATGTGAAATTCACAGAGATGTACTTGGATACTGTGTGCCTTAATGTAAGTCCCAATAGCTTTTGTTATGAATTACTTGTGAATTAAAGTTTTTGATGGATAAGAAGTAATGTTTTGTGAAGGGTTTGCACATTTAACATGCCTAATTATTAGTGTTATTGTTTGTACCTAATTCCACAGATGGTACAGGATCCCACACAGTTTGATGTTTTGGTGATGCCAAATTTGTATGGAGACATCTTGAGGTAAATAAATTTGACCAGTAAACCTCTTAGATTGAAAGGCTTCAAAATATAGGTTGTGTTCTCCATAATATTGTGCATCAGAAAAGCAAACTTTTTTTTTTCTTGTTAATTACAGACAATGCAGCTCCTTAGTAAACATATAATGCATTTACACACCACTTAAAAAGTAATTTTTGTTTCATGTTCCATTTTTTTCATTTGCTGTACATGGAGAAATGAGTTAAATCAAGAACATAGTACAGGCAATATGGTTTCAACCAGGCAGTATTAAATGTTAAATAATGATCATTTAAAAGTTACCAAATCAATTGATCTAAACTAATCTGGAATATAATAATTTAATCAATCAAAGAAAAATAAAGAAAAATGTGTAGTGATGAGGCACCCCGACATCAGTTGCAAATGATGAGCCTATGTCTAATTAGTAAGGTCATATACATGCACAGGAATAAACCTGAAGCTAACCGCATATGTTTACATTACAGTGATCTTTGTGCTGGACTGATTGGAGGTCTTGGAGTGACCCCTAGTGGAAACATTGGCGCCAATGGTGTTGCCATATTTGAGTCGGTAGGTTGTTGTTGTTCCCATTTGTCCCAACTGTGTATCCAAGTACAAATAGCACATTAGAAATTCATGGTGTGTGATGAGCTAGTAAAGTTTGTTTTTTCTCTGTTTTTATAAATGTGATGTTTATAGAAATATCAGTAATGATGACTGATTGTGATTCATGTCTTCCATCAGGTTCATGGAACTGCTCCAGATATAGCAGGCAAAGACATGGCCAATCCCACTGCCTTGCTGCTCAGTGCAGTCATGATGCTGCGGCACATGGGCCTGCATGACCACGCTAATAATATTGAAACTGCCTGCTTTGGCACCATTCGAGACAAAAAGGTAATCTAATATTACAAGAAATTCTGACATCATGTTTTGCTTATATGCTCCCATACTGATTCATGACACTTTTATCTTCAAGGTTCTGACAGGAGATCTTGGAGGAAAGGCAAAGTGTTCAGAATTCACAGAAGCAATATGTCAAAGAGTGAGGGATTCAGCCTAAAGGGATGCTAATGGTACAGGGACTCAGTATTTGAGTCTAAGTCTTTAATCATGTCATATTGTATCTGCACAATTCAACCAATAGATGTATTTAAAAAAAAGAGTCAGGAGACTAGGATCCTGTATGTTTTATTTTTTCTCTGCACTCTCCAAAGCACTGTCTTAAAACTCATGACCATCTGTTACTGTATATGTGATAAGCATTTTAATTTTATTCTTCAACTGTGGTGGGTACTGTCTATTTATTGATATTGGCCTCTTGTCTTATGTATTTGACGCTTTCATTTTGACATTGAAAACACAATCTGTAACCCTCGTGATAATCATCTGAGAAACACTCGAAATGCAGATTGCAAATAATTTCATATGTAAAGCTAACTCTTAATGTGAGTATACTTGTTATTTATGCAGTCAGAAAATACAGGCTGGGATATTAAAACATAATCAAGCAACTTTAAAATTAAATTAGCAGGTGTTTTGCACTTAGTCTTCTCTTCATGGCAGTTTTGTTCTTGTTGCAAGTATAATGAATGTATAAAGGGAACAGATGAATATTACAGTGACACGAGAAATGCCAGACTTTTCATTCAGTGCTATCCAAATGACGACTGTGTGTGCAATAAGCCCCATCAGCTGCTGTGATGCTGACACTGGTAATATAGTTATTAGGTTTCGAGTGAAAGTCGTGTACATGAGCACTGTAAAGTTTATCAGTGTTAAGTACCAAATCGTTACATGACACACTGTCTAAGAGGCTGTCCTGCAAGTAACTAAGTGTGATTTTTAGAGAGAGATGTATTTGAGCTTATAAAAAGACATAATTATGCTTTTGTGCAATTCTTGGTATTCTAAGTGAGGTGTGTTGTAAAACTTTTAAATATGGTTTCTGTTATTTTTTGCATTTCTGTACACAAGAAGACACATATATAATTAAATTCCACGCATGTCCACAAGAATGATGCTAGTAACAACTAACAAGTAATTTGCATATTAACAGTTACAGACTAAGCTCTCTAGAAGCATGACACTATTCTTGATAGAGACTCTCTATGACCTTGTGGTACATCTCCAAGACAACAGGGCGACGAAGCTTCATTGTGGGACCTGGAAGGGAAAAATAATGTAATGAGCAATAGTTCACAGCAGTTTCACAATTATATGGCCCTTTACTATTAAAAAACAACAACAATTATAACACGTAAATGTTAAGTAAATCAAATTGTTATATACAATACACGTACAATTGAGCCTTTAGTGTTATGATCTAGGGTAACACTTCATAATTCATAATTTCCTCATGATATCCTGGGAAGTCAAAAGAACATTTAGTACTGATTACAAGAAAAATAGGATTTTTGAAAACTCTTTATCTATTCATCATTAGTTACCAGCAAGTGTATCCTCCCTATATGTCGAATTGTATGTTTGTCTGTTTCTTGTTGTTCTTCAGCTCACTTTTGTTCACCAGTTGAACCTTCCTATGATCAGTAGCAAATAAACTGACCCCCCCCCCCCCCCCCCTTGGAAACTTCCCAGGAAATGACTTAGAAATTACAGACTTGTAAAATAAAGTGTTACCCAGCCTGACCTAACAGTGCACTGATTACTGTTCTGCTAAATTTACCCAGCTCTCCTCCAGAAACAGAAAAGTCCTTTCTCAGGATAGTCCACTTTTGTATGCGTTGAGCATTAGAAGTGGCTGCAGAGTTGACTCTGTCGATTCCCTCCTGAATTGCACGGCACACGTCTTTGTCTTTCCCCTCAATGATGTCAGACACCTTGGTTGCTTGGCTGCCGAGGTTCCGGCAGTATTCCACAGCCTCCAGACTCAGCTCCTCTGTGGGCTCCATGGTCTCTGTATTGCTGCTGGACTGGAATACACAATGAAATCCCATTCATTTTAAGTATTTCCTTCTAAGTCATGATTATAGGTCAAAACAAACAATTGCAGTCAATTGTGAGACAAGTTATTTTAATTGCTTTGGCTCCACTATATTTTCTGGTTTGTTACAAATCTCTCAAGGGAAAACAGAGTGTTGAAAAGAAAGTCTTTGAAAGTATTCGTAAGAACTGAGGCTATGTACACACTGCTCCTGTGGAAATGTAAATTTATGTTCATTAATGATTCATGGTGCACGGCTATGTTTGCAAACAGTTAGATAAAAGTGACAACATAAGATAAGGTTGATAATAAGCCACAATGCAGTGTAGCATTTTCCAGTATTTACAATAAAAAAACTACTTTACCTTTAAGGTCAAAAGCATCGACAAGAACTTCCTCTTGTCCCCTATTAGCATGGCATTGCTGATGATGGGTAGTTCCTTCTTCACTGCTTCCTCAATAGGAAGAGGAGGAACATTCTCCCCCCCAGCTGTGATGATCAACTCTGAATAGAGAGAGGGCACACTGACATGTCAGCTATTTATGAATCTTTACCAGGATAAAGCAGAAGTGACTGTTGACTTCAGTTTTCTAACAATAGCCTTATTTGCTCAGATAGTGCTACCTTTAATTCTTCCAGTGATGTACAAGAAACCCTCTTCATCTATCTTCCCCAGGTCTCCAGAATGCACCCATCCATCTTCATCCATAGCTTCTCTTGTCTTGTCTTCCATATTGAGGAAACCCATGAAAATGTTACGTCCCCAAAAGCAAATTTCACCCGTCCCCTCAGAGTCGACGTCAGCCATTTTGTATTGACAGCCAGGCACCACCTTACCACAGCTTGGTCAGAGAAACCAATTATTTGAGTTATTTTACACTCATAACAAACTTAACATACAATTGTTACAATCTTTGAATTCTTACCTTGGTAGTTTATAAGCTTTGGGACCTGACATGAAGTGAGGTCCTGTGCTTTCACTCATGCCATAAGCCTCATACAAGCGGATGTTCAGGCCCAGGAAAAACTGCACTGTTTCACTACCGATAGGAGCTGCCCCAGAGAAGAACTTCTGACAGCAAGCGAGGCCCAGCTCCGCCCGAAGCCTTTGCAGCACAAGGTTGTTGGCCAGAGAGAAGAGAAATGGTTTCTCATCATCCCTGAAAAAGGAAAAATTTAATTAAATTATGTATTTTAACATCGAAACAGTTCATGTTGAATATATATATTCTGTATTTTAAATGTTATTATCCAAACAAATAACAACCAATGTGACCTCAATAATCCAGCCCTTACTTCAGCATATACTTTTGATTGGTCTCCAGGCTGACTGACATCGCCCAGGTCACCAGTTTCTTTTTCACATAACCACACTCACTAATGGCCTGTTTGATCTTTTCCATCATCTTCTCCCACACCCGTGGGACACCCATGTGGGATGTAGGACAAACTTCTCGCAGTGTTGTTATCAGGCTTCCCTATAATGTGAAGACAGACATGAAACACCTACACTTTTTTCACTTGAAATTTAATTTTGCACAGAAGGTTTTTTTCATTGGATTTCACAGGGTATTACATTTTTCTATCAATTGACACATAGATAGGCCTATTGATATCTAAATTAATTATGGGAAAACACTTTTGACAAAAAGTCTTGGAAATTAGTGTGTAACTCATTTTGTTAGAGCCTTTCTGCTTTGCTTTTGCCTTAGTTGAGTAAAAGTTTGATTCGAGAGTGCTTATTCTTGCACAAAATATGTTCACCTTTGGTATGCTTGATATGCTGTAATGAGTGTCAAAACCCACACGTGAACTAGACATTTTTATTTACCTTTAAGGCATCTGGCTGTGCAAAGTACACCAGCTCACCCCAATGGATGCCAGTCCAGAGATCATAGATCTGAGCAGCAATGTGACTGAGAGGAAGGTAGCTCACGAGTGACTCCTGTTTGGTGTCGGCCGGCTGCATGTCCCCTGCCCTGCTGGCATGGTTGGCAGTCCATGTGATCTGAATATTCATCATAGAGACAGAAGATGTTTGTTGTTGCCATACTTGCTTTGCTTACCATCACAATCATCTGCCTGCATATAGTTATAATAAATCTGTACAGATTAACTGTAATCACAAGAACTCTTACATTGTCATGACTGAGCATGACACCTTTCGGCTTGCCTGTGGTGCCAGACGTGTAGATCAGTACGCAGCATTGGTTTGCTTTCTGGCTGCTGATGATGTCATCCAGTTCTTTCTCAGAAACATCCAGACCCAGCTCCATGAACTCCTCCCACTATCCCAAAACAGAAACATACACCATCATAGCCTGAGCTCAGCAGTCATTTTGGTCCCTATCATTTCATGTGGTGTCAGGAATATACTTACAGAGTAGAGATTGGAAATCTTCTCCTGGACTGGTCCGCTATACTGCACTATGGCTTTCAATTGGGGCAGTCTGTCACGTATCTATTGTATTGAGAATAAGAAGTTTACCACAAAATGTTTTGCATGTAGACAAATCCTCTAGGTTGTTTAAGTAATGGTACCTGCAATATCTTATCCAATTGCTTTTGGTTTTCCACCACAATAATGTTGGCTTTGGAGTCACTAGCCACATATCGGCAAGCTTCTGGTGTGTTTGTGGCATAAATCCCAGTCATTATCCCTCTTTGAGGAAGAGTACAGGTTATTATAAACAAAAGAAAAAGATCAAAGTTACTGAATGTGTGATTGCAACACGGCCATGTGAGGAAAAAGAATGATAAGGGTGCACGTAATAATGTCTTTCTCACCCTGCCATGATGGCACCGACTGCAGAGAAGAACCATTCTGCTGAATTGAATCCTAGTATTGCCACTCCATGGAATCGTTCTAAACCAAGCTGCACACATTAACAAATGTTTTTTCTTCATATTTTTTAAAAGCTGAGCATTGATAGTACCCAATAGTTGTCACTTAGTATGCACTGTTCACAATAAGTACAGCAATCATGATTCTGTTTCTCGATTATATGCAGTACCTTTATAAAGCTTTTGGCTGCTCTCCGGCAGAAATTATAATACTCTAGAAAAGTAATCTTTTCCCACTTGTCGTTCCTCTTGCTGGCAAGTGCGTAGATGTTTCCATATTTTTCAACTGAGGCTTTGAACATTTCATGAACTGTGATTGGCTCCTCTGGACAAGCTTCTTCTATTCTCAGCCTGACTGCGCCTTTAGCATCCGGGGTCCAAAGAGAATGAGCTGGAGCAAGAGATGCGCCGGCACTCACCTCTTCTATGTGTTTCTTCCCTGAGATGAGACATAAAAAACTAATCTGACAAACAAATACAGTCCTTATCACAGAGGTATAAACATTTTATTGTCCCATCAGGATTATCTAGTACCATTACTGGAGTTCACTGATAAAAAAACTTCCACCATGATCCCAGCACCAGAATGGATGTCCCATGTGTTCATAACTCACCAACAGAGGCATGTTCTCCACTATCTGTTTGCACGTCTGCCATAGACTCCTGAACTGACGACACCATACTAAAACACACAGAGGAAACATGGGCTGCAAACTGCTCATATACACTCCCCCCTTCACATTCTAGCAGTGGTTTGGGCCACTGTTTTCATTTCATCACATGGGTCAAATTTGCAGTGGCATATTGTTTCCCCAACACAATGGCACAGCTTTTGGCACAGCTAAAGCCCTTTGCTTTGTTCCAAATTCAGTGAAAGGCAAAAGACTTTTCACTCCAATCTGTAAAAAACTTTTTTTATATATATATTTTTTCCCCATGATTTCACTAAATGTAGACATACTTTTTCAAACTTGCCACATTTCAAAACACTGAATGAGATTAAATTGACTTTCAGCTTCCATTCCTTATTTATATTCACAGATGGATGCCATTTTAAAACAAAGTAGACAGGAGCATTCATCCAACAAGAACATTCATTCAACAGTTATTATCATGAGTCTTCTACTAAATAAGCAATAGCAAATACATAAGGAAGACTTACAAAACTGTTAATAAACTGTATTATCTCATCATGCTAGATTAAATGTAATATAAAGTTCAAGTGGCTTACCTGTTCAAAATCTGATCATCTCCCTTCTCTTCATTAGGAATTTCCATCTTGTTATTTGTAGATCTCCTGGTAGTATGGCTACAAGTTTTCCAGAACACAAAACACCTTTCAGAATCTGGTTAGTTTGCAACAAAAAAACAAGAGCTTGATGTCTTGTCTCTCTGGACAAAAAACACTTAAATATTTACTAAACTTCTGAAAAAAGTTTTTATTTAGTACAATAAAAATAAGAAGTGCAATTCAACAAACCTGATGAAGTTGTCAGTGGTTGCAAAACAAGTCAGAAAGTCCGTGTATGCACTACATTGGACCACTTCCTCAAGAGCATGTCTAGAATTTAAATGAGGTCTGTCTTTTCATATGTAAAACTGACTGATTATAATGTTCTTAAATCACACACAGGTAGGTAAAAACCCAAATTATACCAATATTACACCTCTAACTTTGACCAAGCTGATTATATATGAGTTCACTGTGAGCTGACTCAGTTAACTGAATATCAATTTGATCATTTGAGTTTGCATGAGGTTGCATGATTTATATGATTGAATCTTTTATGTGTAGACAGCCATATAGCTTTACATGGCTGTATAGCTATATGGCCAGTCAGGCTATATGGCTATATTGCCATATAATCACAAGTAAACACAAGGAAGTAAATCTATTGTACATGCAATATGCAGTCATTGGTGTACAAAGTTTATGACTGTTGTGTGACTGCACAAGTTCACAAATGTACACAGCAAAAGCAGGAATATTTCATTTTCACTACTTTAGTTGGAAGTAACTTCTGTGTAAAAGATTACAATAGCCTAGACATTAATGACTATTTTGTTAAAACTTTCTTATTGTGTTGTCCTCTGGCATTCTCCCCTGCTGTATCGAAACATTATTTGAAATTGAATTTTTCTTCATGGTTTCAACACACACTTGATATTGTTATATTGCCCAATAGTGTCTACACATGGCATTTGAAAATAATCTTTTACTAATCTTTTATTTGCACATCATGATCAACATGGCGCATAACATAGCACAACTTATATGACTATTATTATTATTATTAATTATACCCTGCACATACACTTTACACTGAACATTTGCACATCCCTGATGGATATTTTGTACATTTTCATTTCATTCTAATGTATTTATTTATTTCTCCACAGAGACAGTGTACATCATTAAACATTTTCAGAGAACTAAAAACATAAATGCACCCAATTGCAGCCAAGAGCTGATTTCCATTGGCAGTCCCCCCCTGCCAGATGTTACCAGCTATTCAATTTAAACTTTAAACCTTCTCACTAAGAATGTATTTCATATATTTTATTACATGGGTTGGGAAGGTTACTTTGGAAATGTAAGCGGTTACAGATTACTAGTTTTCCTATGTTATGTGTCACTGTTGTATTATTGTTTGCCTGTGTGTTAACCTGTCATGTCCTCTAGGGCTCTGTGTTGAGGGGCAGTTCATTCAGTGGCCTATATAAGTGGCTCCTTTTTCTCTGCCCACTCTCGTCCTCAGCTCACTAGCACCAGGTCACCAGACCCCAGCTTCTGTTTGTTTTGTTTTCTCCATGAATAAAAATAACCCTTTTGTCATATTTAATTTGGTGTTGTGTTCCTCATTGTGTTTCGACTCCAAGCCGGTCATAACACCTATTTAAAATGGACTAAGTAATGTAACTATTTCAGTTACTTAATCAAAGTAATGTAACTTATTACATTTGATTACTTTTCTAAATTTCTAACAAATGTTAACTGTTAAGGGTAAGTGTCTTTAATGGATACTGACATGATTTATAAGGGAATTCATTTTTTAAAGCAAGATTTATCTCATTTGAAAATGTATAAGTTTGTGTAGATTCTTCAGATGTAACCGCCTTTGTAATCAACATTTTCAGAAGTAACTAATTTAATACATTTTTCCTCAGTAACTGTAATAGATTACAGTTAAATGTATGTATAATTAAATTACATAACACCGTTACATGTAACTTAAGCTACTCCCCAACACTGTCTGTAACCTATATTTCATTTCCAAAGTAACCTACCCCAACCCTCCTTACACCAAACCAGAGACATGTTGTATTTTTGGTTGAGCTCTATACAGTCTATGGTTGATTGACAGAGGTAGCTGATTTGGGAACCTCCCCCTCCTCCTTCTCCCCTCCTTTTTCCCCCCTCCATGGTCTTTTCTCGACTAACTTTACGCAGTCCCAACCTACGAAACATCCGGCCCCTCCCCCTCAGGAGCTCTCCAGAAAGTTCTGCAACGTGAAGCGGTATAAATAAGACCCAGCCATCTTCCCCCTACCACCAGCCATCCTCAAGGGTGACACGAGTGGACGCTAGGACCGTAGTAATAACACCTGGCAAGTAAAGTAAGTGTACGATACTATCATTTGTAATAAGAGTATTTAACCAGGCGGCTCATTCATGCTAGCACTTTCATTCAAGCTTCAGACGTAATGTGAGCTTATAATGAACTGCTAGGAGTCGACATTTAATCACATGTGCTGCCTCTGATTAAGCATACGTTACTGTTTTATAGCCGGTGGTTGACTTTGATTTGATTTTAACATTTAAGCTTCAACGTTGACACTAATGTGAACCTTACTGTTCATTTTAGCTAAAGGTGAATTTCCATTTAGTTTAACATGTGGGCACTAGGCTAACAGTAGGTTAGCATTGTGTCCCCACGTTAACCTCTTTGACCAAAATAAGCGACGCTTTTCTATGGTATGCTAATGTGTTCGTGCTTTATTTTAGGTTGTCAACATGGTTCACGAAACAGCATACTACGATCTTCTGGGTGTGAGCCCCAAATCTTCTGCGGATGAGCTCAAAAAAGCTTACAGAAAACTCGCATTGAAATATCACCCCGACAAGAACCCCGATGAAGGAGATAAGGTGAGTTAACTAAATATAACGATAGAGACCTTTAGGGGTGTCTCCACAGCCGTGTATGGACTCTTTCTAATTTTAAACCTTGTTGAATTGACAACAAGAGCAATTGTGGGAACTTTATGGAAAGATCTAGCTTCTCCTCTTTCTGGGAACAGGCAGATTAGCCCTATGTGTTGAAATGCACCAGAAAGCAACGTCAAGGGGTTGTGAAATTAATGTGGAAGATTAAAATGATCCCTGTAACCTGTATATTAATGCTTAAAGCTGCAGTCTCTTGATAAGGAGAGGAACACCCTTGACAGAAATGGAATATGTTTATAAGTACGTAAAAAGTCACCTAAAAATAAGAATGGTTAGTTTTTGTTAACTTGATATGTTCATAGGCAGCAAGGCCTCTTCACAGAGGCCACCATGTTGCACAGCCATGTTCCTACAGTAGCCCAGGACAGACAATCTATGCAATGGCTCTAGAGAGGGCCTCTTGCATTTTTGTTGAACTTCGCAGCCACTGTAGGTTCTCCTACATGCTTGGAAGTAAGTAGGGTTATTCAGTGTGTTGCAATCTGCAACTTCAATGCTAGATAGCACTAAATCCTACACACTGTACCTTTTTAAAGGCCGATATTGCATGTTGGGCTGAGCAATGTGCAAAGGACTTGATTTGAGTAGGCAATGGCATCTCTTATAAAGTTTTCAGTGTCATCATCAGAAACACGCTAAAATGTACAAGTAATCCTAATGTAGACTGTCAAGAGAAAAACATGGAATAATATTCATTAGTCACTAGAAGGAATAGTGCAACTTTTTTGCAATTATAGAAATCTTTAAATGCAGTCATGTTTTCAAAAGCGACTCATGCTTTTTTAAATTTCATTTCCACAGTTCAAACTTATATCTCAAGCATATGAGGTGCTGTCAGATCCAAAGAAAAGGGATCTGTATGACCAAGGAGGGGAACAAGCAATCAAAGAGGGCGGCATGGGCGGAGGAGCCCCAATGGACATTTTCAACATGTTCTTTGGAGGTGGAGGAAGGATGCAGAGAGAGAGAAGAGGTAAGATCAGTCAATCAATCAATCAATCAAACTTTATTTATATAGCACCTTTCATACAGGCAAATGCAGTTCAAAGTGCTTTACAATTAATTGACTGACAAGCTAATAATAAATACTAACAGGAAGAAAAGGAATTTAAAAAACAAAGAACAAATTAAAGGACAAAAATTGAGACAAATGCACGCAAGAGAAAATAAGAATGATTAAAAAAAGTTTAGAAAAAAGACAAAATATAAGAGATTAAGTTTAATAAATGCTGGACTAAAACTAGGTTAAAAAAAGATTAAAAGACAGAAGAAACAGACAAAATAAGAGGATAAAACTATAGAATAATAATAATAATAATAAAACAATGTTAAATAAAGTAGAAAAAATATAGCAGTAAAATATATCTTTTACTACAGCTTTACTTTAGCTTCAGGCTGTCTTTATATTCCTGTATTTCTAACTTTTATATGTGTTTTTCTTGTAGGGAAGAATGTTGTCCACCAGCTCAGTGTTTCACTGGAGGAGATGTACAATGGCACCACCAGGAAGCTTGCACTCCAGAAGAATGTAATTTGTGAGAAGTGTGATGGTATGTAGTGTTGTGCTTCTACTCCTTCTTCTTTTTTGTTTAACCCCATTTATTATTTAAAGGTGTTGCAATAGCAAGGAAGTAATCTCCTGTTTGTTACAGGGTATGGAGGTAAGAAAGGTACCTTGGAGAAGTGCTCAACCTGTAAAGGAAGAGGAGTACAGATCAAGGTGCAACAGATTGGGCCAGGCATGATCCAGCAGATCCAAAGTATGTGTGGAGACTGCTCGGGACAGGGAGAGTCATTCAGCTCAAAGGACCGCTGCAAGAACTGTAATGGACAGAAAGTAGAACGCAAGAAGAAAATTATTGAAGTTCACATTGACAAAGGTAAGGTTCATTTCCCATTTATGATATTTTGTAGCTGGAATTAAAATTGTACTGCAAAGCAAACGAAGCTGATGATGAATGTGTTGCACAGGTATGAAAGATGGTCAGAAAATTACATTCAATGGAGAAGGGGACCAGGAACCTGGACTGGAACCTGGAGATGTGTACATTGTGCTGGATCAGAAGGAGCACTCCGTTTTCCAGAGACAAGATGACAATTTGATAATGAAGATGAACATCAGACTTGTGGAGGCCCTGTGTGGTTTCAAGAAGACCGTTCAGACGCTAGACAACAGGACAATCATTGTTACCTCCCAGCCAGGTATTTCACTGAATTCAGCAGGTTTTCATTGATGGCATGATTGGCACTTTGGTCAAGAAGTATGTAATTAACATCTTTCCTTATTAACAGGTGAAATAATCAAGCCTGACGACGTTAAATGTGTGGAGAATGAAGGCATGCCAATTTACAGGGATCCTTACGATAGGGGACAACTTATCATTCAGTTTGAGGTAAAATGTTTCTCCAGTGTGGCACTGTTTTATTGTTATGTGTGTCCGATTCTTAGGTTTTCAAACAAAACATGTATTTCAGCTAATTGTACTTCATCCTGCAGGTGGAATTTCCAGAAAAAGACTGGCTCCCAGAGCATCTCATGTACCAGCTGGAAAGACTGCTTCCTCCCAGGGATGATGTGATGATTACTGATGAAATGGAGGAGGTGGACCTCTGTGAGGTGGATATGCGGAAACAGCAGAAAAACTCCAACAGGGAAGCATATGAGGAAGATGATGAGGGTCCCAGGGGCAGCGGAGTACAGTGTCAGACACAGTGATTGTAGTCTGTGATACAAAGGTTTGACCAATGCCTTTTAAAGTCCCGTTTTTCACAAAGTAATGTACTGCGTTTAGTTTGTAACAGTTGCCAATGTTGTTTTTGTGTGTCTTTTCTTGGAACATAAATATGCAAGTGGAGTACTTCTTTCTCATGTCATTATGTTGTGCTCCCAGTTATCAAAACAGTATTTTGATGTTCTCTATTTAAGATTTATGTATTTTATATGTATGTGTTTCCTAAGAAATATAAGACACAAACAAATTCATCCACAAACTGAAATGACTACTCGTATGCTTTCTGTGAAGGTAATTTCAGTCATGACAAACGGTTTTCATTATTTCTCAATAAAGACCCCGAATGCTTCAACTTCTCCAACAGATTTCTTTATTGAGTTAGTGACACTTTAATCTTTAATACTCAGGATGTTAAAGTTTGCTAGCTAATTTATAAATTTGTTATCAAAATTGAACACCTGTACAATGACAGAACCTGTCTTTACTGAATGCACAACTACATTGAAATCAATGGAAAAGATAAATGATTAATCAACAGCATGACTTAATTACAGACATGATTGAGTGTGTAATCCTTTTTAATGTTGCTTCCTCCTGAAAGAGCAACCTGTAAAGAAAATAAGAAATTAATTAGATTGCCTTCTACTTACAACTATTCAGCTGAAGGTAGTGATGATTATCCTTTTTACAGTGTTGCACTTGAATTAATTGGATGTCTTACCTTCTGTCAATCTGGCCTTTCCTCCTTTTGGCTGGCACAACACAGTTGAGCATCCCACACACAGCACCACTGTCTGAGCATGGCTGAACACAGTGGTGATCTTGTAGCAACCTGAGAAAGAACGGTTACATTATATATTAATAAGCCTCAGTAAAAATAGTTATAACTAAACTAAAATAAGTAATGTTTGTAACGTGACATTAAAGATGGTTGAAACACTGCAAAAACCTCAATCAGTCCTGGTGTGCATCTGTCTTGATGAAATTCAAAAAGGTGTGCTTGAAAACAGGCTTTGTATCTGTAACTCTAGTTTTTTGTACATTTATGTTTGTATCTGTAAATTCAGTAGACAAACTCCCTTCTGTAAGTCTGAGCATTCAGACACAGGCTTGCAAGCTCACTTTCACAAGCTGTGCCTAAAAAATACTACTACTTACTGTACACATTTATAAAACTATGGTAACATACCTGTGTTTGAAGTACACCAGAGGCCTGTACTACAAAGCTGGATTAACATACCCGGGATATCTCTCCGTTACCTGGGTTGATTTACCCAGACATTCACAATCATGATAAGTGGTACTATGAAGCTGTTTTTTTCCCCAATCTGGATCACTGCATGCTCACATAAAAAGGGTGGTGTTTGCAGCATCTGACAAATCACAAACATGGAGAAACCCTGCAGAGCAGACTACCATGGAGCAGCAGACAATTATTCAAAAAGTATGAAAAATTCAAACACATCATCCAGACCAAAAGCAACACTGTTGCTGCAGCAAAAGCCAGGAAGGAGTGCTGACAGAAAATTGCCAACATCAGGTTAGTTTAATATTCAACATTCAAAATACAAACCTATTATGCACTTCAACTATTTGAGTGAATGATGTCAAACCAAATGTATAACATACAGACTAATATCCCTCATGTGCCACAAGGATTCTTTTTTAAATATATATTTTGGTCAATTTTTACAATTAAAAAATATGAATAGAATTCTGCTTTCCTGCACTTTTGCAGCGATTACTCTCAAGATGTTCTTATTGAGACTTTTTGTCAGGTTTCCTGACACAAGTTCTGAAACTGGAGGTTATTGATTTATTGTATATGTAAAAAATTGATGAAAAGATATATTTGAAAAATAAGCCTTGTTGCACATGAGGGATACTAGTCTGTAAGTTATGCAGTCGGTCTGACATCATTCACTCAAATGGCTGAAGCTCATAATAGGTTTGTATTTTGAATATCAAATGAATGTTGAATATTAAACTAACTTAATGTCGCTTGAAAATCTATACCTTTCGTATAAGATGATGTCATCGGGGACATCAAAAGGATTGCATCTATCCCTAAAAGCTCTTGCTCTCCTAAGCGCTCCTCTCACGATCCGCGCACCAATGTCGACAGCATCTTTTAAGAATGGGCAGGTCATTTTCTAAGAGAACTGATTGATCAGGCGGTGGTGCTTTTATACTCGTTGATCTCTTATCCAGAGCATAACCTGCTCCGGAGCAGGTTAGCCGTTCAACATAAGTTACCATGGTGATTTACCCCGGTAAGAAGTGAACCAGCGTCGTAGAACGGAAAACCCAGGGTTAACCCTGAAGTTACCTCGATAAGAGAAAATGCAGCTTCGTAGTACAGGCCTCTGTTTGATTGAGGTTATACTTCCTTGACGTGGCGCATGTGTCATACTGGTGCTACCTGGATGTTGTTTATTTACCTGGGCACTTCACGTCCATAAAGTAGGAGTTAGGACTCTGAACAAGTCTTTTCTTTTTGTGTTGTCTTCTCTCATGGTCAATGGCAGGATGGAGGAAGTCTTTAGCCAACTGAAATGCAGGAAAAAACACAAAGAGAGGCAGTTTTACACAGGCCTAAACCACGTTTGGTTAGATAAACTGGTTTTGGTGGATTAGTAGTATATCAAGTTTTATATCTGACCCCACAACGCAAAAGATTACTCCTTTGATAAAAACGGTATTTTTAAAGAGTGGGCTTCAGTCAACAAGGTAAATACATCCTGTCTGTACTAGCATAACCTTGTGATAGTCGATAAAACACACTGCCAGCCGTTCATATATTGTAGGTTTTTACAAAACCAGTGCCAGTTTAATGTTTCTCAAGTCCATCTAGTGAAGGAAGATTACAGGTACAGATTGTTTCTTGGACCGAAATCACTTGGCCTTATATCGAGTAACTGTTGCGTTTCAGTAAGTAGTCGCCACCCGCTAACCTTACACACCATGTGCTATTATCAACAACACAACTTCAACGTTTCACATCGTGAACGAAGCTACATCGTATGAAGGTTTCAACTCGACATGTAAAAAGCACACACAGCCCATAGTTGACAACATTGCATGTATTAAAAACATGTTGACATATAGAAACTTTTGTGACTTACAGGCATTGCACCGTCCTAGGGTTTTTTTGCGCATGCGTCGGCAGATAGACAAAAACAGAGAGGGGGGCAAGGTCTGTGGATGCAGACCAGCGTACCTGACAGTGTATATTATCAACACAACACCTTTAAACTTGAACAGATTTTAATTACACTTGCTGAAAGGTTACACCAGAGAAAATAGAGACATGGTCGTCGTGTTGTCATCTGATGACAGGGACAGCTAGGCTGCCTCTAAAAAAGCACCGGATATCTGTCCTGGTGCACTCAAAATGAATTTTAAGATTCAATATCAGAATACTTTGCAGTGGAATTGGACTTCACACCCGATATTTCAAAGCAAGAGCAGGCCTCAGTTATCATACGGTATGTTCATACAGATGAGAAGAAGAAGGTTTCTATTACTGAGTCTTTTGTGGGGTTCACTGCTGTGAATGACACAACTGGGAAAGGCCTCACAGATACACTGACAGGGGTGCTGGATAGTCTGGAGTTGGAGTTGGCTAATTGTAGGGGGCAAAGTTATGACAATGGTGCTAATATGAGGGGAATACACAAGGGTGTCCAAGCTTTAATACAATAGAGATGTCCAGAGGCTCTGTTCATCCCCTGCTGTAGCCACTGCCTGAACCTTTTGTTATGCGATGCAGCCCCATCCAACAAAGAGTGTCTAACCTTCTTTGGCATTCTTCAAAGATTGTACACCATCTTTTCGTCTTCTGTGAAGAGGTGAGATATTCTCACAGAATTTGACATCACACTGAAGCCTCTGAGTGACACCAGGTGGGAAGCAAAGCTAGACTCTGTCAAAGCTGTATGTTTCCAGTTGGGGCAGATTCTAGATGTGCTAGAAAAGCTTGAAGAAGTGGCAGGAGACAGCAAAATTGTCTCGGAGGCAAAGTCTAAACGAGATTGTAAGTATGGAGTTCCTTGTGTGCCTCTTGGTTTGGTATGACTTATTGTCAGAGATCAACTTCTCAACTTGACATTGCACGCAGGATAGCCATTGAAATGGATGCTTCTCCAGAATTCAAAGAGAGACGCTTTAGGAAGCAAAAGAGGTTCCAAGATGACAATTCCAGCATTGGTCATCACGAAAAGGAACCCGAGAGGCACTTTAGGTGCATGTTTTTCAATGTCATTGTTGACACAGTCCTGTAAGAGTTGTCTGACAGATTTTCCAGTCTTCAGCTTGTGTCTGAGAAATTTGAATTCATCACTAAAATGCTAAAATGGAGCACATGACAAAAGCTGAGCTGGAGGAATCAGTTACCAGATATGCCCTGACTACCTGTGATGTTTCCAGAGATATCATTCAAGAAATATACAGTAGCCCTTAGAGTATTCCTGACCATGCCTCTGACGGTTGCATCTGCAGGGAGATCCTTCAGTAAGCTGAAGCTTGTCAAAACATACCTTTGTTCGAGTATGAGCAATGATCGCTTGTCCCAGTTAGCAGTGATCTCTATTGAAAACAGTGTGGCATAGTCTATTTCATTTGATGCCATTCTTGACAAATGGGTGAGTGCAAAGGCACAACATGTAACAATTTAGTGGTAACATTATTAAATAAAGTACTAACTGTTTAATTTCATATTTCCACTACAGACAATGTATTGAGCACTGAGTGCGGCTGCTGTTACATGTTATATTATTATACATACTTTTTTGTTCTTGATTGAGCTGATCACCTGCTGTAATATGTAACTTAACATAAAAGTCTTATATTTTATAAGTCCATGAATAAATAAGATTTATACATTTTTTAAAAAAGAAGTTCAGGCTTGGGTGGCACCTGCAATGTGTCCCCATACCCCTCAGAAACAAAAGCAGGAACCAGTATTCAAATTAACCAAAATGATAGGATTCAGATATATTCTTAAAAAAAAAAAAAAACAGCAACAAAAATGGACATTTGACACAAACTAACATTTAATTATTACATTTAACAAGAACAAAAAACAACTCTAACAAGTATAAATGATTTCTCATCAGAAAGGATTGCAGTTTGAACCTTCTTATTTTCTCATGATATATAGCCTAATGAATTGAAAAACAATCTGATGTATGCGTCCAATTTTTATCCTTGTGTTTGTTGCATATTGAAATACGATTTTTTTTCAGTCAGTATTTTATAGTGTTAAAATTGCAACAAATTTTTCGCAGCCATCTCTGAGGTCTTTGCGGAGCTTTTGTTCATAGTATCCAGCTCAAACTAAGACATTATATCGTCATTAGAATAATTAACTGCTGTCTGGATGTGGTCTTTATGACACAAATTGCAGGCTATAGTTCGTTTCAGCCACTGACTGTATATTTATATGGTCAGTGGTTTCACCTCATAATGAAATACAGCTGCAGGTACAAAAAGAGGAAAGCTATAAAAGACATGGCCAACCAGTTTTAGCTCAGCCACTTAAACTACATAGACCATAATGCAAAGCAGACGGTGACGCCACTCATCTCGGCACCGGTCTGCTACAGACAGCTGAGGATTTCTAGACGGGGGATCCCGGCTCAGTAACGGCCTTTTTTTTATATCGAAACGTTTGAGCGCTTTGTCTGTTTGAAATGGCGAAGACGTACGATTACCTCTTCAAACTGTTGCTCATCGGAGACAGCGGAGTCGGCAAGACATGTCTGCTGTTCAGATTCAGCGAGGACTCTTTCAATACCACCTTCATATCCACAATAGGTGAGTACCCCGCAGCCGCCCCTCAGGATAAATCTGGCATAATGCATAACGCTTTAATGCATTACGTGATGGCGGTCACTATATATAGATGTAGTAGTATCATATGGTAGTAATACATACTCACAGTGTTTAAAACTGGCAGCAGTTGCATAAAAGCAAGACAATGGGACTGAGAGACAAATAATGATGATCCCCTGTCCTTGATGCCACACCGGCACCTGCAAGGTTGAATATAAAAATATTAAATTAAATTAAAACTACAGTTACGATGTTCAACCTTTGGAAACCTTACTGTAGCTACTGTAAACATAAGTGTGCTTTGTAGCTTGCATTGACAATTGTTATAATACTGTATCCACCCAAAAGCTCTACAGTAATTTATACAATGTTCTCACAGCCTCTACAGCACCAGGCAAAAGTTTGGACACACTTTCTCATTTATGTGAATGGGAGGGTGTGTCCAAATTTTTGACTGCTATTGTATTTTCCCTGTGTCCTCCGAGCCTTGAACAGGATTAACTGTTAACAAATCAGTGCAGTAAGAAAAGAACCAGCCTGTATGACTCTGACTGTGGTTATTTATTGAAATGCAGGAATAGACTTCAAAATCAGAACAATAGAGCTGGATGGAAAGAGAGTCAAACTTCAAATATGGTGAGTGAAATTCTAAGAGCCCCCCCCCCCTTTTTTTTTTCTACATTACATCAATGATATGTCTGTTTACTATTGATGTTGATTTGATGTTCTCAGGGACACTGCAGGGCAGGAGAGGTTCCGCACCATTACTACAGCTTACTACAGAGGAGCGATGGTAAGTCTTCACTTCATCACAACATTTCCTCCCTTTGGGTTTATCTTAACACGGGAGTTGAGAAATAGTTTGTGAAAATGACTGTTTTTCCTCTCAGGGAATCATGCTGGTCTATGACATCTGCAATGAGAAGTCCTTTGAAAACATAAAAAACTGGATTAGAAATATTGAAGAGGTGAGCTTTGACTGGAAATGTACATACAGACACATCAAATTCTTAAGTGGTAGAAATGTGCTGTTTGATATTGCCAGTATACACTTGTGTCCTATGCCCCACATAATGAGGCTTTTAACCTCTCCCAGCATGCCTCATCTGATGTTGAGAAGATGATCCTGGGTAACAAATGTGACATGACTGACAGGAGACAGGTGTCCAAAGACAGAGGTGAAAAAGTGAGTCTCTGTGCTGAGTCATTACTACAAAGCCCTCAAACAAATGGAAATGCTCCACATTTTTCCAATATGCAATGATTGACACAAACATTGTTTTTTTTTATCTCACTCAGCTGGCTATTGATTATGGAGTTAAGTTCTTGGAAACCAGTGCAAAGTCCAGTTTAAATGTAGAAGAGGTAAGTAAAAGCTTTTAATCCTGAAATGACCATGTAATATGATTGATGATATTTTTGATTAACATTTTGATTTGTTTTTCTTTCACTCTAGGCTTTTTATACAATGGGAAGAGACATATTACACAATCTGAGTTCAAAGACAGTAAGTACTTTTGAGTTTCTTAAAATAGATGCTACATTTTGTGTGTTGTACATTTTTAGTACTATATTTTTTGTACATGTATCCCTTATCATACCTTTCCTTGTTAGACTGACAACAACGCTGGAGGATCGGGCAAACCAGTCAAGATCACAGAGAAAAAGTCGAAGAGAATTAAATTCTTCAAGTGTTCACTCCTCTAGGCTGCTCGTCTTGAGTGTTCACGGCTCTAGTGTTACTTTTCTCTTTTTGAGGGTTCCTGCTTCCCAGGCGTCCTTGTAGCAGCAGCCTCAGCAGCAGCAGCAGACGTCATATTCAGAAGGCCTTACTGCCAGCTGAAGCTCACAGGTTCATGAGTGGTTGAGATACTTTCCTAATCTGGTGACCAGATGAGGATCAATGAGGAATGAGGCCTGATACTGTATATCCTCTCAATCAAAAGACTTGTGTGTGATGGTCCGCAGAGGTTTGTAGCTGGCCCTGCAGTGTCTGCTTGCAGGAGGCAGTGATTCTGTCTGCATTTATAATACCTCTGTTTTAAAAGTTGGATCTTATTCAAATATCCCAGTAACACATAGTTGTCTTATAAATGTAAAACAATGAAAAAAAACACTTCAAATCTTTCATATTGTAGCATTATTTTATACAGACTACCTTGTGTCATATTTACTATGAGGATGCTGTCAGATATACATATCAAATCTCAGCATTGATTGTATTTGTCCGTGTAAATCCAGGCTTGTAGTTGCACTGGCATCATATCCATTCATGTGTGCCATGAGGGAGTTACAGTTTCGTGAGAGAAAAGACATAAATATGTATAAATTCAACCTACTGTATTATTATTTTTTAATGAAACCTTTATTTATACAGGCTACTGTGTCAAAATGAAACTGTTTAGGGGTTGTTTGTTTCTTTTGGGAGATGTAATTGATACATATTGTTATACGATTGTCAGTATTTGCATGAAAGCTGTAGGAACACCTTCGAGTGGGTCATTATTAAGCACATTCTACAAAGAAGAGAAAATGTTTACAGAAAGTGTTCGTCCACCATATATTGGAAGCTCATGTCAACACAACTAACTGTTGTGTATATACTTTTATTTTCACCTTAAACTACATCTTAACAGGTTCCCTTTACATCTCTGACATGAAAACACAATGACTTGGGAAAGCTGTAATGTGAATGATTGTCTTTGTAAACTACTGTATGTTACACCATTGAAAAGTAAAGAAAAGGAATCTTTAAAGGAGAGTTATGTTGAATTTCACTTGACAACAAATAATAACTGCATGATTTAATATGTTAGAGAGTTTGGTAATGATGCTTCATTACTGTCTGTTTTGCAAATTTCTGTGAAAACAGTTTCACGAATTCAATCAGCAGCCGCTCTATGATGGCAGTCCATTCTCTTCTGTTGCTGCTTTCACTCATCCCCTCCTGTTCTCTGGCTCTCATTACTCTTCCTGTGCGTCACCATCTCTCTTCTCTGCTTCCATTTTCTTTCCTACATCCTTCCCTCCAACAGCTGGCACCCTACATGGTTCAGCAAGGTCTCTCTCGCTGCTAGAGGCCCCCGCCTTGCTAGCCAACATTGCTTTCCTCTCTGTTGCATTCCAGCTCTGTGACCTTTGAGACGGCATATACTTTTGAGCAACAGTCAGATAATCAGTACCGTCCGATAGGTTTCTCTTTGGCTTCGTCTTTGTCTGGTCTTCCATGGGTTCTATTGGTGGGGGAGCTCCCTTACTTTCTAAAGGAATTTGATCTATCAGACTTTCCTCTTGCTTAAGCTCTCCAGGTGTAGGGGTAGTTTGAAACTGCTGTGCAAGAGCTTTGACCATTGACACTTTAGGCATGTGACCAAAGACGCTGGGATGCACCTTAAACTCCAAGTCTTCTGGCCATTGATTCGGGGTTTTAGTTGCTTGCTCCATCAATGCCCTGTATTGTGCGGTTTGCATCACATCATCACCTGCCTCAATTGGGTTGTAGATGATGCTGCTCATAGCCCTTTTCTTTGTTGTCGGGGATGTTTGGCTTTGGGTTTCAGATGGGAAATATCTCAGAGATTTAGTTCTCTTTGGAGAAGAGGAAGTCCCCACTGGCAATTCGGTGGTCTTTGTGGGTTCAGCAGCTTCCACTGGATCATCAGGAGGGCCCACAATGATAGTGCTCATGGCTCTCCTCTTTGTCAAGGTAGAGGTGTCTTGGTCGTCAACTGGATAGTATTTCAGTGATTTGGTTCTTTTTGGAGGAGAGGAAGGTCTTAGTCTGTTCTTGTCTGTGAGTCTGTCTAGCATCATTGTGCTGCCTTGTGTCTTGTTTATGGTTTCTTGACTTGATGCATTAGAAATGGGCTTCTGTTCACATGGAGATATGAGGATGTCCACACATGAACTGGGTCGCGATCTATCCAGACCACCAACCTCTAAGGTCTGACCACCCTCCTTTGGGTTTGCATTGAGAAAACTCTTCTTTCTTTCTAGGCCGGGATCATCAGTTTCCTTCTGCTTCGCTGCAAACTCTTCCATGTCCATGTGGAAGCGGTAAAGGCTGTAACCATCAGCACTGTTAATACTGCCCTGGCGAAGTAGAGAGGAAGGATCACACATTGAGGAGTTTCGGGACAATGTTCTGGTCAGCTCCAATTTGTCCACTCCTGCGAGTTTTTCTAGGGCGACTGCCATTCGACCATGGATCTCCTCCAGTTGAGCCAGGCGCAAATCCACCGTCTGCAGGGAGGCCTTCATAGTGTTCTCCCTCTCATTTACCTCCTCCAAACGCATGAACATATTCTCAACTCTGCCATGAAAACAGAGAAATATAACGTTAATACAAGCCTGAACTGTAATCATCGTTCTTAGAAGTTGAAACTATACTTAAAACGGTGGCTCACCTTTCAGAGGTAACCTTGATGCGCTCATCACTGGAAGACTGCTGCTCGTCCTCCTTCTCTCGGAAATATTCCTCCACACACTGTTCTTCAAACTCGTACAGACTTTTTAGCTCCTCTGGATTCAGCCTCAGCTCTGGAAGAAACAAATAATGATATGGTGTCAGTCAGTGTGTTTGTTAAATTATTGGTCAAGTCCAAAATATTTCTATGGTCCATGTATATCAATTTGTTACAACAGAACAAACAGGGATAAGCAAAATATAATTTTTTTCGTATCGGATGTTAAGTGTTTGAATGTAACCTTATAGCGACATTATATTGCAGCCATTGACTGTAAATATGGACCACATGACTGCTCCCCAAAGTGAAGTCAAAACAGCTGGATCGCCCCCTGGTAACTAGCTGCAGTATAGTTCATAAATTCTGCCCCCGCCATGTTCAGGACATGAGCCAAACTAAAAAAAATCTAAAATACAAGTCAAATAAAATGTTCCCAGATAATTTCTATAATTTTAGGCAGTTCTTATCACACTGATACTGAAACTGTTTGTCCAGCTCTATATTTTTCTTATAACTTATAAGAAAAAATAATACAATTTTAAAAATGAATAATTGTTATTTGACGATTTCAAAAGGGACATCATGATTGACAGCTGTGACAACCACTCAGATCTCTGTCAGGCGCCCCACTCTACTGCACAGATACTGGCTTCAATTGACAGTCACACAAGCAAGATGTCAGCTCGTGGAAAGGAGATAATTTGGCTCCAATTTTGAATAGCGGAAAGAAGTAGAGTCAATGTTTACAGCCTTTCAACGATTTTGATGAAACTGAGGATAGATGTTAAGGATTATTAAATGTAACTAACTGAGGCCACGGTCTTTCTCATCTAGTTCTCCCTCTTGTCTCTTCCTGGCACATCGCCGAAACAGCCTGCTTAAGAGGATGTAGATGTGGCTGAAGATGATGAGAGGTGGAGGTAGGATAGGGCGGTCATGAAAGGTCATGATGAGCTGATATCTCTGGAACTTCCACACCTGGTTGGAAATGGACTTGATTTCACAGAAGGTGTTGCTATGGAGGCAAGAAACCATGACCGGTGAGTACAAACTGTAAAAAATTTTTGGTTGTAAAATAACAGAGCAGTCAGACATAGGATTATATATATTTACTTGAAGACAGCAATGAGCAAGTTGACCAGAAGAATGTTTGCCACCAGCAGGTAGCAGGCCATAATAGCAGGTGTGAGCCAAGCACCGGGGATACATGGAGGCAATTTTTTCCCATCCTCATCATACAAATGTTCACCACATGGAGCTGTGGGGAAAAAGTGGTTATTTATTTAAAAAAAGTTTCTTAGGTCTTTAGCTAATTGATTTGAATTGCATTCTTGTGTTGAAGTCTACTCACGGTTGATTTCCATTGCATAGACTTTGAGAAACCAGAGAAAAGCACAGTCACGCAAAGACATGGAGAAAGCGTTAAAATCATATTATATATTTTCATATCATAGCCTCCTTCTGTCAAGGTCAAGCTGACGTCCATGTAAGATTGGACAGGTGTCATCAATATGGTTCTACAGATTTGCAAATAAAAGAGAAATTGCTTTAAATCACTGTTTTAATTAGCACTTTTTGTAGTACAGATGATTTTAAGATTAGTGTGTAGCTTTGTTAACCAAACTCTAGAATATGCAGCATTTGTTTTAAAGACTGAGAGAATCAGCAGTCAATCAGACACCATCAATATACTTAAAGACAAAAATATTTACTGGCCACCTCCTCAGAAAAAGTGTTCTAACATTTTGTAATCCAGCTAATTTAGGCTTTTTCAATGACTATTTCTTGCCTTCACCCTGACAGAAGAAACACTGACAAAAAAAATTTGGAGGCAGATGATCATGATTGAGGAAATGAGATAACAACACTTATTCTGCTCTTCCTCAATGCAAATTAACTTCCAAAAAAAAAAAATAGAGCATAGCATAAGTGTGCCAGGAGAGGGAGACAGAGTATTCAGGGGTCATAGTGCAGTGTATTATTACTAAAAGTCACGTTTAAGACATAGAGTTCATAGAAAAACACTGATCATCTGCCCAGAATCAGGAAACAGAATCTTACTATGAATTCTAGTCTTACGGTCTATCGAGTCTGCAAAAACCTCTCCATAGATCATCCAGTAGGGCATGTAGAAAATGTTTCTGGCCAGGCGCCAGGTTGGCTCCTCATCAGGGTGAAGGATGGCTTGTCGTGCCACTCCAAAGCTCATAAGAACCACCAGCATGATCACTACAAAGTACATCATGTCAATCATCTGAAAGAAATGAAAAGAAATATGCATTTCAACTCGCTGTGAACTTCTGTCCCTTCCATTTGTATGAACATCATGTCTGTTGAGATTTTTTTTTCCAAATAATTTGTTTAGCTCAGAGTTAAACACTTAATGTCATTACCATCTTTCCTATCATCATCACATAAGGCCCCAGGTATTTGTTGACTCCAAAGATGTCCAATACGCGAATGTACCAGAAGATGATGTCTATGCAGTAGATGACTCTGCCGTAGCCCATATAAGGCTCATGCTGCAGCCGTAGCATGAGCCCAAGAAGGAAGGTGCAAATGGCAGCCAGGTCTGTGATGTTCCAGTACTCCTCCATCCACACACTTATCTTCTGCTTCAGCTTCCCTGGCTCAGACATCAGAATCTAAAGACCAGGGTTGTTATAAAGAGACCATTAAAAAATGTGTTTTGGCATTTGAGGCATACTGACTTGGTCAAACTGATCATAGTTCAGGCTTTTACCTGTCTGACTTTCTCAGCACCAAGTGTAAGGATGTATGCAATGACAGTCCACTCTTGTAAAGATGGCCATCGCTCCATTTTCACAAGGATTATGTAATTGTATAACATCAGATAGCCCAGATAACAAATCTGTTAGAGGAAGGCAAATTTGTTATCATACCATAAAGTCAGTGTAACAAAGTCATAGTAATAGTTTAAAGTATTTTGTTAATTGGAGTGAAACTTACAGTGTTGAACCAGAATTTGGTGAAAGGCGCATCATAAAACTCAAAGAACCTTTTGCCGATGGGGATTCTGCGGACCTTGGTGCTGCCCTCCTCTTCATCCCCCTTTCGTGAAGTTGTATCAGCATTAGGGTCCTACAAGATAACAGCAAACTCTTATTTAGCCTACTAGTTATTGTTTTTCACCATTGACAAAAAGAGAAAATTGCAGTATGTTTAAAATATATTAATCGGATATGGTCAGCCTGAGCCAGGACCTTGTTCAATTTTGCGTCATCATCCTTTTCCTTTCCAGCTTCTTTGTCTCCAGATTCATGGTACGACGCATCATCTCCAAGACGGAAATCCAACAAGAAAATGAAAAGAGGGAAGATAATTCCCAGAATAACCTAGGTGAGAAAATGAACACACAAATTGTAGTGAGTTTATTTACAATGAATATATTACTGTCAACAAGTGTCACAGCTTATTATCTCAATGTTATAACTGTGAGATATTTTTAATGACTGCTTAAAGAAAAACACTTTGTCATGTCAACCTTGAGGCCGGGGTTTTTGCCAATCCTTAAGGAGCCCATCCACATGTCAGTGAGTAACATCTGGCTGCACGTGTGGGCAATGAAGTCTCGTTGCTTAGCAGCCACAGCCAGCTTCAGACAGGTGGAGTTACTCCAGTTAACCAGCTCGTACGTTAAGAGTTTCATTGCCACCTGTTCGTCATGCTTGTAGGACTGGTCCAACAACTCGTAAGCCAGCTGGCCAAATTCTCTGTGAAAGCCAAAAAAAAAAGAAAACAATAACAACCATTTGTGTGATGTCAATTTCATTAAAAAGAAAAAAGTAAAGTCAGCCACAGCTGTTAAATGAAGAGTATGGGTCACCAAGTTAAAGGTAGAATATGTAGAATGAGCAGAACAACGCCATCTAATGTCTCGAGATCGTAGTCGCAACAACCAAAAAGTAATTCCAGCAGTCGGGTTGCCAGGTCTTTATCCACATGTCTAACCTTTTTAGGCGAGAAAGTAGCCCTTTAGATCCACAATGTGACGCTAATTTATCCAAATAACATCTGCTTAAAGTTTTGTTCCTGCGAATTCGGAGCCACTCAAGTTAGCCGTAGCGAGTAACGCACTTCCGGTCATTTTCACAAAATAAAACACCCGTTGCCTTTTATTATTAAGAAAACCATAACGATAGAGTTGGTGCTTTTATTTTGAAAACAGGAAGCGAACATACCCTCGCTGTAACTGACTTGAAACCACCGAGGTACATTACATTGTAACGCCAGTGGGAGTAGCAGCAATGTCTCTGCATGTACTGCCTAATCCTAAACACCGATTGGCTTGTGTGTGGTGTCGTCAGAAGCAGAAAAGGCTCACGGTGGTAAACATCTAGTCACGTGTAGTCTGAGATGGACGCGCAGGTCAGGAAATGACGTAAACGGACCGTATATGGTTTGTTATTTGTGTTATTACATTACGTGTTGGACTAAATACATGGACATATTGAGGAAAATATTCCGGTTTTAATGAAAACGGATTTCATATTTCACAAGAATGGATACTTGGCGAGCTGTACAGAAAGTCCTGAGTCATAAGATGATCGTTGTGGATAAAGGGAAGACTTTGGAGGTATGTAGGCATTATAGCTTTTCTCACTTAGCTGAGTGGCTAGCCGAGCTAATCGGTAATACTATTACGGCTGTGAGCAACCATATAAGTCGTGAGTGGTCTTGAATGAATCAGAACAATCTAAGCTTTCCAACAATGTACGGCATGAGTATATATGTTTAAGGGTTGATGTTTAAAACATTCAGAAGAACGTGTGGCTACCTCCTAACATCCGTCCCGTCCCGTGAAGGGAACAGCGTGCGTTAAGAGGTTAATGATCAAATATCAAAATCCGAATAGCGTCAGAAAGTCAACCCACTCTCCACATTTCCATTGCTACTGTTTTGATACTTCATGGTACACAAACAAATAGCATCTCATATGAAAGCTAAGACCCTGGCAAGTTCAGCAGTACCACTATTATTGCGCTAAAAACTCAGTGAACCAGCAGCATACAAAGGTAAACAACCACTTATTTACAGTGACTAACAGATATTCTGTCTTACCTTCGAAGTTTTGTGATGAAAAGTTGTACTTGAGAGCAAAAAACGCTGGTTTTAGTGAGTCCAACACGGCCGTGTTTGTTTACAACTCCATTTCACCCAGTGCCAGCCTACAGTAGCTGCACCGGAACAACAGACAACCCTGGCAACCCGCAATTCCGGCCGTTAATTGGCTGGTACAATGTACACAGAACGTGTCAGAACGTCATTGTCGAACCCGTCAAAAATTTTTAAAAATATTAATTCAGACTAAATAATTTTTTTTATGGAAAAGCAATACTTTCATTCTGTACCCCTCAAAACGCCCCGTGGCTGTATTATTTGAAAAAAAATATATAGCTTTTAATAAATATTCTACATATTCAACCTTTAAGGTGCTCTAATAATGATAATATGTACTTGCGTGTAGTTCTTAATAAAATAACTGCAATACTGATGTTATGCAGTAATATCAGACTGTGTTTAAAACACTGAGGTACTGACTTTGAGTTGTTCTCCAGGTCTTGGGAGATGTCATCCACCAGCTCACTCTCAGAGCACTCATGGGCCATAGCCTTGAACAGTTTACAGGCTACCAGAGCCTTGGCCATAGCTTCTTCTCCTCGTTGCCAGAGGAACAGTGACATCTTCTGGCGCTTCATCAGCACTGACCACAGCATCAGCTCGTGAAAGGGAAATTTGAATCGACACACCTCAGGGTCATCCACATCAATTTCTACCTCTTCCTCCCTTTTCTTTTTTGCCTTTTTCTTGCCTTTTGTTCTAGGTTCATCATCCTAGCAACAAAAATAAAGAATTGTTATAAATAATTTTGCTCTGTAGGTTTATTTTATGATGCCATAATGTGGCTGTGTTTTATTAGTTAAAAGTAACATTAGTTTAAAGGTGTTTTGTTGTAAAGAACACCTCACCTCCATTCCTAGAAGCTTCAGAGCTTTTGGCTGCAAGAAAATGACAAAATTTGGCAATTAATATCAAATATGATTTTAAATGATGAACAAGCTATTATTATTTGATTTCTTACCCTTTTTAGTCCATACAAATTATTGTAGAGGTTGCGGAAAGCCTTTCTGGTGTAATTGCTTCTGTAAGCTCCACCCATGAGGCACTCCAGCACCAAACCAATATCAATCAAAGTGATCTGATAATCTGGGGGAAGGTTTCCCTGCAGAATCATCAAAGTAACATGAAGTATTGTAAGTTGCTATGTTGAGATAATACATTGCCACAATTGTATTAGGAACCTTTACCTTTTTGACATCTCTAACTACAGCATGCAGTGTATTCGCAGGGCCTAGTTTCTGAGAGGAGAAAAGAGAAAGTTGAGTGATTCTTTTTTCATATTTTTCATATTTGTATTTTGAGTCATTCATAATGACTCTCAGTTTGATTTGCTGCAGTGCGTCAGACTCACTGTGTTGTATAACTCCTCCAGTCTGGGAATGGTGAGGAAGTGGTGAATATTGACCCCATTCTCAAGGAGCAGCTTAACAAAGTCTACTCTGTCCAGCACCAGAGCATCCATCATAGCCTGCTCCAGAGAGTTCACCTAGGAAATATTTAGTGCATTATAATCAAAATTTAGAGAAAGCCTTTGTTCTATTCCCTCATATTTCAATCTGAAGTGAGAGTTTTCTTGTGAACCCCGCCCCTTACCCAGCGAATCATCTCCAACTTCCTTGGATCGGTTTCCTCTGGAGGTTCAGGTTTTGCCTTTCCTTTCCCCTTCCCCTTCCCCTTCTTTCCTCTGGTTTTGTTGCGAGGGGCAGTGGTGGGACTCTTCTGCTTCTCTTGGGCTGGGGCTACAGCAGTTGTAGCGTAGGCCATGGCACCAGCAGGCTGGCCAAGCAGGAATAAAAAGGGAAGAAAGCTGTGGCTCCTCTTTGCTTAAACAGCAGCATGTCAATCATATTTTCTGCTATTGTTGTAATTTGATTATCGCATTGAATCACGGGATTTTTTTGTGGTTCCGACTAACACAACTTTGTTTAAGATCATTCCGAGGCTGAGACCCCTGATTTCTATTTCAAAGGATTTGGGGGATTTTAAATCTAACTTTGCAACTGCAGTGCACTTATGCAGAATAATTAATTTACAATTTTCAGAGGTTACACCACTCACTGGTAAATTGTGTCCATACACAAAGATGTGATTGCGAGCAATATCCACTCTGTTCCAGGCCAAAGCCAAACTGAGCTGGTCAGCTGCTGCGGCGTTCGTGCCTGATGCAAAACAAATGAAAGGTCAGAGAAAGAGAAGCGAGAGATGGAGAGAGTGGTAAGCAGTAAGAAAGATATTGCTCTGAGTAACATACAATTTTTTTTATTTTTTTTTCACGTTGTTTCTCAGATATTTAGTCAGATAATACCTTTTAACAAGGCAGTGAGAATGGCCATTTCAATATCTTGTTGTCCTTCAGAGCCCATTCGGAAAACTGTGATCTATGTGTGAAAAAAAAGAGAATTGAGTAAAGATGTGGAGTAGGCAGGGACATAATTGAATCTCTAACCACATAAATGGGCGGGTGAATGGATGAATGAATGAATGAATGAATGATTGAACAAATGAAGTAATGCAAGGAATGTATTCCCTTCTTTAATTGTAGCTGTAAACATGCGATGACATCTGATGGGAGATTTTTTCAGCAGGACATCTCACTCCAGCACTCTGTGGCTGACCCTTCGAGCTAATTTACTTGTCAGACAGGGTGATAGTGCTTGCCTTGTTATAGACTCGACTATATCAAATGAAATTATGCTGACGGGTCTGTCACATGTGCAGCCATGGTAAATGGGATTAGGTTGGCATGAATATGTGGCATGGCGCCAGAGATTTCAGAGCTGGTCTGAGGATGCGTCGATAATAAGCAGCATGCATCAGTATGAAGACTGAAAACTTGTGTTGCTCTTCAGACAGTTGTAGCTGTGTTCTTTGCTTTCGCGAACGGGGAAACTTAAAAAAAAAAAATCAGTTAAATGTTGTATTTTGGTGTTACATCACTGCAAAGTTCAGCCCTCTAAATCTGTATTTTTATTTGTGTAACCCAGCTGTTCACATGGCTTGCACTTAGGATGAAAGGATTATGTGGGGACCAGACAGTGACACTGAACCACCTGTAGGTTAGTCATGGCACTTTAGATTAATAGCAGGCAATAGTGTAGCCTCTTAGTTGTGTATAAAGAGCTCAAACAATTTGGCAGTTCTGTCACATGGTCTGTGTTGGGTATCAGTGCAAACCAAATGGTCCAGAGGGAAAAGCCCAACAGCAGTATGATCTTTAAAAAAGCAGTTTAAGTTGCTTTATCTGGGTATGTTGGAGCATTAGGCAGTCTAATACATCAGGGAGAGAAGATGCAGTCTCTCTGGTGAAGTGATAGCACTTTAGGGACTGAAAAAAGCCCGGAGAGTGGAGAGAGAGAGAGGAACCTAGCTGAGGATTAGGGAGATGGATCCTCTCCTCCATCTGTGTGGTGCATGCTTACTGTGAATAGATGAAGTAAGAGCCTCTGCTAAGCAGGTGGTAGTGTGCGCTGATCTTTCCACCCCCCCTAAATGTATGGAGCCTGGGGATTATATCCACTGGGTATTACAAACTACTAATCACATCACTTACGGAAATCTGCTGGAGATGCACAAATGCTACCGCTATGTATTTATCAAGATCTCCGGCCAACACATTGGAGAAACACTCTCAGATCTGGGATTAATCTGCTATCTGTGAAGACTCTTACCAGGGTGTGTGCTTTATTGTACAGCAATGAGATGCAGTTTAATGCTGAAGAATATGACACCCATCAACGCTTTACAGCTTTGTGTTTATACATGAGGGTTGATGATGAAGCTGCGAATGCCTCGGATTATATGACATACCACTCATGAGCACAACACAAAGGAGAAATGACAAGCAGGTTGTGGGGATTATGTTTATTCAATATGTTAATGGAAACACAAAGATGAGTGGAATGGATAAATGACGATGGAGACCAAATGCTTCACAACTCAAATGTATTTATTGATTGAAACATTTCCAAGCACAAGACAACTGTGAAATATGAGACACTTTAGTATTATAAGCACCTTGCTTTTTTCCTTTATGAGGATTCACTTGTTTAACCGTCTACTCACCAGTTCCCTTTTCTTCATGCACTCCATAACCATGAGCAGGATCTGCTGTGACTGGCTTTTGGTGTAATTGAAAGTCTTCTGTATGGTCACCAAAAGTTGGTCTCTGACATCATCATTAACCAGGCTAAAGGAGGAGATTCAAAGATGATATTTCGGCTTTTTCCTGGAGGAATGTGTACAGCAAAGAGAAAAATCATCTGAAATCTCACCCTCCATCTTCTGAGAACTTGTGCGCGAAGGAAATTATATCAGAAGCTCGACCGCTGCCGTCACACACCACCACAGGAATGGGAGGCTCATCTCTCAGACTTTCCAAGGCAATGGAGATAACATTGGGACCCCCCTCCACTAGCAGACACACCAAAGGGACCCCTTGGCCCAGACCTGGAACACACAGCAAAAATAGTCATTCCTTCCATCCATTACTGAACTGTCAACTCATAGTATTGTCATAATAACACAACAGAATTTAAAGTGAAATGTTGAAGCAGAACACGTTGATGTGATGTGTGAACAGACAAAACCAGAGGAGGGAGGGAGTGAAGTCAGTGGTGACAGCTGAGCATCCCTTTGCTGTCCCTGCCTTATTTGAGCTCCAGGCATAGGATGACAAAGGGAAGCCCACAGGTCACAGAGGAGCTCTCCAGCCACATGTCCAACAAGACCCTGGCTCACACTCACACGTTATGGAGGATGAAGAGATGCTTTCTATTATGCATGGAGTACTTTGTGACTTACGGGTGTTGATCTTCTGCAGAGAGATGTGCTTCTCCAGCAGTCGGCGAAGTTTGACCTCGGACCCGTACTTCCCGCAGGTGCCATTGTCGGTCAGGATGAAGTGGGAGTGGCTGTTGTTGAGCACAGCCAACTTGCTCAGTGGGTTGGCCATCGTCTGATAGGGTCTGGTTACCTGGAAAAATGAGGAAGAAAATTAGCTCAAAATGTTTCAAGAAGAAATATTAGTATGAGAGATGTTGCTTCAAAAGACACTAAATGCAGCATATGCTCTCACATCTTTTCCAAGAAGGTCCTCTTTGTTTTCCAGGATGCCCCATGGCGCAATTCCTATTGCACACACTTTGCCTCGTGACTTAGAGGAATGCTCCTTTAAAGCATCTCCAACGTGACGGATGACCCCTAAGTTGTACAGAGGAAAACATAGCAACGTGAAAAATCACTCTTTCAAGTGCCTAATGGAGGATGCATCATGAGACACACTGTGGTTACTGCACACAAAGTCCACACAGATTGTCATTTTAATGAATTTTTCCACAAAAGCTCTAATTATAGTGCTTAAATCTGTAACAATGGGTTGGTCAAATCTCTACCAGGAAAATGCTGGATAGGTGTTATGTAATGACAATTGAGAGCAAATGTAATCTTCTAATGTCACTCACTGTTATTTGTTAAGTGAACATTAAAAGCATAATCCTGAACTGTCAGCGCCCTACCTGTGTTTACTCCACCCGTGAAGATCCAAGCTCCAGTGGTGACAGCAGCTTTGATTAGGCCTTTGCCAAAAACTTGCTTGAGCTTGGGCTGGAGGTCGAAGTTCTGGAGACCTCCATGCACAGAGATGAGCAACGTGGGCAACTCCAACTGCCAGTCCTTCACCATCAAATGAAGCAGGTTGTCTGGCTTTGTCTCATAGGAAACCCGGATGTACTAGGATAGAAAAGATGGGAACAGTTCAGCACAATCCTGTCTGCCTTAAGTGTGAAATGTTTTAAAGGGTAGGTCAGATATGAGAGGCTGTTTAATCACATCCACTCACTGCTCTCATGCTGTTGTAACTTCATGTAGCTTCCAGGTAATTTTCAATGTTGAAACTCACCATGGCCTTGTTGATGAATCCTCCACCCTGGAACTCGATTACACCATAAGCATCTGTTGGGTAGGTCCTAGTGTGCTTGATCACACTCCATTTATCCTTCGGGGTGTCAATGTGTACCAGCTGGTTTGCCTCTTCTAGAGAGTTGGCACCAGGAGGGATGGCTGGGTGCTGTGTTGTCAGCTGACCACAGGCACATCTAGATAGACCAGAGAACAAGAATCACTCAAAAGCTGTCTGGCCTGGTCCCTGTTGTCTGAACTCCAAACATAAACTGTTGATTACTTGTAGAGATCTCTGAGTAATGTATCACTCAGTTGCATCAAGGGAAGGTGAATGACTGAATTACTTGTTTTATCTGTTCATGAAGGCCGTGTCTTTTCCTATATGAAAAAACACAGATTTTGGATGCTCTTTCATGCCCATTTTTTGGAAATGCATGCCTCAGTGAACACAGGCTGCTCTGCCTGTTCTCAGAGCCCGGGATAGTAACTACATCCTACTGTACAGTAATACACTCTGTAAAATTATTTTTTAATCTTGATAAATGATTAAAGTAATTGGAGCATTGAATGTGTAAATTAATTAATAAATGAGGAGAATATAGAGCTGAACACCATCCTTTGACATTGTTTAACATTGTCTTGAGTTTCACATCCATCATATCTAGTGTGGCCCATATATTATATATTTAAAGAGTTGAGTTTATACCAGTGCAACCATTGTCTTTTTGTTTTTTTCTTTAAATCAAACCTGCGTACAGGCATACATAGCATTCCCAGTTTAAATACATTTCTGTAAGATAACATGTTTTAGTAGCCTGTCTTACATTTTAAAATGTTTTGATGGAACAATGTTTTCATAAGTTTTGGAGTCATATTCATATCATCTGAAGACCGAAGTCCGAAGATCATAACTACCTGGTCGGGTCCTTGCTGGGAAATATGTGAATACATTCTCGTTTTTGAAAGGTCCTCTCAATCCAAGCTCTCTGCGCCTGATGAAGAGAAAATTTGAAAGAGAAGAAAAGTGTTAGTTTATATCACATGCTGCAGAGTCAGAGGGAGATCAGCTTTGCTGATATCTGAAAATAAGTTTCACTATCAAAATCCTCTTAGCAGTAATCCTGACTAAAAGATGAGGACTATTTGAATCCTGTGAATAAACCCATAGATGACAGAGAGGAGGGAAATACATTAAAAATGGAAAGGGTTCTGTAGAGACCTAAATATGAATATAGATATTGCATGATGTCTGGTATCAACAGGTAAAACCATTATTTGGTACATTTTAAATTGATCCCAAGGGCAACTTGTTTCATCCAGAACATTTTCAGTTATTCTTGAGATTATTAGAGCAGTGTATATGTTGCTGAACAACTCTCTAGAATTAGATACCTTTCACTGACTGCTCGAGCTTCATCAGCAGCCAGTGAGAAGCATCACACAAAAGTACTCTGCTCACGCATTATGTCAGATCTGATCTTTTTCCAGTGCTGAGAAAAAATAACCTGAGTTCAAAGCAGAGTTTCTCGGAAGGCCATTGTTGACAGTGGAGGCCCAATTAAAACCGAAGCAATGAGAGCAAATCCTTCCAGGAAAACAATAGGAAAATAAACTGAAGAAAAACACATTCATACTTTTCAACAGTTTTAATACCTTAAAATATACTTAATGTACAAAACAACCATTTAAGCCTGAAGCCATATGCGGGTAACTGAAACACCATAGATAAATACTAATGAAGTCTTGTGATCAGGAATCACAAGTGTTCATAATACAGTACAGTTACTGTTCTATCTCCCTCCCTTTCTCTCTGTATCTGAATGGCCTCAGCTTCAGCCAGCAGGGCGGCTGCTCTGCAACACCCCAAATAATATATGAGTATGATACATCATATAATAAATAGTCATGCATTAAGATATCTGTCCACAACAAATCTCTATTGATTTTATATTGTATTATTAATAATGAAAAGCCAGATATTTTTTTTTAATTAACTTGTTCGATCAAATCAACAGTTTTTTTTTACAGCCTGCCTACACACTATTAATAAATGTTTATATGTAAGTTCAACTGCTGCAGCACTGCTACTGTTCTATGTTTTCATCCACATTTTTCATCTTTCCATCCATGCAAGAAAAAAGTTTTCATTTTTTGTACCCCGTTATTGTTTGTTACTGCAATTACCTAATTTTCCCATCAGGACCATTCATCATTTATCTCATTTAGTCTTATTGCAAAACTGTTGGATAATGACTTGATTTAGTAGATAAACTTAATACATTTAACAAGTTTTTACAAAATGTCTCTAAATCAGACATACAACAAATTTAAAACAAAATAGTTCCTATGGAACTATTTAATTGCATGAGCTCCTGAAATTACAAATGCTGTGAATGTAGGTTTTTGTAGAAAATACTATAACCCTTTTGTGTTTTCAGAAAGTCGGAGACACAGTGCAGTTTGTTGCTGTCTGTCTTGTCTCAGCAGTTTTCCATCTCGGTGTTAATCATGGATCAGTAAGCAACCAGAACCCAAAACAGTGCTGCCCACTCACATTCACCACATATGAATTCACATTGTAAGGTCTATAATTTGTAGCACATAACTCGCTGTTACTAATTTAGTCATAAAATGAATCAGTAAAGAAATTAGTTTTTAAGAGTTGCAGGTATAAAATGTAGATACACTTACATACAATCTTCAGTCCGAGCTGCTATCTCTAGGGTTGCTGGAGGTTAAGTCTAGAGAGTACAGAAGAAGTCTACAGTCTGCTGCTCCTCCAGCAGAGCGTTCTCCTGGTGCTGCACTCCCAGTCAAGTGGTCTCATTGAATCCCACAAGACATGAAACTTCTTCACTTTATGAGGGCCAGTTAATATGATGAGCATGTGAGCAGGGTCTTTGTTCGCCCAAGTCTCATGACTCCAGTTCAAGGTAATCCTTTTGGGAGTCCCATGACCCCTTCTCCATGCCCACAGGGTATTTTCATCCTTCGCTTGAACAAGGCACAATAAATCTACTTTGATAACCGGCCCCTAATCTCCCAATTTGTTGAAACTCCTTTCTTTGTGCTCACTTCACAGTGTGGAAGATCTTAGCTTGTGTGAGAAGACGGAGAAGAGTGTCCAACCTAAAAGTGCTGCAGTCTCGTTCAGAGGCTCCCCAACTTTTCATTTGAAATTTTTCACCCCCTCCAACTACTTTGATTTCAACCCAATTTGCATAATTGAGAGAATTGGATGCAGGCATTCTTTTGGCAGGCTCCTTGTTAAGACATGACTGGTCTCCAGTTGGGGGCAAGGTCAGTCAATGCTAATTGCAGTTAATCTCTATTTCCACCCACATTGTTTTTATGGAGGAAAACTCGGCAGACGAGCTATTCAATATTCTCTTAGTCTTGGTGTTTAATTTAGGTAATGCTGAGTGGATTTGTATTTCAAAACATGAATAATAAAGAGCTTATAGCAGCCTGAATGAAAAAGGATTTTACTGTTAAGAAATATAAGATGTATCATGCTGGCTGCTGTCTATTTAAACTTAAGGCTGAAGCTGATGATTTAGATATCAAGTATTCAAAGTGTATCAAGTGTAAAAGTATAAAATAAATCCTGTTGATTATACATGGACTTTATGAAACAGTAAACAGTAATGAAGACTATTTAAAGTCATTAAGGGCTCCTGGGTACAAGCTTAAATCACTTGAGGAAGGCTTTAGTTGAGCTTGAGGCAGAGATGGAGTTAACAAGCACAAAGTCGTAGACATCCATTTAAAACCTTCCTCATGTGAAATGGCTTGATAAGCACTCCTTTTATGGTTGAAGTTAGCAGTTTAAAGCCTGACTGTAACTCATGGTGAAGAGGACAAGGGAAATTGGTGGTTGATGACTAAGAAAGACACAGTGAGAGAGATATCTGATTAATATCCCCCTAACTTCCCCCTTTCTTTTTGGTCCTGCTCTAGTAAAAAATGCACGTGGGTCTCTGTTAATTATAGTTGAAGAAAACAAAGCGCATTTCCAGAGGGGTTTGGCCAGTATGACGCAGTTATTTCAGCTTACTTAAACTCATTAACCACAGCAATTAAAACCAAAATCCAGTCAGCAACCAGCTGCCTCGTTAGAGCTGCCTTTGAGCACTTTACAACAAAAAACCTTGAAGAATTAGATACTGCAGGATCAGATTGTGACACAACAAGCAAATTAACAAGACTTAAGCCAAGCCTCGATAACAATAAACAACATTCAATCCAACACGCAGACTTTTCGAGAAAATGATTGAAACAAAAGACAGTTGTTTGAAATGGAAATTATAGTTTCTGGTATTTTATTAAAGTATTTAGGTTATACATTACCTCTACTTAACATGTTTCATTAGCTGTTATAATAGCTATTGTGCCACACTATAACTATATATATTCTAGGATGTAATATGCATATCTTCCTATTCTAATTCTCTCAATGCTTCTACTGGTTTCACTATGCCGTAGTTAGTCAAGATACACACACACACACACACACACACACACACACACACACACACACACACACACACACACACACACTATATGCCATACATTCGTGCCTTTTTGCACTTGAATCACATGGGCCAAGTCTCCTGACCCACAGCTTAGTGAGCAACTAGATCACAGCAAATTTGTTCCAGTGCAGCCACAATTACACGGACTCTTCAGCCCCACCAGTCATAAGGAAAAGGTATAATGACGGATGTATTTCTGTTACACTGACATCTGACCTAGTCTAGTTCGGTGCATTTTATTTTTATTTTAAGTAATTTAATTTTAGTTGTTTTTACAGTCGGTGGCTCGACAAATTTGACTAAAAATGAGTCGTGTCAGGTTTGTCAAAACGAACACATCACTTTTTCCGAATATTGTAGAAAGAGTGGAATTCACACAACAAAAGCCTCATCAGCACAAGAGAAATGGATCAGAAAGGATTTGGGGGTCCTATGTGGAATGTGATGTCACCAGGGTTGAAGATAAAAGCAACTAATTGCTCGGCTTTGGTATTGAATGGCGACGTGGTTGGAGTTTGATGCAATGTGACAGGAAGAAAACCCATGTAGACCCCTTAACCGTCTAAAAAAATCATTTAGACTCATGGTCGATCCCACGTGGACCGAATGAAAAGCTGCCTTATACTAATTTTCACTTGAGGGGAAAGATATTTGGACAAAGCGACACACTCGAGTTACAGGGCTCTTGACAAATTTGCATCAGCTGTGGATCTAACTGTTTGCAGTTTGTAAATGCACTCATTGTCCTCCTGGGTTCTGAAAATCCAGTTAGCCATCACGAGTCCAACATGTCACTGATTATCCCCAAGAGTTGAGGGAGTCATAAGACATGTTTTAAAGCTGCTGTTTTCCTGTTTTCCCCAAAGGAAAGTCTCAGTGAAAAAAGAGAGACCACATGAAATATTACATAGAGTCAGGGGATCAGAATAAAGATCGTGCCACCATATAAGCTTGCTAAACTTATTTGATCTTTTTGTATCAGAAAATAAGTATCTCGCAGCATGCAAGAGAAACCTTTATAACTCTAATCTTCCAGGGTTATAAACTGCTATAAACAGCTGATCAGCCAGCAGTTTAAGAGTTTTGACTACAATTATATGTAAAAACATGACATAATATCAAACTAAAAACTCTACTGCATCACTCAATTAACAGGTTTGAGTGCCATAATTCTGCAGAACAAAGTAAGAGTAAGTCTCCTCAGGATCAAATAAAATAGCAAATCATTTCATGAGGTTCTTTTCAGTTTGTAATATATTCTGTTAGTTTTAATTCACACTTTCTTCTGTTGTACTTCTGTTGTGAGAAACCCAGTAAAAAATACTTTTTACTGCAAGATCCTGCAACATTTTAACACCTTACTTTTTTTTTACCAACTTTTCCAACTTTCACACTTAGCCCAGCCCCGGGTTCTAGATGTTTCTGCTCAATCCTGACCTGAGCCTTAAAGCTTTTAAGAGATTCTTGGCTCTCACCTGACCTCAGCCTGATGCAGTCATATGATCCTGCAAACCCATTGTGAAAATCTCAGAGTTTCTAAATGTTGCCTTAGTCATTTTGATATGCTTAATTTGATTTTAAGCCTGAGATCCATCTGTAAATAGGTAATGACCTATTGTGACTATAGAATATATTGAGTAGGAAGCTGCTGTTTCTCAGTAAAAGAGGTAAAAGGTCAGTGGTGGCATCTTATTTGCTGGTGAATGGTGTTATTTGTATAATACATCACAGATGGACATGAATGCATTGCTAAGTTGATTCATGGCAACAGATTAGTATCATGTGAACACATTAAACTGAATATAATAACTAAGATACGGTCATTACCTTTCTAAAAATGTGTTTTGTCAACCCATTCTACACCAGAATCACGAGACGCCTGATATTTCTTTTTAAAAATCAAAACAGAGGCTGTTTCTGTTGTTAATAACAAGCAAGGCTTTTACACTCATTTTTTAATTTGATTGTCATCCCTCCAGACTGCAGATATTGCCTTTACTCCTTTTCTGATGTATTACACTTTGGATAAAACATAAATCCTTCTCTATACCATGACCCACTGTAAATGATGAAATATACGCTTGTTGTTTAAATAACGCAGATAAAGCCACGATTAAAAACTATTTATAACAACGTTACGAATAAACATGATCAGAGGGGGAAAAAAGGGGACAATGTTATCTCTACGCTGTCTGGCCTGTGCAGCCAATGAATTTATATTTAGCAACATATCGGATCTCATTAAAAGTGCAGCTCTATGTAGTTGAGGGCCATGACATTGTTGATTGCTTTATAGAGTAAAAAACCTTATATAAAAAGCCTCTGGATTATACAAAGAATAATAATCTCACAAAATAAAGCTTACTCTAATGTACAGAAACCCATCACACTAAATTCATCTGATATCTGTGTCAGATTTACTGTTAAATAAATACACCAGTAGTCAGGCTGATTTAACCACACAGGGAATGATTTCCCTCAATATTTAAAATATACATTTTCAATTTACTGATTATGAATATGTACTATATATGTGCTGTATGTGTTTTACATTACACAGTGCATATTACACATTGTATGGTTTGTTTTCCTTCTTCATGTTTTTTTCTTATTTTTGGAAAACTGCAATATTTTTTAAAATTTGTTCATAATTTTTAAACTATTTGAACAAGAACGTCTTAGTTTACTTTAGCCTGCTCAACATGTATGCACATTCATACTTAAATGCATTCACAGAAATGCACACTGAGTTAGTTTGTAGTGTGTCTACTCTAATCCCAGAATACACTGTTCAGTGGATTGGGAGTAGAAGCATGTATGTATGCACAAATTACTTCTTGCTTTCAAGGACATATTAAAAGGAGTGTGTTAATCACATGAAAGCAGACTTTAGAAATATATTTTAAGTCCTTAATCTGTCATGGCAGTGGTTGTCCATACTGGGCCATTATGAAGGATTAAACGGTAGTACTGGAGTGGTCGGCTCTTGAAACCTGCACAGCTTCAAATATCACTCAACAGTAAGTTTGCAGGGGTGGGGAGTGCAGACCATGTGCACACCAAGATATACGAATAGCAGTCCTGAATGCCGGGACATATGCCGGGCTGTAAAATGATTGGGTAGGACCTAATGCGAAGTATAACCAGCTCATAGTAATGCTCCATGTGACATTCTGTGCAACAAAAGTCAATCTCAGAATATTCACAATTCATATGATACAAAAAAGCAACTAAAGTTATTATAAATATAGTCTTTAGAGCAACACCAAACATTTAGCTTTTTCTCAAAATGAATGCCACAATTCAATAAAAAGGTCAGGATATCATAAAACTTTCTTTTTCAAGACAATTCAGAGGAAGTAGCAAATTTAGTAACACAATACAGAATCACCTGTTGAATGTGACATTTGTCTGCTGAACAAACTTCATCTTACCCTCTGCGAGCCAGAAGCGGTGCGTTTGAGGGAGGATCGTTTAAAGGTGCCACTAGGGCCCTTGCCATCCATGTTGAAGATTCAGAGTATGCTTCACAGAAGCAAGTCAGACTGACTTAGACAGAGATCCTTGGAGAGCAGTAACAGGTCAAAGTTTACCGGCAACGTCAACATAAGAAACAAACAGAAAACCCTAGAGAGCAACTACAGAACTGAGGCAAGGCAACAACCTCTGGATTTACATTTTTTAAAAATGATCAAAATTCGCCATCATTAAAGGTTACAGTGCTCCTCTCTTCTCAGTCAGCTCACTCCCGACTGACAAGACAGGGATCCTGGCTGGGGATATATAAATCACTCGATGACACACTTGACACATAGACCCTTTTCCTCTGCCGGGCATCCCATAATCAGGCTTAATGCAGCCAGCTCTTATGAAGCCTCAGAGTCTAATGGATAGAGATTTAATAAATGGTTATTGAAGGTAAATCTACTTTGGCACACCACAACCCCAAAAAAGGCTTAGAGAGACCATGCAAGCTGTGAGGCTAAAGTTAGCCAGGGGGAAAGCCAAAGGTTGTCCCCACCAGATGAGGCTCAGTGAAATGGAAGACAGGAGTGTCCCATCAGGGTGCAAACTGAAAGGTATGCAGAGACACACAGTGTGATGCAGAGGCAAAAAGCCAGGATTAATTCTCAGTAATGAACACTACTTTCAATTTACCAGAAGCCAGTTCATTGGGAGAAACACAACCAGGAATCATCTCAAAAAAATTCAACCTGTACACCTTGTAGCTGCCTTGTTATTTAAATCAATCTCAAAGAACTTAGGTCTTTTTTTTAACATGGACAAAATGTCCTGTATGGCTATGTATGTAATCCCTCTTTCCACTTGATGTCAACATTTTGTTTTGTTCCATATAAAGTAGTCCCACAACACAGATTTAGAGCAGCTCCATGTTAAGTATTGTTAAGAGTTTGACCTGTTATATAATACATACAAAATTAATGGAGAACAAAACTATTAAGTCTTAATACCACATTGCATTTGGCCTACCCTGGCAAATAGTTTGCTATTCATTAGTAGAGCTTGGGATGTGAAATAATGAACATTAGTAGTAATGAATTGTATTACTTTAATACTGAATCTATCAATTCCACACCGACTGAAACCTTTTATGCAACGTCATTATGACTCATTATTTCTACTAAATGTTTAGCTGAGCAGAAAATGTAAAGATTTAAGTGCCTCAACTTGTAAATATAAGAACCTAAATCATCTGCTACTATGTAGTGGATCTATCACACGATGTTAAATACATTTTTTTTTTTTAAATGTGTATGTGTTTCTATACAAAGATTTGGCTGTTTTCTTCAAATCAACCATCCAACTATCTGAGCCACAGATGGGAAAAGATTAAAGTTTCAGTCCAATTTAGACAGACAAATTAGATATCCAGCAACTCCCTCTACTGGATACTAACTAGAATGCTTATAAGTAGTAAATAATGATTGAAATAGTTTGCCAAACTGATTTTGTATTCATTTCATTACAGCATTTTCCTTGGCAATATTCAGATTGATCTTGGAAACGTATAATTAAAAAACACACCTCTGCAGGGAGCAGGTTGTCATCCTTCTTAACCTCTTAACTTAATTTGCTTTACAATGGAATAAACTTGTCAGACAGAAACCTTTAACATCCAGTTTTCCCTTTTAATTTCCTACTAAGTAACTTTAAGGTTTAACAAAATGATCTGTTTAACAGGATGACATATATAGAGTAGTTTGTCTCAGTCCTTTAATGTAACTATACTATATTATTGGCTACATTTTAGGTGTCTGATGTATCATTAAATATACATTTCCCCAAAAGTGTGTCATACATATGTTGTATATTTGTACCTATGATAAAATATAAAAACAAAATTCATACAGAAGCACATTGTAGCAAATAAAGACCCCAGCAGAACCCTGTTCTAGGAGCAGCAAAAAGGAAACTATTCTCCTAACACACAGTATGCAATTAACAAGTACCTACTGTGCTGTTATCAGCCCAAGCATCAGCATACAAGTGGACTTGTTTTGGAAAGTGAAGAATGTATTCCTCCGGTCTTTATCTCCAACTTGGCACACAATTTTATATTTACATATTGAAAACAGTAAACAAATAACAGCCATGGAGGATCTGCAGCCATGTGCGTCTTAGAGTTGTCTGCCACTAAGAATGGATAATGCGTAATTTCTCCTAGTAAGCAGACACAAATGAGATTTATCATCTGTTGGTGGCTCTGCATGTGTCAGTGGAGGAGATTATTTGTCTCCAGAAGAAGGGAGAGCACTGAGATGAGCAGATGCAAGATGGGATATTGACTTGAATGTGGAGTGTAGAAAGAAGAAGAAAAAAAACATCACTAGAAAATCTATCACTACCAACCTAAAGATGGATGAAACTATGTATAAAGTTGAAAACAGATGGATTAAACTGAAAATTTGAATGACATTAGGCATTACTCAACACGTGTGCTGGAAGGTTCAAATGAAATTAACATAATTTTAAATGCATTTTTTGTATATTCGAATTTCTTTGATTCAGTTTTTCCTCAGACACACATCCGGACACACAGAACTGAATCTTGACTGAAAAGCTGCCAGCATCGCTTCATTATCATTTTCAAAGTGAGGTAACTCTCCACACATTTGCCACTGTGACAGAACTAGAAGAAGCGGAATAGCTGGTTGACTCTCATTGCCACATGACAACATAACATTGGTATTAAATATTTATATTTTTACATTTAATTACAGCAGACACACTAGTACAATATATTGTATCAAATTCACTGTTGACATTGGCAATTTGACAACCACTATAATAGAAGACATTAAAAAGTCCACAAAGTACAATAGTGTTGTAATGTTGAAATAATTGTTATTTCGGGCAGCTGGTAAAATTTGAAGTAAATGTGTGATTGGAAAGGCTATTGTTGGTAGTGGAGGTGAGTAGTTAGTAGTCTGAAAATAAATCTTCTTTATGCTCGCAATGCATATTAGATGAATAAATTATGCCCTATGACTTACATTTTTAAATCAGTTCATCCAACTCATCAGCATGTTTTTTAATTTTTTGGAGGATTCAGTAAACAGTATACCCTTGAAGTACACAATGTGCAACAAATATGTGATTACACAGCCTGTTGACACAGGTGTCTATAGAGCAGGGACAGTTCATCTTCAGCCACAAGAGGGCACTCTGACCTCTTGTATGGCCATGTACTTTCTGCATAACTCTGATCATGGGGTCACAGGCTGGTTGTTAAAGTTTTTGCTTGGATTCTGTGTATCTTTTATGTTCTCTGTTTTATTTATCAGTACAGCCAGTATAACAAGAGGAAATCACAAACTGCACTGCTTCCCCATACTTCACTTTTTATTTGTGGCTTCTGCTTTGCATCAAGTTCAATTTACCTTAAGTTGTTTTACTTGATAATTTGTAAATGCCTTGTGTGACTAATCTCATCACTTGAGTCAGATAGGATACAGCCAACAGCTGGAAAGCAGGTTACAGTGAAAATGACTTCCACATGTGATATCTGGGCAGAAGACACCTTTCAAGGAAAAGGGGCATGTTTCATCCCGTGCTCTTCAACTGTACTGTGGAAGTCTAGTTTGTTCCTGCCAAGTGTTTACAAGAGGTTACCACCCCGGGCAAGGAAACCCAAATATTTAATTCATTGATCATGATTTCTTTAGAAAGCTGAAGGAGAAAAACACCAAACAAAAGCAATACTGTGCATGTGTGACTTCCTTTGTTTGTGTGTGTGTGCTGTTTTTTATCAAGGAGATCTGCAGTGACCTACAATAACAAAACGGTGAAACTCTTGTCTCTGTTCTCAGCCAGTGTTTCCCCTCGTTGCTAAGGACACAGACTGCACCCTCACCTGAGACGTGGTGCTTTAGGTGTGTTCAGTCCCTCAGTACAGCAGGAGAGGGCAAACGGTTGATAATAACACACGCAGTTGGACAAATAGCTTAAAATCACACAACATAACATGTGTAAAGGGAGATAATAAAATGCAGAGATGATGTGTGAGTGCTGACATATCATCTTTCTCAGAAGACCAAACACACACTGCTGAACATAAGGGTGGGAAATGGTCTTTAGTGGTCATGTTGGGGCATGTTCCCTCTACTCTCAGCATGTCCATAGGTAGCACCTTCAGCTCTCCACATAATAACCACTTATTAGGCGTGACACAGTAAAAACTTTGTGTGATTTGTGTGTGTTAAACCAAACAAGGAGACATATTTAAGAGGTGTGGAACAGATTCCTGGATATAAACCAAATTCAGTCTTGACTGGACTTTGAATTGTTGGCTGCTGATACAACTATTAAACTGAGCTGCTGAGAATATAAAAACACAATACAACTACAAACTATGTAGCTTAAGAGCTGAAGACATAAAGCTACAGGCAATAGTCATCTTTCTATTTAGTATATTATATACTGTAGAGGTAGGGCACAAAAAAGGAAAACAATATATCTTGTATGTTCATGCTTTTAGTCACACAGGGTATTATTTATAGTTTATCACTGCATGCTAATGTCTTGCAAATATGGTACTAGTATTTCTGGTATTTTCATTATTGAACTTGATATCTCAAATTCATTCTTGGTGTGTTTTTGTTGACATACTCCCATAGTCCTATCAGATGAACTATTCCACAATCTTTCCACATGTCCCCTGGCAACTGCAGAGGTACCTCCTGGTATAAAATGCTCTTGGTTATGAATCATTGATCTAAGCTATACAGATTTGACACAACCTTGAGAGTTCACAATAAGATAAAAGTTGATCCAGGGGAAGTAAACTTTTGATGGTCTCTTAACTCTTCATGGGTTGAAAATGACATGTATAATTTCCTCTTGTAAAAATAATAATTTTGTTCCTCAAAGCCATTTTAACGAGCAGGTAATGTATGTAACTTGTAAATTATAAGGAGGTTTTATTTAAAGGCAAAAGAGGACAAGAGAAGACCCTTGTGGGTCGTAATTAAGAGCTGCAGAGTAGAGTCTCTGTGGAGTCCAACAATGTCAGAAGGATGTTTACAATGTCTGAGGATCAAGTAGGGCCAGAACAGGGTTAACAGTAAAATGGCTAAGTGGCACTGAAACAAAAGTTTTCCTGACGGTTGGGACTCATGAGGATAACATGGATGATAAGCCATGTATATATGTTTATAGGAGTGGTCCCCCCTGTACTCTGCTGTCAGCACAAAATGGATTTTAGGGAAGTGGACAGGAAGGAGGCGTGGCAGACTGTAGGGCTGCTTGTGGCTAACAACTTCAGTGGTGAACACAAGGGCAAGCTCGTGCACACCCAGCTGTCTGCTCGCGGACTGGCTCATTGCACACCAACAGAGCAAAACTGTTCCTGGAAACCCGCCCCTCCGGGAGAAACGCATTCCATGAATCTCCTGCTCGGTGCAGCTCAACGGCCGGCCAGTGTACACATCTCTATTCTGTTCCTCAATGAGCACATGCTGGCGTAAGGCATTTCTGAGAGTGACCTGGGGCCCACACAAAGGTTAACAGGGAATCCATATGCTGCAGTGGGGCTGTTAAACAGCAGCTCTCTTGACCTGCAGGAAGTTCCTCCAACCACTGACTCCATTTCACATCTGTTATACTGAACTGAACAGTGGCTCCTTCCTTTGATCAGAGGAGTTTCATAAACCTCCATGTTTTTGATTGCAGTGTCTGCGCCGTCAAGGCGGGAGACTCATAAGCCTTTCCCAGGGAGCAGTGAAGGAGATCTCTCTCACTGGAGGAGGGGGGTGGTGAGTCCTGGACTCAGCTGCGTAAACTTCCAGTTTCAACTTATCGTCCAACATCCAAACAGCCAGATGTGGGATTCACATTCAAAAGCCTTTTCCCCAACACTTCCCTGACTTTTTAAGGGACATGAATGTGATCAAAGAAATACTTGTATTGCCCTGCAGTTATACTTTAGAGAAGCAAGATGGGAAGCACAGAACTGCTGATCGACACTTTTCATACCAGGAACCTAAGGCACATGATCACGTCAGTCCCCGACCACAGTTTAATAGATGTACTGTAAATACACGTCAGAATGGGATGTAAACAAGCAAAATCAATAGTCGTTGCTATGCTTGTTTGATTACCTCTGCAGCCAAAGAGCTGCTGTGAGTGGGATTACTGAACATTACAAGCCAAAAACAGTCAATAGTTTCAGTGCATCATCCGAGCCACAGGCTGCTTTTATTTGCTTTGCTAGCTCTGAATAATCCAGAGAGATATTTCTAAGAATGGGATATACGTAAAACATACTATTATGTTTTACGTGAAAGCCATGAGCTCTGACTATTCTGTTCCTGTTTCCACTCACTGCACAGACATTTATATGCTAAATACTTGGAATCACCAGAGCACATGAATGTGGGTAAGTGTGCTGAATCAGTGTAAAATTATACAATGTTTGTTTTTACCTTTGAATAAACTATTAAATAAACTTTCTTGTAGTTAATAAAGCTGTTTTGATATATCCAAACCAAAAGCTGTGATAACCATTTATCACATGGCCACAAACTTGTGTGGTTAAACGCTCCAGTTAAATACTCATAAGAAAAACAACTAAGGCTTCACTATTCCATTACATGCCATTTCTATTAAAGCCCACAATAGAAAAGTGCTGGATCAAATTAACATTAACATTAACAGTTTAGTCCTTCTTGGGGCCTTAGTAATGATGGATTTAATTTGATTCCAACTATAATTATGAATAGCAGAGCCCATGGAAATCTAACCATTATTTTTGAATGTCCTCTGCACATTTCAAATTGATAATTTGACCTAAAGAAGGAAAGTACAGGAAGTGCTCAAAATAGAAAGGGTTCATCCTGTGGAGAACATGAATGTGCTCAGTAAATTTAGTGGCACTCTGGCCCTTAGATTTTGATGTATCTTGTACAAGTGGCAAGTTTTAATAATTCCACTAGACGAGAGGTCAAGAGGTCACCAAACAGATCTTCTTGGTTACATGAATATCCGTTGTAAATTTCATGGCAGTCCTGGAAAACTTGTGGAGATAGCTTTAAACCAGTTAAAATGGGCAAAACATGCTTTTTATGATTTTCTGCTTCCATCTATATACTGCTATGATGTCGGATGTCTATGTTAAAGATGGTAAGAGTTAATAACTTCAGGGCTTACATGATGTCTCACTGTCTTCTTAACCACTGACCTGCTGACACAGGCATTTGCTTTTTTGTTTTTTACTTTACCAGTATGCAGTGTATGATTCACAATTGCCAGCAGTAAATTAAAGGAAGCTTAGCCACCCTATTTGCAAAGTTACCTCTACTACCAAAGTGAAGTGATTTCAGATCATTTCTGCATGCCCACCTACAGCCACCCATTATGTAGGCTTTGTTGTTAAGGTTCTGTGAGTTGTTCATTATCCACTTGCATATTTCAGCCCAAACATGTATGGATGTATATGAGAGGTTGACATTTAGAGTAAACCTACTACTACTATTTATTTCCATAATGGGCTCCCAGTGAGGGGGGCCTTAAAGAGACAGGAGCTAAACAGCCTGTTTCAGACAGTGGCTGAAATGAGGGTCTTCATAAGGAGCTACTATAAGATAAAGTAGGACTTTTTGAACTGTGCATGAAGTCCACTTCAATTGGAGACTGATACTATACAAAAGGTCAAGGGATCATGAAAGTCATTAGGAATTACGCTCCGGGTATACTGAATATTGATGCCAAATTTCATGGCAAGTTGACCTGTTGTGTCAAAATGTCTTGCCCTAGACTGAAGTGTTGTACTCATCAACCAATATCTCTATTTAAAAGCCTCTCGTGAAGACATCATATCACCTACCACAGATACATGCAGAACTATGAAAATAAAATCCTAAACTTGCATCTCATTTACATGAAATAAAATAAAAACTTGTGTTAACATTAAGCCTGAATTCTGTTTTACAATCAATAAGGGGAAATTGACCACTTACACTTAATCATAGGTTAAAGTGCCCTATGCTGAGTCAGCTGAAAATGGTCCCATATCCCTGATTCTTATAGGCAAGGCAAGGCAAGGTAAATTTATTTGTATAGCACATTTCAGCAACAGGGCAACTCAAAGTGCTTTACATATAGTGCAAAAGGAGAACATAAACACATACAATATTATTTTTTTAAAGAACAAGAGAAAGAATTAAAACAGCTAAAATATAAAAAGAAATATAAAAATCAATCAAATCTGCAGTTGTACATGTTAATCAGCTATGAGTGGATTTATGTATTTTTCTAGATGGTAGGTGGTCAAACAGTCAATGTGGTTTTTACTGATTAACTGAAGAGCTATAATTTTGAAGTAGAGAGAAACTTTCCACAACCTGGCAACCCAGAGATGTTTCTTACATCTAACTTCTTACATCTAACTTTGCCATAGAAATAAAACACCTATTTGTTGAAAGAAACTGTATTGTTGTTGTATCTGAGCAGGAGACAGTGAGACAGTGAGGTTCTCATCTCCTCATTGATTGTCCAGGGTGTGTTACAGACCATAAAATCCCAAGTCAAAGCAAGTCGACAAGCACCTGTCTAATCTTGCTGATCATAGCAGCATTGTCATTATCTATGGGCTCTTGCCTGTGACTGTAATTAGAGCTGCCTTGGATGATCTGAAACACAGATGGTGGTAGGAGACTAAGCAAATGACAATAAGGTAATCGGTTGGGTGTGCGGGAGCAGACAAATCTTTAAAGACCCAAGCTGACTGAGGCTAAACACTCCAGTCATTGAATGTAGTTATGACTTGAGCCTTTCAGTCTGTCTGTTTCTGCTGAGTTTTCAAATCTGTGCAAAACAAAATCATTTCCCTTCATATTAAATTGTTTCCTCACACTTACAGGAAGCAGGGTGTGGCTGAGACACAATCTGATGTAACAAAGAAACTCTGTGAAGCAAAACATGTACCTTGATGATGCAGCGTTCAGCACCTAAAACATTAAAAGGAATCAAACAATCAAATCATAAAATATTTATTATGGTCAAAAATCAACAGTTTAGCTTAGTTAATTTTTGACTTTTGAAACAGTTGACAAAACAATCTCAACTCAGGGTCCATTTGTACATTAGTTTTGGGGCTTTTAGCTGTATCATGGTCCTAATCTGCAAAATGAGTTTGTTTGTGTTTCCAAGGTCACAAAATTAATTAAGCTCAACTTTACAGCCAATATTGAAATTAGGCCCAAGAGGTGATCAAAATCATTCAGTGTGATCATTTGTATCTCTATGGCAACTGAGAGAAATGAATATGCTGACTATGTGATATGGTCAAAAGCTCCAGAAAAAGCAAGTGAGTGAACATTAAGCTGTTTTGTCAACTTCCAGCACAGAGATATTGCAACACTATGACTTCAGTTTTAACGATTCCACAGGATGTTTTATTTGGCGCCCGAACACATGCATCATCCAGCGGTGAACGCCTTAACTCTTGTGCTTGTGGTTGCAGGTGTGGAGGAGCTACGCGGCCACAGTATGAAAGGGATGAAATCGGAAAAAAACGTCAGGTTTAACACCAGCGCCACCCATATGACTGGCTAAGGCTCAACCCCAGTCAGTCAGTTTTTTTTTTGCATACCAGTAACACTGTAAATATTTACAGTAAGGCATTGCAGAACACTTTTTTCTCTAGTGTACTTTAGAGGCCGCCTAAGTTGTTTTACTGTTGCTGACCTACATACAACACTGCCATGTCAGCCCTCACAATCTGCCTGCCCATAGATTCTCCAGACAGGAGACTCCCACTGAACATAGCAACATAAACTCTCTTCCCATCTCTCGCTCCCCCTCTTTGGAGCTATGCAGGCCAGGCTCTGCAGCTCCAGCCTCACTTGGCTTCAGGATTGGGGGAAGGGACTGAACTAACATATGGCTTATTGTGCATTGTAGGCTATGGCTTTCAGCTCATCAACAACACTGGCTCTCCTCCTGGCACAAAACTGTGTTGGGATTGTTGGGGTGGAAAATTGCACTATGAACACAACATCTTATGCATTATTTGTTTTCTCAAAGCTTGTCTCATTTTGCAGTTCATGCATATACACGCAAATAAATCGCCCTTCAGCTTTGACACTAAACTCTCCAAATACGCACTGGCTGAGTTATTGTCATCGAGGCTGAGCTCTCACCACCTTAATAACAACGTGTGTAACACTTACAAGTGGTAATCACATTGGCTGTGAGACCCGCAGACAGCTGGTGGAGAATGATGACTACCTGTTTTATAACCATGTTTGCTTTGGAAGAGAATGTGTTGCTGGCACAGTTTGTGGCTCCCTTGCGTGTCTAGCAAAGCGGTCCGCCACAGTTTGGTGACGCAAGGGGAGCTATTAATATCTCAGGAACGGGATGTTCTCGCTTCAGCATTGGGGTCATTCGAGGATAAACAATGTGTGTCCCCTACAGACGGTGTGGTTGTGGGGAGCGCGACGCAACGACGTATACCGAGAAGTTTTCAGGCAACTTCTCACATTTCGTTTCAAAGCCCCCACCCCCACCCCCCCTTCGCTCCATGTGCGTCTCCCGCGGTCAGCTTGGTTCGTGCGCCGCCACAGTCTGTGTGGAGCCTCGCCCACATGTGAACCCGGTGACTTTTAGAGCGCACTCTGGCCGAAGCGGTGAAAACAGCCATGTGATGCAAGAGCACCTCTTTGGAAATCCTATGTTTTGAAATTCAACCTTGCTATTTTCTCTTTGAACTCTCCCTGTGCCACATACGATTTAAATGGGGGAGTATAGCCTATGCTGCACCAAAATTACAGGCCCATAATGCATCTTAAGCGGGCACAATTGCAAGCAAGTTTGTTAAGTTAAATAAAATATGGGAAATGTTTGCCTTAACAAGGAGAAAAACAGAGAAAATGTACTTTAAAAGGTACTTGAAGGCGGAATGGGGGCACATTAGACACAAAAAGTCATGTGATCATATGTTTATTTGTGTCACCCAGTGCTCTAATTGGTAGTCTAGCATAAAGTAGACAGCAGAGACCCATATTAAAGCTTTCACCCCAGAAGACCTTTAAAACCAGAGTTTTAGGCCTAAAAGGATCATAACTTAAGTTGTCTTTGATCATCTATCTATAATATCTATAGAAAGCAGGTTTACATTACCTAAGTATATTTTAAAGTTTATTTTGTGATGCAAATAGTTAATGAGGTAATATCTGTGAACATAAACCACGTTTCAGCTATTTATCAAGCAAAAAAGTCAACATACTTGGATTACAGCTTTTTCAGGCTTTGATTATTTCATTTTGAAGTAAAATGTGGGTTTTGGTCTGGGAAATTATAATGAGCATTATTCCTTTATTAGTTAATCAAACTTTATTAGTTGGCCAAATACATAGTCTAGAGATTAATCAATTATTACAAAAAATATATAGTAAGTTGCAGTCTTAATGCTTTACATGGAATCAATGTAAATATCATTATGGCTTTCAGCACTGCAGCACTTTGTGTCTTGCATGGATTCGAGCATGGATGACATGCCATGTAAGTGCCCCTGTTGAAATGGTCTTAGAAAAGAGACCCTCATCCTATAGCATCAGCACGGCGAGTTAATGCAGCGCCTGCGGACTCACAGCTCAGCTGAATGGTGGATTTCAGAGTCAGGTCCCCTCACCAGTGCCTGCGAGGCACATCCCTCCCGAGCCAACTGCACTGATCAATGCATCCTGAATAGGGTCACTACTGACCAGCAAATGGGTGCAAAAACAAAACTGTGTCCGCTTCACTTTGCCCTTTCGAGCTGTATTGTGTGGAGTGGACAATGGCACCATGCTGTGATGTGAAGGAACAATGATGGCAGTAAACAGTAGTGAGTGACATCAATTTTCAGCTTGTGCTTATGAACTCAACTCTACATGCATGACAGTCGTCACTTTCGCGTCATTCAGCAGAGTGCTCATCTTGAGGAGGCTGCCTCCTATCAAATTATGCAACAGACAATTCAGAATGTTCTGTCAATGAGTGCTGGGCAGCACTCTGTTCTTTGTGGTGGTGTGCCGAGGAGGCAGCATCAAGGCGGGGGAGGCAGGCAGGATTAACATACTGGTGAAAAAGGCTGCCTCTGTTGTGTGGCTGAACATGGACAGCCTAGAGGCACAGGCAGAGGGCGGATGACGACCAAACTGAACTCTATCTTAAACAGACGCAACCCATTCTCAATCTCCATCCTTCTTCCTGCAAGGTGCCTCACAAAGCACCTTTGAGTGCTCACAATGCTTCCCCATCTTCCCTCCAGTCTCAACTTACGAGCTGTTGCAGATGAAGACAGACACCTGCATGGCACAGTCAATACAAACTGCCGTGGACTGCTTCTGTGGGTTAATCTATGCCTCAGCTTGCATGTTTTCCTAACTGCACATATCTATGCAGGTCAGTCCTGCCTGATTGCACATTGAATGTCTGAACACTTTGTACAGCACATACCTGTACATACAAACTATGTACACATGGTTTCTACAGGACTTCTGTGAACTGAACACATTTTCACACACATATTTATAGCTGCTGTAAGCCATACATGATTTAATCATAGCTACTTTATGGTAAACTTCAACATTTGGGCAAATACATTTTTTGGTTTTCTTGCCAGAAGTTAGATGAAAAGATTGATACCACTCTCAAATTTGTTTGTTAGATATAAAGCCAGCAGGGTGTTAGCTTAACTTAGCATAAATACTGGAAACAGCTAGCCTGGCTTTGTGCAGGGGATACAAAATACACTCACCAACACCACTAAAGCTCACTAATAGACACATCATCAAACTAATGACAAGTTGTGATTTATGGGGGTTATGTGCTGAACTATTTCTTGGTTGTTGACCAGTGACCTCTGTGAATGTCCATTCGCAACAAGGCTTCTGGATAGTATAATATATTAATCAGTGAGCTTTATAGGTGATGGTAGGGAGATTTGTTGCATTTGGAAAGAGCCAAGCTAGCCATTGCTCTCTTTTTCCTATCTTTATGCGAAGCTAAGCCAAACAGCATCATATTACTGTACTGATGTGAACGTGGTATTGATCATGTAGATGTTGGATGGCATGACTCAAGACAGGGGAAAGTTCAGGTCCAGGGCATTATAGTATGGTGTTTGTTTCCTATAAATGTCAGAATGGGTGATATATTTTACCCTCAAAAAAGAACATCCAAAATTGAAAAGCTAAGCAGGGTTGAAAAGGAAAAGGGATCATATTTGTACATGTGCTAGGTAATTATTTAGCTTTCACTGTTTTCCTGAACAATCAATAATGTTATAACAGTACAGTCTTGGTGATAAGGACCCAGTGACACTGGTGCAGCTGTAACCAGTATATCCTGCTAGACAGCAGTTAGGCTGCACTTTGCTACAATAACATGTAGTTTGGACTTGTTTACCCATCTCAGCTACGCCTGAGTGACTCATTTGACCTCACGTGATTACTTCGCTCCTACATGCTGTATCTGATCTGATGTTCTTTTTCTCCCTTCAGTCAAAGGAACATTTCAGCTGTGGACCAATGAAAAACCAACACGTGCAGCTCATTGTTACAGAGACCTGGGTGTTTCGATTTGATGCTCACTGTTGACTTACATGAACATGTTTACTCTTTATCACCTGAATGGCGTCTTGTATCTGACTAATCCTCTTTTCTTCTTATACAGGTGGAATTGCAGCCTGTTTTGTCATCATTACTCATCGGGCCCGATTGTTGGTGTGTCACGAAGGATGAGTAAGCTTTGCAGAACATCAACAAAAAAGAGAGATAGATAGCACTCTTAAGTGCTCACACTTTAGCCCCCTATGTTTTGCCTAATTCCTTACTATTCAAATAATTTCAACTTATCTTAAACTCAGCTGTTTTACAGAAAACCCTTTAGCCTGTATTGTTCTCCTATAAACATGGCATTTCCTGAAAGACTTGATGGCACTTAAACACCCTTAAGTGCTTTATTATGTTTGTTCTGATAATAGTGGGTTACTTTTTATTCCACGGAAGTGTGATAAGTTGAAGTGCCCTTGCAACGTCAGAATTCAAGGAATCACAAACGAAAGTTCTTACTCTGTAAATGATTACCCTTTATGGGTAAACTGAGGAAGTTTCTTTTTCATGGACTAAATGTGTTTATCTCAAAAACTGATTTTAATAAACAAGAAAACAGGTCTGCGTCCTAGTGGGTAGTTATTGGGTAAGACAGTTGAAGTTTCTGAAAGGACAATACACTGCTCCAGCTACAGTTAACGGCAGTTTGGTGTCGGACACAATGCTTTGCTAAAATGTAGTGATCAAACTCAGGTCATAACCCAGAGGTCAAAGTCATCCACTGAATATCACCACATGCTGCAGAGGAGAGAGAACTCAGCCAATGATCTGAAGCCACTTGTGGTATTTCATGGTTATATAGGTTTTTTTTCTGTGCTCTGCCTTGAGAGTCTGGCCTTGACACAACAGCCAGCAAGATTATTATAGTGGTCAGGCTGTCCTGTGCTTAAAGAGGATCTCTCCCATTACAAACAGAGTGTGAGGAGGCCAATCAAACCACTGTTCCCGCCTGAGAACTTTATGTCAGTGCCAGACACTGCTGTTTGGACACTGTGCACTGGGGGTTGGTGCTGCTGGGATTTGGGAACGTACAAAAGGTCTCTTGAATCATCACATTGCTGCAGCTACAGAGAGAGACGTTTCACTGTTTCCCTCTGAGTGAAATTTAAATTTAAAAAAAAGACAACTTCTACAGCTGTGTGTTACCTTTAGAGAGGTTCAGTTGTGTAAGCTGCAGCTGATTTCCTCTCTGTCTCTTTTGGCGTTCTTGTGCTTGACACCCAGTGGGAGTTGATAAACACTTGCAGTTTCTACACAGCGCTGGGAAATAACCCTGTGAAAGAGGAACTATACCCTCTTGCCGTGTTCTCGTTAGAAAAGATCGTCAAAGCACCACATGAAACACAAGAACACCACGTTTTTTGTGGTGAAAGAATATGTAAAATAATACAGCCAGATGGCCTTCTGAATGCCACATCGCCTTGCTCACACTGAACACTGGGAACTTTCTAGTGTGGGCTTTTGTGCACAGTGCTGAAAGTGTGCATTCATTCTCACAGGAGAGCATCAGCTGCTGCAGGAAAAGCAGGTCTAATCCTGGACTGGTGGAGTGCACATTTATTCTTATTTGCAATAAATATGTTTAAATGGGTTTTTTTGTTAGCTGGGCTCATGTAGAAATCACTGAAAGAACATTATGTACAAAGTTACATTTTGTCATGTTTTCAATCTGTGACAAATGCATCTTGAAAACTTTTTGGTTTAATTTGGGTGAGCGGGGTTAACAGGGACATGGTCATTCAAGCGTATCGTCACTGCTAATCAATAGCATCGGCTGGTTTGTTTTCTGCCAGGACTTTGTAGCTGGTGTCATGCTATTTTCCACACCCCACTGGCTTCTATGGTCAAGATTTTAGAGCTGAAAAGTAATAAGAAATTGCCTTTTTATGGATCTAATTGCAGTTGTCTGGAAATAGGTCCAAACTGACCAGCTGTAAGAAATAAATGGATGTGTAATGATGACATAAAGACCCTCATATCACACAGCTTTGTATCTTGACTCTTTCCTCTCCACATTGGTGTCACTTGTCTCTTGCCTGAGGATAAATTGAAGAAGGTTGGCTGGAGTTCAACTGGCAAAGACCACAGAGTTTCTCATAGGAAGGTATATGGGGCTACATTGCTAGTTCACTGAAAGGTGGACACCATCTTCCAGGGCCGGCCCGTGGCATAGGCAGTATAGGCAAATGCTAAGGGCGCTGTCCATCCAGGGGGCGCCACAAATGGGGGAAGAAAAAAAATGTAACTTCCACTATTCTTAAAACTACTTGGTATCATGTCTTAATATGAAGATAATAAGCCCACATTAATTTAACTGCATAGCAAAGCCTGTTAAATAGGAATACTAATAATAATAATGATGACACGTTACTTTCCTAAGACGCCCCCCCCCCCCCCCACTAATTAGACTGTACCTGCTACCTGGGGGAGGATGGTCGTTTTTTAACGTGACCCCAAGACAAGCTCGACAACAATATGTCATAACGTCCCAAACTGTCTGGTGCCCAGGGGAGGAAAAAAAGAAAAGAAGAGGAGGAAAACGAGACAAAGACAGAGGTAATGTTACAATAAAGATGATGTCATGACATTATTTGTGTGTTGCAGAACGACGATAACGTCGTTAACCATTAGCATAACATGGTTTGTTGTTAAACTGTTAGTTTTAACGCCAGTTAATGTTATGGAAGAGCCTAAGTTGGAAAATAGTAATGTAACTACTCCCACCTTACTTCCCAGCAAGCACATTTTGGTTGAAAAGACGTCTAAAAGACGTCTATGGTAACCGGTGAAAAGACGTTGAAAATTGGTTGAAAAGTGAAAGTTTTTTACCGGCTATATGGAGACATTTATTCAACTTTCACATAGAAAACATATTCACCGGGAATTGCTGTATAGAAAAGTCCCAGCTTATTTAGTGTGCAGACATAGCCTATATAGTTTCATATTTATGATATTTTATTCAACATTAAATGCTTTGAAATTACGTTTTGTTTAGACGTCATTTCACCTCCTCTCATTTATAGAAAAAACGTCAAAATAATCAATACAATCTCTGTAGAAAGCTATAACTGAGCTAATTATTAACCGACATCAAACTAATGTGTGTTTTTGTGACACGTTGATGTTGTAACTGTTTTTAGACGATTGAAAAGACGTTCAGACCTCATATCAACCTGTTTTTAACCGGAAATCAAACGTTGAAATTACGGGTTGTGCTCCCTGGGTTTCCTCAGGGAAATGTGTAAATATTAGATCTATTCAGCATTTTTATTAACATCTGGTTAACTAAGGTTTTCTTAGCTTGTAATAGTCAATCAAAATGCTATTCCTTTTCCACCCTTTTATTATAGTTGTAAGCCTAGCTGTATGTTGTGTTACAGTTCATATTGTCTAAAGTGTGTTTATAGTGTTAAACTTTACATCAGTGTTAAAGTGCACATCATTCATGTTATAGCATAATTTAGCATTCCCACATTCTATATTATACTGCAGTTTACTACTTCTTTGCATTCTGCTAATCAGCATTTTGTTGTAATGACAATAACATTGAATCTTATATAATGTGCATATCAGAAAAAGTACATTGTATATTATACATGTACAGTATAGTGAACATCATGCATGTATCTCTTAGATTTTTCATTTATATTATTTCATTTCATTTTATTCTTGAAATCATTTTAGCCTATGTATCATATCATATTTATTATTAGACTGGTGTCACATACTCCTCTTCTCTCTTCAGATGCACTGTTGAGGTTTCTCAGTCCCACTCCTGCAGCTGGGCCACCTCCAGCATCAAGCACTCCTCCTGTTGCCTCCACCTCAGCAGCACCACCCAGAAGTGATGCAGCAGCATGTCACTTGTTTACACTTTTTATTTTGTGGGTATTTAAATCTTATACTTTATGTAAGCTATTTATATTATATTTCATATATTAATTTCATATTTTTTTGTATTTCTTTCTAATTTGTTCTAAGTATTTTGATTGGGCAATTGCTTTCTTTAAATAAAAGAATGTCCAAGATAAAGCTATTCAGTTTCTTGTGAGTATGTACACCAGCAGTGGAATTTACTTCGATGCAAGGGGGGCGCCACCTAAAATCTTGCCTAGGGCGCCACATTGGTTAGGGCCGGGTCTGCCATCTTCCACAAAATGTGCAAACAGTTGATGTTTGATTGAGTAGAACATGCCATGTTCTGATTACGAGGCTGCATATGAGGCCACATATGAGGCAGCAATTAGAGCTTCATGTGCATCTATTCATTCAAAATGATTAAAAACTAGCAACGCACTCTGGTAAGACTGCAACACAGAATACTGTAACGATTATTGCCACACCACTTTTACACCACTATCTTCTCTTTGACTGGAATGTAATTAAAAGCCTTTGCGAGGCATTGAAGAAGAAGAATTCCAGCAGGCTAAGCCAATATTTGGCAGTTTGAAGCATGTGAGCTCTCTGCTGGTGCACTGCCTCGTTGGCCGGAGGCCCCGTAGTGTGCTGATCGCTCCAAGGTGAAACAATAATATTCAAAGTATCAGGGATGTTTTCCTGATGATGCACACCCAACTACTCACTTGCCTTGGAAAAGTGTGTCTGTGAATTCTGTGCTTTTTTTTTTTTTTTTTTTTTTTTACATTTCCTCATTTGTGACTGGATAATATGTAACAGGGGAAGTCAATGAGGCCTCACTTGCTATACTGAGTCTATGCTGATTTTACTACTATCCTGCTTGTGTTCTTTACCACCAGTAAAGCTAAAACAAAGAGTCAGTTAATCAAATTGTCGATCACAGAAATTTAAATAGCAACCTCCTGATTCATAGTTTTACTCATTTATCAGGCAAAGAATGCCATATGTTTTGTGTTTCTGCTTAATGTGAGGCTTTGCAGTTTTTCTTTGTTTTATATGATTTCAAACTGGATATATTTGGGTTTTGGGCTGTTGATCAGATAAAACAAAAGCTGAGTGAAGACATCAGTGTGAGCTTTGACCAACTATAATGAGCATTTTTCTGAATAAATAATGAAAATATGGAAATAACCGTTAGTCACAGCCCTTGTCAACACTATCAAATACATTTTTAACATCATGTTAACCAGTTTTTCTCAAAATGGGACCCACAGGGGTCCTTGAAGAGGTTAGAAGGGGTCCCTAGCAACAAGGGAAATACAACCTTTTTAATAGAATTCCATCCATAAGTAACACTATGACAAAATGCATTACTGTTTTGGTCATGGGACTCATACATCGTCTGTAATAAAACATCTAAAAGCAAAAATCTCATCAGATGGGAGGCCCTGGGACAAAATCTTACGCAATGGGGGTCTGTGGTCTAATGCGTGACAGCTCAGTGCACACACACGCAGGCTTGGACAGGATGCTGCAGCACAAAAAGCACAAGCGCACAATCATCCATCCTCCTCAGCTTTAAAAATATCTTTTTACTCTACTGCATGTGATTCTTCCTGAAGGTCTGAGCAATGCATAACCCTGCCGCCCGTGAGAAACATCATCTGAATGTATAGAGGCAACCTGTGGTGAAACTTTCAAGTAACTCCTGTTGTGCAGTGCATTCGGGGACACTCAATACCCAATGAATGAGCGGCTACTCTGACGATGCTGCCGAGCGCTGCCGGTCGACACGCCCCCAGCATGGATACAACAGCCAGCAGGAACAGGCGCTCAGGAGACACACTCACTATGCTGGAGAGTGTTTGAAGCCGCGATGGGAGTTAACACATCCGAGTTTCTAGAGTCCCTGTTAACAGCGACGTTGCACTAAACAAAGACCTTGTTTTGGGTGTTTTTTTTTCCCTCTGAGGGGGCTTGTCTGCATTTTTGTCCGAGGCGTTTCTCTCACAGGATGTTGATGATACTGGAAAGCCGGGTAAGATCATAAAGTCAGTTCTCTCTGATGAGAACGACCGCCTCCTCCTCACCACCACCACCACCACACAAAGGGAACCACGGAACAAGTACTTTGTTTTTTCACACGCCATCATTTTTTATTTTTTGAATGTCATAGAGAAACAGAGGGGGCTCTTTGAAAGACAAAATGGATCACTTTGCAGCAGAGTGCCTTGTTTCAATGTCCAGCCGTGCAATTGTTCACGCACCTAAAGGGAATAAGGAGATAAAACCAGAAATCCCATCTTCCTCCAAGAACGGAGAGGAAATGAAAGAGCCTTTGGTGAAAGATAACTCCTCTCTTTATGTGGTGGCACGGATCCTGGCGGATTTTAACCAGCAGACTCCCAACAATGTTGCCGAGCAGGCAAAAATAAAGGATGAGAGCATGCCGAACCTCATAGATGATGGAAACTCTGCCACACCTACCACCATCTCCGATCCTTCGCTCAGACAAAGAGGCAAAAGATCGAGAGGTCGGACTGAGCAAGAATCACCTCAGAAAAAGCACAAATGCCACTATTCAGGTTGTGAAAAAGTTTATGGCAAATCATCCCACCTCAAAGCCCATCTAAGGACACACACAGGTCAGTTTCACCGGGTGCAATTGTTTGTGGCTGTGAACATGATTTATGATAGTTCCCTTGCCTATATGGGAGTGGATGGGATTATGAAAACCGAAAATACTGATAAGAAGTGTGGTTTCTTTCTCTTGAGGCGATATTTGTGCAGAGGAGGATGATTGCTGTGTTTGATTGAGTCATATGAAGCCTATAAATAATCAGTGTGTATTAACGGATCCACTGCCCGGCAATGAAATGATCAACGAATAGAATTGGTGCAAGATTTAATTGCATTGTTCCTTTAAGTTGTATGAACTTTGCGAAATGTCCTTTTAATTTCAACGGGTGAGGGAGGGAGGGAGGGAGGGAGTCGAAAACAGTGCCACTCCCACTCAAGTCTCTGAGCTTTGTCACGGCTTTTCTCAATGCAACCCTCCCCTGCATTGCATTGGACTGTAAACTGCAGTGCAAATGCAGAACAAAATTACACAGATCAGATTTCCAGCGTTCTTCTGTGCGCATTAATTAAAGCAAACTTTGGGTCTGTTTCATGGCAACACGAGAAAAAAAAAGTAAAACTAAAAAAAAAATATCTTCCAACAACCTGTAATGTGCACATCACCAGAATAAGCCAAGTGTGCGCTAACACGGACATGCAAAAAGTTTTCAGGATCGATCCAGTTAAGTACAACACGACACAATGCAGGGAAATGCGCTCCGGATCAGCACTATGTTACATATGACCTTCCTGAAGGACCATACCTCCATATTTGCGCTTTGAATTCCGCAGGATAAGCTACTGAGATGGGGTGGGGTGGGGGGGGGATGCAGATCGACTCAAATTGGGGGGTTGATAAGAACTGTGCAGTCTGCCCAAAGCCCTTTGTTGTGATGTGCCACACCCCCGCTAGACAGACTGCCAGCTGATCTGGCCAGCAACAGACTCAGCTAGCTGAGCCTAGACTGAGGAGCCTTTTCCTTCCCTCTGCTCTGTAGACTGCAGCTCACACACCCCTCCAACCTCTCTCATACATATAGCAGCATGACAGACCGCAAACAGCCCTCTATGCATCACATTACTAACACTTTGTTTTAACTTGACCCATATTTAACTCATACCCATTTCATTCTGCAGAAATGCGTGTGCAAAAAAAGCACCTGACTCAACACAAAATTTGGAATATCAGATACATCTTCTCTACATTAAACCCCCTTTTGTTTTTTTTGTTTTTTTGTTGTTGTTTTTTTTCACAATTCAACCATCAGTTGAAGATCTGCAAGGATGCATTCCTGTCCTGTTGTCTGTCAAGCTTCATCTGGGCTACACTGCTGTGTTCAGCTTTGTCATTGACTTCTGTTATTTTATCATTAGATGTATTATTGTTCAGAAGAATAGCATATTGATGCCATATGACATATGATTGAAATATATTTGGAAGACTATGAATGTACACAAGACACCATAGGCTTTTTATATGGTGTTTTTCTTTGTAGATGATCCTGTATTTTAGTCACAATTTCTTGTTTTTACTCGTTATCTGCCACTCGGGGCTGACTGCAGTGATGTGTAATCAGTATTTGTCAGGAGAAATCATGTTGAGACACTGAAACCATTATGTGATTTATGTGTATTCAAAACAAATAGACAAGTATGACTTCCTAAAAGAATAAAATGCCTGTATCCTGTGCACGTTTTTGGTGCAGTTTTATTATTGTATATCAGACCTGCCTTTGCCTACTAAGCTGATCCCTTCTCCTTCCTTTCTTTTGGGATACACTCTTATGTCCGCCTTCATGATTGGTTTGTGTCCTGTAATTTCTGATAATGAGGACGATTTGTGCTTATTTGATCGGCTAGTCACAGAACGTGGGTCATCGTAGTTCAGCTGCCTTGTCTCAGTCAAAGTTGCAGCAGCCAGCCTCCTGCAGCCAGTGTGCTTCCCTTCAGCCCTGACCATGTGTTTTCAGTGCAGTTTTATTGCTCCATATTAGCCCTGCCCTTGTCTCTGTGCCTATTAAACGTCCTTAAGCCTGCCTTTCTGTTTGGATACACTCCCACGCCTTGCTTCACGATTGGTTTGTGTGCCGTAAATTCTGATAATAATTACTTGTTTCCGCTTATTTGATTGGATAGTCCCAGAATATGGGTCATCTGAGTTCAGCTGGGCTGCCTCAGTCAACCTTGCAGTGCTTTCACAGAGCCAAACTCCAGCAGTGTGCTTCCCTGCAGCCCCTACTAGCAGAGTCAAGAGAGAATGGATTCCAGCCCAGTCAGTCCCAGCCAAACGCCGCTATCTAATTGAGGGGGGAAACACTGTTATAGACACTGAACAAAGAGCCAGGGAACAGGCGTCCTTACTTGACTTCTGTAACGCCCAAAGCCTCATCATCCCAGCTTTTGCAATCCTTGTGTATGTGATTTGTAGGAGTGTAAGAGGAGCTGGAACCTGAGCTACACTGTATTTTTTTATGCAATGTCTGCTCAGTACTTCAAATCAATCCCACTACTAGTTCAAACTTTTTCCTAATAGGAATATCTTGGGAGGGAATTGTTTTAGGTCATGCAAGAATGATTTTTTAGTTTATTTTATAATGTTTGTTGACATCAGCTATTACACATTAGCTACCATTAAGAAACTTTGAAGTGTAAAACGTACTAGCTATATAGATTGAAAGTATGAAAATGTATTTTTTTTTCAAAAAGGAAGATGTTTTCAGAAACAATGTAAGTATATTGTGTCTTGCAATGTTATTTTATTGTCTGTTGCTAACCACTGAAACACAGTGTAGGTTCAGTTCCTCTACATGACTGATTACCTAAGCTATGAACTTGGTTTCAGTTTTATTTGCTTAGGTTATAAGAACTCTTCTGATGAAACTTTGGTTACCACTCCAGTACAAAGGAGTTGAATAAAAGTTCATTTACACCACTGTAAGCATTGGAAACTTTCATTTGAAGAGCTAATCAGCAGTGTGTTTGAGGCTAACAGTGTACTCAGGGTAAGGTACAAACCTCACTGCAAGCTCTGTGGAGTATCCCAAGTAAGTGGTAACTTTATCTATTTTAAGGTATTAAAACGTCCCTGGTTAAATTACCCCTCAGTTAACATAAAAATGATTTTATCTGAGATCTGTTTCTCAACCAGAGACAAGTGTCTCCCGCAACACGGTGTAAGAGGGACATTGGGATGTAGCAGACATGGGAGTACACAGTGAATTTAAATCACTCATTATACTGCATTCAGTTTGATACTGAGGAATCCACAGCAGTTTAGGGGTCTAAGGTTACCAGACTGCTTTTGTCTGATATCCTGGTGCAGGAGGTGGGGCTTCTCTCTAACACGTACACTTATCTCACAGTATGGAAAATGTAATGCTGATACACAGATAAACTCAGGTTTATGGTTAGATGGAACAAATGAAGGCCACAAGGGTTAAACTGCCTCCCAATAGATCTCTCTTAACACCAGTTGGTTTCTTTTCAGTCACTCTTTTTTAACTCTTTGTCTAATGAAGCATGACCAATTCTAATGATGAAGACCCATTTTCCCATGAGGTGTTTCGTGGTCATAGAGTACATGGTGTTCTCTGTGAGACCTCATTACTGTGCTCCGGTCATGTCATGCAGACTGCCATTTCCAAAGGAGAGATGGCCCCTGACAAGCTCATTACAAGTCATGTCTTCTTCAGAGAGAACAGCCCAGGCCTTCTGTGCCCCCCACAGCTGGGCCTCACAAAAGGCCATCTTGCCAGTATACAAGACCTATTCGAAAACTATTTGAATCACCAGGAGGAACAGGGTCAATATTTCCAAAAGACAAAGAGCCTAATAACATATTTTACAGTTGGTTTGACGTTTTGTCTGGATCTCTTTTGTGTTCTGCTGGGGGTACCTCTAATGCTGTGAGATGGCTGTAAAGCCCTTTACTGCCTGTCCTAAAAATTAAGTGGCACCACCTGGCAGCACAGTTCCACTGCCATTTAGACCCAGTTATTCATGCATGCTTTCTATTTTTGGTCAAATAACTTTGGTTAATGACACTGTTTTTAGTGTGAAATTATCCCAAATTCCACTCGGAAAAAAAGAAGCAGGACTCTCTGATTATATATACTACATCTCTGCCAGTGGTTTTATATTTGGCCTGCACTACTACACAGAGTGCATAGTGTTCCTGTGTGGCTGATGGCAGTGATGAGGTAGCAGGGTGGAGATGGGGTTTTCCTGTTCTTGCTTGAGCCTGACCTTGGTACAGCAATGGATAAAAACTCTACTGGGGCACAAGAGGTCAGTCTGTCTACCTGCCACACGGCAGGATTTCCACCATCCCTCCCAGTTGAGCAATATTTCCCCTGACATGTAATAAACCAATGACTCTTCAGTCAGGAGATTCTCAACATTTTCCATTTGTCTCCATTCTGGTGACATTGCAATTTGCTTTTTTTCTTTAGCTATGCCAGCAACGTGGCTCAAGCTGTGGCAGTGTCATTCTGTCCACCACTTTGGTGGACTGAAATATCTCAACAAATCGTGGATGGATTCCAATGAAATTTTGTACAGCCATTCATGGACCTCAGAGGACAAATCCTACTGACTAGATCCCCCGACCTTTAGTGTCATTGTGGTATTAGCAAATGCAAACACTAAGATGGTTAACATCACCTGAATCTCTCATTTTAGCTCAAAGCACCACTAAGTCTAAAAAACACCCACACAGAGCTGCTAGCATGGCCATTGACTCTTAGTCTTGTTATACATTTACTGATACCTAAAATCTCGTGTTATCTCTTGCTATAAGATAAAAGGTTTTCATAATACCCTTCTGTAAAGGCCATGTTTAGCTGTACAGTATGTGTCCAATGGAAACAAGGTATTAGTTAAATCTACTTGATCCCCAGGATGTAAATAAAACCAAAGTGGAGCCACCATCTTGCCTGTTCTAATCCTCTGGTACAGTGTTGCTGCTCCATGAAAGACATCTCCAAGATGCCTGTTAGTGCACATGGCGTCCATATGCTGTCCTATAAGTGTACATGTAAAGCTGACAGTAAGATAGTTCCTGACTAATGCCGGAATATAAACCTGATTTAGCTGTGATTAAGCAGCCAAGTGTGCATGGTGGACGCTCATAATGCTGAAAGGCCCCTGTCAGGCAGTTCCCTGGCTGTGCTGCTTTCAATGGCCCACAGGGCTCATGTATTCTTTAGTTAGCTCTGGAGTACTTCTATAAAAGCTGCTCTGTCTATCCCCTCACCAGCCCCTCCCATCTTTCTCCCGCCTGCAAAGCAAAATAGGTGCTGAAGCGTGTTGTGTTGCGAGGCCGAGCCCAGGCTACGGCTTGTGGTGTGGTGTTGATTACCAGCAGCAGGAAGAAAGGGATACAGACCTGTAGAACACTGTGCACTTTTTCATCTACAATGTTCAACTACATCTTGCATGCGATGGAAGGATCTGCAGTACATAGATGGAGAATATACAGTGCGGCGGGGTGGGGGTGGGGTTAGATACCAGGATATTCAATGTCAATGCCCTCCATTGATGTAGGTCATTTATTCAGCTGCATCTGCAGCTAATCTGATTAACGTTTGAAGGGCTGTGACTCTGCAGCAGAGAGCACCCCTGGCAGCCTTGCATTTACAGGGTCCCATCTGAGAGTTTGGCTCTATATCCACTTTGTTGTGTTCAGCACAGCTTGAAGAAAGGAATGGCTGAAAATGCTGTGGAGCTAATGTCAGAGGGAGTGTTTTGTCTTTAGCTGAGGTGTTTATGTTCCCTATGGTGTGTAAGGTGTGTCACCTTTCTCTGTGTGATAAATCAGACTGTGGCAGACCACGGCACACTGGGGTGTGGCCCTCGGCTCAAGATCAGGAGTAGGGGAAGAAGGGCATAATAATTTCCCTCTGAGACGTGGAGATATTTCCCTCCCACTCACCCCCTGAATATCAGGTATAACATTGGACAACTGGCACTATCTCCAGTCTGTATCTTCTCTTATCGCTGTGTCCTGAGACCTCTCAGGATCTCATAGCATGGCTATGGTTCTTTGTTTGGCACTGGGTAGTAAGGCTGTCTGTCTCATATGAGCTATAGTGTCAGACTCCATCAGTGGAATGAGCTGGCATTGTACTGCATGAGTGAGAGTCACGGTTGATAGGGCATCCCTGCTCCCACCTGCCTCCATGCACAAACTGTAAACACCTATGGGTGCCGTTTGCATGTCCTTACTTAACCAGGATTTAAAAGATATGGAGACTGTCTGTAACACATCAAGGCTGCAAGTTGTTTTAGCATGCACTCAAGGCTGAAACAGAGTGCCCACTCTAACTAATTGAGGCAAATGTGATGAGCTGGTCAATGCCGGCGAGCTATCCCTGCCTTTCCCTTTAAAGAGTTAAGGGGATGAGGTAATGTATGTAAGTATGTGCAGGAATCAGACAGTCACACTCGACCCTGCTGCATGTCTCTGGGTGAATGTCAATAGCCAGACCAAGAGGAGTGAGTTACGGTTAGTACGCACAGCCTTTCTGATTGAAATGCATTACAGGAGTGCCTCTCCTGCTGGGAGCGAAGCTGCTGCTATTGTTCACAATCTGACAGCCATAGGCCCACGAGGGGAGGCATTCTATTCAATGGCAAACAAGGTCCCTCTCAATAAAGACAAAAGATGATAATAGATCAAATGCTCCCTGTTTTTCTGAGCTTTCTCCTGACAAGCTTGAGCCAGTCATCATCACGAACACCTGACCCACCAAAGGGTCCTTTTGTTGCCGCTGCAGGCACGATTCTTGTCTGAAACAAACTCTGAATGGAGCATCTAAGAAAACATGTTTTGACTGAGAGATTTTCTTGGTAATTTGACTCCTCTCCCACTGAGCTAATTTTTCATAGACAAACAGCCACGTAAACAGTTGTTTTGATCTCTGATGTGTTTCAAATCAAGCATGCATACTTTTTTTCCTTTCTACCGACCGCAGAACTTCTGTCAGCCTTTGTTGTTATTTTTTGCACAAGCTAAGCCTGCGTATACTGCTGTGTGAACAATGAAAAGAGGAGCTGCGAAAGCCTTAATGTATATTTATTGTTCTATGCACATGTTTGTGTTTATATCATTTTAGCATGTGATGGTGCGTGTAAAGGGTACGGTTGGGTTAACCCTGTCTGCTCCACTGGTTATGCTGATGAGGGGCTCAGCAGTCATTTTGGTATTATCAGAATCCCATACATGGTTGTCTGCTGGCAGAGTAGCTGGCTCTTGGTCGGTTACAGGTCATAGTCTGTTGTAAACATGCAACCAAATTACAGGACTGCACTGAGCCCTGCCACTGCAGTTAGTGGTGTCCCTCACATTTCTTGCTGCCAAGCTTGCTGTGCCACTAGGGCAGCGCTGAAGTGAGGTAGCACCAACTCTATTTCCCTTCTTTAGCTGTTTGCTTGTAAAAGTCCCCACAGGTTTAGTGTGCACCTTGTTTTTGTTCTGAGCTCTGTAAAAAGATATTTCCTGTTCTGGTTCTCACAGACAGGGCAAAGTTAACTTCAAGGTGATCTCTGATGTATCCACATGAACTGTCTTTTTTTTTCCATTCTCACCCTGCAGAGATATTTGCTCTAGCTCTCTTATGACATGCTTGCACAGAGGTTTCAGCTGCACACTATGTGACTTTGGCCCATGCTTGAAGAGGAAGGAATGTTATCTACTGTTGTTTGAAATGCTGGTAGCCATTGTTGGAGCAGGTGACCGAGTTGAAGTCTTGCGCTGCTGCTCACGTCAAAAAGCGATTTGATCTCGCCTTTGCAGACAGCATCCCTTACACCAGGGAGACAAACTCAGATTCCATTACTCTTAACTGTTTCTGCAGAAACGGAGGAGCCAAACATCTTACTGTAGATATGAATGAGATGAGGATGGAGGGAGAGGAGCAGAGATGAGCTGTTTATTTACTGACCCAGTGGCCTCAGAGAGAACAGTTATATAACACCTGTGACATAATCGCATCGCCTTGGAGGGGGGACACTAGTGCTTAGCAGAGGTAGAGTTTGCGTGTACGATGTAACTCACTTTACGGGTAACTGGGTCATTGTGTTCGTTAGGGAAAAGCTTCCCTCATTATAGCCCCCCACCCCCTTCTGCAACTGACACATTCTGAGAAAGACAAACCACACCCTGGATGTGGCATGCTGCCAGAGATGGGATAACCAATCAGTGGGGCCTGGCATCACGGTCGCCACGGTACCCTGCTGTGACAACACTGGAACTAGATGGGAAGAGGAGCAGCAGGGTTAGGGGAGTAGTTTGCTGCATTTTTCTATGAGAAATGCTGAGTAATAGCTGTCTATTGAAATATCTTAGAGAGTGACATCCTCCCACCACTGAGGGTAATAGCCCTTATGATCAGTTCCACTCGGGATCAAAGCGTTTGTTCCCTAAACCTCTCCGTTGTTATCAAACATGTTTTTTAGTACCCTTATGGAAATCTTAATCCTTGTGTTATGAAAGAAGCACAACAATTAATTAGGGCATGTTTTTTTCTTCATGCAAGTGTATCAAGGCTGACATTAAAGCTGCAGGATTTTTTAAATACATATTCATATTGTGACCTAAATGCCAGAAACAATTTATTCTTCTAGGTGGAAATGGGCAGCATATTTGTTAATTCAGCCTCTTTTTTTTTAGAACTCATGGAGCTCTAAATAATTAGTCTTGGTGAGTTGCTGTAGGATACCTGATGCTTCCACTATGACTGCATTACTGTATCAGGCCAGTCAGACTGGATATCTCAGCTTAGCTCTCTGGTGTCTGGTTAAATATTAATGTTGTTGGATCCGTTACACTGGTTATTGAGCCTTAAGTAGCCTGCAGAGCTTAGCTCTACTTTTTAGCCAATAACTGGTTTTGCAGTAGCAGCACAGGCTGTTTCTCTTTTGTAATAAGCTATGAAATTAGACTATCATGAGTCTCTTCAATGTGATCAGTGCTTTAAAAGTTACACTGCCTCCTTTCCTCTAAGAGCTCTGCTCCAAGGAGGGTGTAATTCAGAAATGTAAACCGGCTCAAACAACCACAGCCTCCTCATCTTTATAAATTGTACCTTTACACCTTAACATTATGCAGGGGAGATGGGTGTGTGTTAACTCTAGCAAGAGAGTGGGAACAGATACTTGGGTAGGAAAAAAGGAGACAAGGCTGTGTGAGATGTGTGTATGCAAATGTACATATGTCAGTTAGAGTTTAAATACACTAAGTCCTGTACGTGCCTGCAGGAACTGTAGTGGGCAGGGCTGACTGAGTTTGTCTGGAGTTGAGGTGAGGCGTCAGAAGCAAGAACACAGACTGGGCTGTCTAGACTTGCTCTGTCTGTCTGCATGTTTTGTAACCATGCAGTATAGGGGGGAGGGACCGAGACTTGTAGTGCACTGAGTTCTTGTTTTTGAGACTCACTGGCATCAGGTAGCATATGAGTGTTTGATGCTGAACAGCACTGTTTCCATTGTGGCCCTGGGGGAAACCACAGAACTAAGAAAGCATTTGGCAGGCCTGTTATTATGTGCTCATTTGTCATGCCCACCCATAAACATTCACGCATCTCAACATCTCTTCCTGTTCATACCTCAAATCGCAGCGCAGATTTGCACATAATGATTGATTATTCATATTCTCGGGGAAGAACCATAACATTAAAGAGAATATGTCCTGCCCTTCGCTGTAGTGCTGCAAGGTCATCACGCTGGTAAAATTAGAATGCTGGATGTAGCTATTGTCAGGCAGAAACTCACTGAAATGGAACTAAAAAGAGTACAGTATTAGACGTATCAGCCAGTGGATACATTTAGGCTCTGTACACACTGTTTCTACATCAGAATGGAAGTGAAACCACAAGATGTATAGTACCATCTGGCTTTGAGTAGATTTGTGTCAAAGCCCACTTTTATTGCCCGAAGGAGGGGGGAAGGGTGTAATTTCCCATGTGCCGAGTCACAGATAGTTGCATGTTGGAAAATGGGCTGGGTAACCATTGTCAGTGTGATTAGCATCTGGAGCTTAGATAATTAAACTGGGTCCTCCAGCACAGCGCCAATTTTTAGGAGATTTACCCCAAGTCCCTTGGCTCTCTACAGCCTTTTTAGTCTTACTTTTCCTAATATTTCAAATATTTCTTCAGTGGTTCTTGATATTCCCCTTACTAACTTATCAGGCCTCCTATTACTCTTGTGTTTATTATTCCTTGATGACTCAGAGACTACACAGTCTTGTTCAACAGGCCTAGTTCTTTCGGAAAAATGTGAGTTGTGTATTGCAGGGTTCATGACTTGTTAGCCCGTAAACACCTCATAATGAGTCGCTGGTCTCAATGTGGTGAGCCATGGAGAGCACCAGTTTCATAATCAGAGTGCAGAAATATGAACACAATGAGTTTCATCAAGAATCAGTAGTTTATGCCTGAAAGAGCTCATGTGATTTCTGATGTAACCGGTGCTACTACAAATTACACATAATTTATAGCCTGTAAAACCTACAACCTTTCAGGTCTCCCTTGACTTCCATTCATATCAGTACAGCTTTAAAATGACTGTTATTTGTTAATAACTGAAGTTATTTGAATCCTCACAGTAGCAACTTCCTTTAAGGTTTCACAGCTTTGTGAAAGGTTGATTTTCATATCTGACCGAAATCAATGGAAAACAACAACATAAAACTGTGATGTGCTTTCAAATTGTCAGCAGACATGTTAAGTACACCAAAACATGCAAAAATATACTATGATAATGCACATGGGGAAATTGTGCAAAAACATATGAAATTGGTTTGCAGTAATGTAAAGAAAATGGTAAATTCTTAAGGAGCTAAAACATTGCCCATTTACCAAAAACACTAGTATGGCCCTGAGGGTCATGCTGCCATGGTCTAGTGTGATTATACACTGACATGTCTTTGTTTTCCTCTGTGTGCTACAGGAGAAAGGCCTTTCCCATGCACCTGGCCTGACTGCAGTAAGAAGTTTGCTCGCTCTGATGAGCTGGCCCGCCACTACCGCACTCACACGGGGGAAAAGAAGTTCGGCTGCCCGCTTTGCGACAAACGCTTCATGCGCAGCGACCACCTGATGAAGCACGCTCGTCGCCACTCAGATTTCCAGCCCGGCATGCTGAAGAGGCCCCACGGCGGCAGCAGCGGTAGCACCACACGTCCCAGCTCCCTCAGCGACTACAGTCGCTCGGATGCCTCCAGCCCCACCCTCAGCCCCGCCCTCAGCCCTGCCAACTCGCCTTAAACTGAAACCCAGTCGCACTTTCCGCCTCCAACCTGCGGGGCCTGTTTTTTGTCATAACACTTGTGTTGCACAGTTGTCAGCAACCCCCCCCCCCCTTGCTATTCCTGCGCTTGCTGTGGTGTACCATGCTGTACATAACTGCTTATTGTAGTGCAATTACTTGTGTGATCCTAAAAGAAGGTAATGCCTTTCCCAGATGGCAATATTGACATTCTGTACCATATGTCTGTATTTTTTTAGCTTCTGATCATTGCTAGTTGTCCAATGTATGTTCACAGTCAGCTAAACAAGGTTAAGAAGAAGAAAAAAACAGACACCCTGACAAGTCTTATCAAAATGTTTTTTTTTTTTCTGGTTTCTTTTTCTTTGTTTTTTTTTTAACGGGTGAGGAGAAGGGGTACACACACACACACCTCAGGATTGAAGACAGTTGCTATTTCTGTAATACCACAGTACTTAACAGTACTTACATTGACTGCACAATATACTCATCACTTTACTCTGAAATTCAACAAGGGTTGAATTTTACGCCCTGCTCAGGGATGGCCTTGTTAGCTTGAAAGAATGAACACGAGAAGTGAACAAGAGAAACATACAGTACATATATATCAGCCTTACACTCAACACAATTTGCACTCTTTGTTTTTGTTGGTTTTCACGTTTTTTCGAGGAAACTAGCCCGACGGTCATACGGTCAATCGGTCAATCGTACTCAAAAACTCATGTTCTGTTCTCCTGTGTGTACTCGGGGTTCATATGTAATGTAATTGCTGTGTGTTAAGAAAACGATCCCCAAACCCCCACCTCAGTAAACAAAATACATGTGTTCCTCCATTGCAACGGTAATACTTAGTTGCAGTAACACTGGGTTAAATGTGTATTTCATTAAACAGTAGTGTGCAGTATATACTGTGTAAATCTGCACTGCTTGAGGATTGGGATTATATTGGGTTAATAGTTTTTATAAATAAACTCAGTTGAAGAAACATAAAAAGAGACCGTTAAGTTTCAAAGCAGCTGTTCATGCTTTTAAAAAAAGCTCTGCATCATCAGCCAGTATTTCACACAAAATGGACACAAAGGGACTTTAGTTGAAACAATGTTTATCCCTCTCTCAAGCACATAGGAAAAAGTACCAAAGACAAGAGTGAATGAAAGCTTTCTATTCAGTCTTGTAAGCTGCCCTTCATTGAGACTTGAGGCTGGTGGTTGGCAGTATAGCAGGTAGAGCCAGACAGCCTGCACGTTTCCCTTCTCCTGGCTCTGCCTTTTGTGGCCTCCCTGGAGGAAACAGCTGCATCCCACAAGAAGCTATTCACAGCCCGCAGGAGGAGTGGTAACATGCTATTCCCGGGGTGTCCTCCCTCACCCATCTGGTTCTACCTGTCCTGTCAGAGAGAGTGAGTCCTGTGGGTGAAGCTCAGAGCTTGCCAAAATAGCAGAATGTTGCCTAACTTAAGGGGTCAAATGTAGGCCAAAGCAAGAGCAAAGCAGGGCTGGGCGGCAACATGGTGGCACACAGGGCAAACAAAGCAGCTATCTGCAATAGACAGGCAAGAGAGGTTAGGGCCTGATAAAAGGGGAGAGGTTTATCATGAGCTGAGCAGCACAGAGGAGGAGACACCCAGTTGCAGACACCCCCATCTCCTCCTTGTTTCCTCACCCTCTTCCTCCCTCCAACTGTAGAAACTGTGAGCTGTAATTAGCGAGTTGATCCAACCTGTTGGGTAATAGTAGAAAGAGAATTGTATGAACAACAGTACTACCTAGACAAAGCTAGCAGTGTGGGTGGGATGTACCTATAACACCATCCTAAGCACAGGGAGAAATCCTCTACTACTGCTGGAGAGTCAAATTTCACAAAGCCAAGGAAAACATTGCTCCAAATTCACACCGATAAACCCAAGCTCTCAAACAGCTGCTTTCAAACTTCTCTCTCACAAAACAAAAGGGGCTTTTTAAACTGTTGTAAAAACATTTGAACCAAAATGAACATATCAGCAAAGTGCAGTGCTCACCAGCCTCACGTCGTCCTGCCTGTGAAGCTCAGATGTCCCGTGAGAAAGCTGACTTGTGTTTCTAGACAGACATGCCTCAATAAGTCAGGCAAAAGGCACAGTAAACCTTCCATGGAAACAGGCACCACTATCAAAACTGCTGCAGCTCCGCCAGTCTGTGTTATGCCTACATTTTCTTTTAATGCTTCAGCACTGTGGTCGGAAATCGTTTCATCCATGTAGTTTGGTCCTGTCAGACCCATCCAGACTGTCATCATCAGTTGCATGTGCTAGCGCTTCAACCTGGCCCGTTCTCGCCCTGCAGTCCTGTGCTCCACACTATATGCATGTTAACAACTTCGCCCTGAAAAAGCGTAGAGGGTTTTTGAGGCGGTCTGGCAGGTGTAAGTTCATGAATGGCAGGCCTTGTCCCCCAGTTCTCCACAGCAGCCATCTCTCTTTAAAGTTGTGAAGAATCAGCTCTGTCACATCCTCCAGAAAGAAAACATCCCTTATTTAGATCCAAAATGCAGTAATCTACCCCCAAAAACACCACCCGCAACCCTCTTTATGATGAACTCTGTTAAAATAGTTTCCAGGCTGCAAGATGACACTTTGAATGCCACTGATCAGCAGCTCTCAGTGAGAGAAGCACTGAGATACATTCACCATTTCATAAACCAATTCTTCAAATTGCTGTTGAGCAGCTTTTTGTGGGATCTGTTAATGATTTTTTTTTTTTGTCAATTTGTTGACATGTAGTGTAACTTTCTCTTGCAAAAAAAAAAATTAAAGAAAAAGAGAATTCAGAGTAACTCACCCTCAAGCAGGTTTCATGAATCACTTCTCCATAATCTGCACATTTACCTCAGGGTCAACATCCGCAAAGCAGCAGATATGGGACAGTTTGTGGATTTTGTAGTAACATCAGTTGCTACACAGATTTTTTCTGCCAGCCTCACCATGGTGTTCCTGGGTGCTTAGTGCTCACTGCTGGTCAGTGTCTAACCACACTGGAAACACAGGAATGCCTCCATATGAGCCTGGCTCCTGCCTATTATGTCTTCATTGCATACTACGGTCCCACTATACGCCTTAGTAAGCACTGGGCACTCTGGCGCTATTTTCAGTGAAATGCCCCTTTAAAAAGCGTTTAGTGTCAGTGGACTTACAGAAGGCAACACAACGCTCATACCATCTAATAATGAAATAACTGTGACAGTGTAAACATCCCAGTCTATCCATCCATCCAGCACTGCACCGGTGACATATAGGCCTCCACAGGTCTCATAACTTTTACTCTCACTGTACCAAATCTACTTGAATAATTCAACACAAAAGGCCATTGAACACAGTTGTACATGTCCATTTTTACTGTACTTGCTTTTGTTGTCAAATAATTATGAACGTCTCTGGAGAAAGGTGTATAGTCTTTTGTTTGGTTTATTTGATTGTTTTGTTTTGATTCTAGATTTTCCATTGTCTTCAGGTCATTTAAGCAATTCTTTTGAATTTATCGCAGCATTATTTTTGTCTGTCTGTCTGGCTGTTTATAGGCACCATGTTGTTTTATTTCAAGTAACATCATTTTGCCCCATTTGGGGTTTACCCCTTTAATCAGAAACACTTAATACTCTGTTGATGTCAGGATGCAGGTTATTCCAGTAAGCCTGTTATCCAAAACTCCTCCAAGTTAGAAAATGAAAGGATAGCTTGATAAGTGTTTGCAGCGACGATGAGAAAAAGAAACATCCTGACCTCTATGTACGTCAGTTTCAGATGGAGTGACTAATTTTCTTTGTAATTTAGATTCTTTTGAAAGTTTTCCATAAGAATAGAGACCACAGCATTGTGAGTTAGCAATGTAGTCATGACTTTTTATTATTTTTTGACTCATATGAAATGTTTAAACTTGTATATTTTTCAAAAAATCATACCTCTTAAAATATTTAACTTTTGTTGTACCTTAATATCTTTTCCAAAACATCCATCATGTAGCTTCTGTTTGCTTGATGAGTAGCACAAATAATTGGTGGTTTATTTGTCCCTACTTGAATGAATGATTGAATGAAGAAGGAAAGACGGAGGAAAGTAAAGAAAGAAAAAAGAAAGAAAGAAAGAAAGACTTTTTCTGTAAAGAAAACACTGGGCTACATTTTATAAAAATCATCACATGTTGTCAGGGTCCTGCACATCCTTGTAGATTCTAAAAGTAATCTCTAGGAAACAATAACAACAGATTTTTAAATTATTTTATGTATGTACAAAAATCGTACAAGCATCTCTTCCTTACTGAGCTCCACGTATTTGTCTTGGTTGAAACGTTTTCTACGCGTGGGATGATGTCAGCTGTAAATTACTATGAAACTCCATTTCAGCATTTTTAAATCCAACTTTATGAAAACACAACGGAAATACAAGGTTTTATTTACATTGTACCAATAAATATTTTTTTCTGCTAATTGTAAAAATACATTAAATTGATTTTTGCCTAGTATGTAAAAGAACTAACATTAATCATATATAAAAAAAAGAAAAAAAGTTCATATGAATTACATGAATATATCACTGATCAGACGGCTCAACTGAAATATTCATAATGACTGATCTCAACAAGCATGATTGATGCAATTGTGTGCCAAAACTATAATGGTAACTTCATGAAGATGATACAGATGTTGAGGGTAAATGTACCCAGCTTCTATCAGACATTTACTAAACTTGTACAGTTTTTATAAAGTGTGACATGTTTTTATGTTGTGTACAGGATTTAATGAAGCAACTCTGCATATTTAATATGCAAGTGTTCTAAGTTAAATATTTCTTTTCTGCTTTATGTTAACATTTTGATTGTGTAGCTTTGTTTTCATTTGGTTGTTATTATTTAATTTTCTTCTTTTTTTTTGCTGTACATTACACAAGCAATGTATAATGGCTTATTACAGGTATTTTTTTTTTGACATAAACAATCTTAATGACAACGAACGCCCAACCATTCCAAAGGATTGAAAATTGCATTTTGCTATAAATGTGCTGCTTACATGGACCCAATGCATTTTTGTAGATTATGAATAGAAGTCTGTCTTGACTGTGAGGTTTTACACGTTGTGAGTAGTGCACAAGGTACGTTTCTCATTGTCAACATTTCCCAGGTTTAATCTCTCCTTTCTTCTCTGCTGGCTCTTTGCGTAGATAGGCTAAGCCAATTCAAATGAACAATGTACATGCAATATTAAAAAAAGTGAAATGTTTGAGAGGCAGCCATGATAGGATAGAGTGGTGGTTGAGCAGTGAGAAGGAGCTTTGAGTTCTCGCAGCTTATCATAGGCTCCAATTACAAGTTGTTACCAAAGGCTTTGAAGGGAAAGATGAATGTTGCAGTAATTTTGAACCCAACCCAGTTACTGCTGGGTTCAATTTTACATGCTGTAAGTGTTGTTCAATGGATGTTGTGCTTGATATGGACCTTTTTCTACATCTCCAATAAGCAACTTTGTTTTTTCTTTTTTTTTTATAACACTTGAATGAACAAAACTCATTTAATCATGAACAAACAAATTCTGAATGAGTACAAGACAAGAAACAAAAGAGACTGAGTGAGTAGGAAAATGCAGCATCGCAGGGTGGCAGACCATATCTGTTAGCACCCTTCACTGACCATGTGGTTTTGGTCAGCTGCTTGAAATGACCGTGTGGCGTTTGATCTTTACTGTAGAAATGCATGCAAACAAAAGTCTCGAGCATTGGCTATTGTTCCCCTTGAAGGATTTGTCTGTTCCAGGTTATTCAGTAAACAGTGCTGTCAATTACCTCCCTTTGATTACAAAGAGAGAGCCTCTCACCAGCCTTTTGGTTCTGTCCCTGTTTGTCCTCAATGTACGTCCTCAGTGTAATGTTGCTCTCTTGATACCTCTGTGCGTTTCTCCTCTGCCCATCACCATCAGTTGCCTGTTGTAGTGACTCCATGGTGCTGCTTCCCCTCTCAGCGCCATTATAATCCAATCTGTAAATAACTCTCGACTCAGCTATGGCCAGTACATTCTCCAATGACCTCACTCTAACCTTCAGGTGTTGTTTTTTGTTTTTATCTTTTTTTCTCTCAGCAAACCAAAATCACTACATTCAAGTATTACAGTTGTACAGTTCCTTGGATTCTACACACATCTAATGTGCTGGTCTTAGCTGCTCTGCTGTACCTTTTTATGGCATTATTTTTTACATGTTAGACAATATATTGTGACCATGTCCTATGCAAATATGAAAAATAACAGATTGTTGAATAATGTATGTTGTCATAACTTGTATGCATGACATAGTGAAGTTTACATTTGGAAATAAATTCATAAAATAAGCAGCTACAACTTGTTCTGTGCTGTGTGTTCTTTTCAAGTTAGGAGGAATTCAAACATTTTGGGATGAATAATGCTGAACTAAGGTTAGCATACAGTAGCACAAGTGGCGAGGAGTCAATAAGGGAACAGACATTTTAGTTCACTAATAAACATGTCATATCTTTGTTTAATCCATATAAAAACTGAAGTGTAAAAACAAGTTCCAGCTTTAGCAGGGTTTAAACTGGAATTTAAGGGTCTGCAGGACTATTTCTTGGCCAGAAGCAATGAATTCCTTAAGTCGCCGCTAGCACCTTACCATAGTTACCATTAGCAAGCTTTCTATGTGCTCATGGGCAGATTTTGTTACCTTCAGACAGAGCCAGGCTAACTGTTTCCCCCTGTTTCCAAGCTAAGCTAACTGGCTACTGGCCTTACATTTAGCATTAGGGAGCTGACTCAGTAATATCAGCTCAACAACAATATCTACCTTAAGTTTTCTTAGCCACCATAAACTACTGGTCATACCAAACCAAATGAGGGTATAGAGGCAAACCCCTGAGTCTTTTGAATTGAGCATGGGTGTGTTTTATTGCTTTTGAAATTAGTTCTTTAATTATAAGATACATAATGTGTTTTTGTTTTTTAAAAGGTTACAGAATCGTGTTAGATCCTGTTTAAGAACTTCTTCATTTGTAATTATAACAATTTTCAAACATTAAAGCAGGCTTTTATTACATCTACAGAAAGAGGCTGAATGTAAGTAGGTGGAGTTATATTTCTCACTTTGAGAACCTTTTCTCACATGCGTGCCATGTGATTTTATTATTCTTGCAACAGGAAGTACACCTTGTCCCCTCATTGCACTCATGCAAATATTTACAGTAACTGGAGGGGTATCAACAATGGGAGGGGCACCAAATGCTGGGGACTCCTTCCTTCCTTATTGTATTTCAGGCCAAATAGACTGATAGAGTGTGTGAAGTTTCTTTTATAATACCATTGCAATTGTAACTTCAGAAGAATGTGATTTTCTACAACTTGCACCCTCTCTCCTCCTGAATAAAGTGTACTTTTAACTCTGTCTGCATTTGCTGCACTGCACAATCTCTGCCAATGTGCCTTTATCATTTTCTTAAGCCAAGTGTGCCCACCAACTCCAACAGAGATCACACAGGCTTGGCCTTTCCTGTTCATAATGAATCATACGATGTGGAGGGATACAGGAAGGAAGAGAGCGAACAAATGCATTAAAATTCTTGATGAAGAGCCTGGTGTTCTCCCTGCTCAATCTGTACACCTCCTGTCTCCAGGCAGGTTGGAGCTACCAGCACACCACGCTACACAAACCAACAAGCTGCCACCCCTGGCACCAGCACACAATTTGGTGTGCCATCACAGCCGGCATGTTCCCAGAGCTTGTTTTTCATATTTGTGTGGCAACATGATGGACTTCTGCATAGTTCTTTTTTATATTGTTATATTTATCTCATTATTTTGTCTTAAGCCTTGAATATTGGCAGGGAGCTGTTGTCAAGGAAACCTTGGGTTCCTAAATATACATATCCTGCATCTTTCCTTGGCTTGAATACAGAGCCTCTAGTCGTGCGAAAGTAGAGTTTCTACTTATAGAGTCCCTCAGCAGACTCACTAAGCTAATTCACACAGATCACACTGTATTACAATAAAAGATCTCGAGTTGTGCTGGTTGTGTGGGTGAGGCATGTATTCTCTCAGGGTTGTATTCCTTTCAATCACGTGTTTATTCTGAAGTTGACACATTTCCCCCTCTGTAGTGAGTTGTATTGCTGCAGATGCAGGGCAAAGTACAGGCAGTTATATGAGCAGTGAGAGCACATCTCTGCTGGTATCACCCTGCAGACAGGATGTGGGGGCGGGGGAGGTGGTTTCAGTTTGACTGATTTATCTTTTCAGTCACACCTTTTCTTTGGATTATCAGCTCCGGAGAACCCAGTCTCCAGGTGAAATTCTGAAAGCAGAATAAAACCTCAGCCATGAGTTATTTTAAAAGCATTGTCGAAAGGGAAAAGTACAGTGTGTGAGAGAGATGGAAGATGAGGATGAGGGGGTGGATGGGTGGCGTTTCCCAGTGCTGATTGGTGCAACCCACCTAGAAACACTCAAAGTCTGCGTGGGAGGCTCTGTGGGCTGGAAAGGGTGTATGCTGAGGTGAGTGGGCATCACTGACTTTGAGACTCAGTAGAATTAATCTAAGGAAAAAGAGAGATGTGGTCAGCAGCAGCAGCAGTAGCAGCAGTGGTCCTAATCACACAGAGGCCTATGTGTGCGTTTGTACGTCCCTCTTCCTCCATGCCAAACCCCAGAAGGCAGGCTGAAGGGCCATGTGATGCCACCCACTCTCGAGTGCAGTGCATGGCAGGGCTGGCTCTAGCTCCTGCAGAGCGGGTGGGATGAGCTCAGATATTGGAGGCTGGCACTGGCTGAGAACAAGGCTTAGCTATGGGAGGTGGGGGCGAGTTTGGCATTACCACTCACTACAGCAGATGCATCAAAGACAGCAACCCTGCTTAAAACACAACAGCACTGTGAATACTGTCAGGTAGAGTGGCTTACAATCTAGGTATGGAGAATAGTTGACGAGAATAGAGCAAAGAGGATCTAAATATTCAATTTTTACACCCATGAACATGTGTAATTGTTCCTTGTTTTAATTTCATCATCTTAATTAGACAACTACTTACCATAAAAAAATCAATATTTATGAACTATTGTGTTGGGTTAAGGCCTCTAATGAGTTATAATTGTGTGAGGAAGGAACAGATGCATCTGAAAGGGGAAATAAAAGGCCGTTCAGAAATACTGTATACCGGGTGTTTTTAGTATGAGTCTTGCTTAGAAATGAGTTCAGTGAATTTGACAACACGGAGGCTGTGCTGTGCTGTCTGAGAGGATGAGGGGCCTGCCAAACTACTGCTGTAAGCCTAATAGAGCTCTTTGTTGCTATGAGAAGCAAAGGGAGGTCCCTTATGCAAATTCAAAGGAAATTCTGAGAAAAGGGAATCCAAGAAAGGAGACAATGCACTCTGTCTCATTCAGTTGGCTACTTGTTATGGAAGAAGCAGGACACAAGAACTCGGGATACATTGCTGTGTAGAGAGAGGCCCTCATGTGCCATTTTGTGAGTAATATTATACATCACGTGGAGATAATTCATCGTCCAAACTTCACAAGTCATTCCATATTATTAGCAGCCGCAATCCGCAACCGTGACCTGAAAGCATGGGGCAACAGTTGGAGAAGTCTCCGGCAGCCCGGTCACAAGACTATACACTCAGTCAGAGGTATGCAATTCATCCCACACATAACAGGCTGCAGCTGACAGAGCAACCTTCTCCTCACTCTCACTCCACCAACTCAGCCTGCTGCTCTTGTATGCACTGCGGACACTTTAAAAGCAAAGTCTAATCTAAACCTCCTACTCATATTCAGAGATTACTCATTAACAAAGATTAAACGGCTCAAAGTTTCTATAGTTTATCAGTACAATGCAGGGGTCGATTTGTTGGTTTGTTAACACTTCTGCCTACTGTTAGAACCCATATAGTTTCTCTTCTCACTTCCTTTTTTTAAATATATATATATATATATATATATATATATCTGTGGGTGCTTTATACAGCCACACTGGTGAAAATTCTATGTAATGGTTGCAATGTTAGCCATCTTAGTTTAGCATGCTAACATTTGCTAGTTAGCAGAAACACAAGATTACTTTGTAGGTATTTAGTCTTAAACCAAATCTGGAAGACATTATTATACTATTTAGACCTGGCACTACAGATGCAAAGTCAGAATTTGTAACTTATTTTATAAAGTTAATACAAATGATTACATTAATGTCTCTAGTTTTGCTGGTGTTTTAATGTACACCAAACATTTGACATATTAAAACCTGATAATGGCGTTAAATAAGACGTTAGCGGATCACCAAAGTGATTGCAGCTGATCACAAAGGGGACATCAATGTGTGTATAAAATGTCATGTAATACTACTACAAAAGAAAAGTCAGGGAAATCCATCCAGCTGTTTTTGAGATATTTCAGCTTGGATGTGGTGATTGACGGAGTGTGGTGAATCATGGATGAGTGTGAAATCAGTGAAGACAATTTGACTGAAAGCCAATTAGGTGTCAGTGTTTGATGCACTTGGTTGAAACACTCCTTTCAGGGCAATTCTCATGCAAAGTCGCCTTATATCTGAAAATTAAATTAAGTCATAACTATGATAAACAAATAATTAAACCTTTTCTTTGGATGTGGTGAGTCATATCTGTGTGGTGTTTGATATGACTCATATACAGCAAGTCCTCACTAGATATAACCATTGCAGGGATGGAGGAGATACTTCACATGAATGCACTTGCAGATTTTCACTGCGTGGCATCAATCCTCTTGCCAACGTAGGAGAGTCTCTGGAGGAATAAGTTGCAGCTCTCTGGAACGCTGCCCTACTTAGTTCACTCCTAAGAATCTCAAATCTGTAACCTCAGACCAATTTTGGTGGGAATTTTCCCCTCGCTCTATTTTCTTTGACTCATTCAAATAGTCGACCCAGGATTAATTACCTCTTTCCATTCATGCTGAGTCTTATAAATAACCAGTGAAATTGTTGCATTCTAAAAATTGTGTCAGCCTCTTAAAAGGAGAAAGCCACTATTTTTACATATTAAGATCTACTGGGTGTGTTAGTCAGCTGGTGCTGAAGACTCTAGGCGCGGTCATTACATTTCCATTCCATGAAATTTTCCTTCCCTGGCTCAGAAAAATGCGTAATGGCTCATAAATATTAATTCACAACATTATTTCATCACAAACTTACTGGGTGTAAGAGTGATGCTACAGTTTATAGTCAGGTAGTGTGCTTATTTTTGAAAAATGGTGATAAAACACACATCAAAACACTCACAAAACTATTTATATTGTCTGACTGAGCACATCTGCCCAAGAAACCACAACTGGCTAGATATCGCACCGAAACAAGAAACACCCGCTAAAATGTTTCCAGTAGAAAAGAATTATAAAAGGATTGCATATTCTAACAAAAAGTAACATGACCGTACCTTAAGAAATGAACCCTGGTGATGCCATAGTGATGTCATGAGGGTTATCGGCACACTAGCACCATTTGGGAACCTCTGCCTTTTGCTTTAGCAGTTGATTTTTATGATTTAGAGTGAAATGTTTCAACAACAATTTGACAGATGGTAAATGGTTAAATGTCAACATAGCCTACCAACAAACTGACATTCTATGCTAAAATAAGATAGTGAGAGTGACATCAGTATGTTAATGTTTTCATTTTTAGCATTTAGCTTAGTATAGCCTTCCAGTGCTGGGTGCTGTAAACAGCCTTGTCTACAGAAAGCATTACATTTGCCACATGGAGTTTTAAAGAGCAGGAAGGGTCCACAATCCATTTACATTACTATATTTGTAGGATCCAGTGTTTTTTGTGCTTGATCCACATTAGCAATTGTAATCTCTCAAGTGCCCCAACATTATATCAATACTATACAACGGTATATCAATACTACATTTCTTGGAGCACCTCTTTAAAAGTGATAGTATAGTTGTAAGCATTGTTTCCTGTCCAAATGGTAGTGTTCAGTATCTTAATCAGATCTGGTACATGAGTCATTTCAGCCTGTTATCATTTACCTGAAGGCCCTGCTAGAAAACACAAAAGAAGCTGAAAGTGAACAGCAAAGACATACCAAATGTGGATAAAGAAAGATTACACCACCTTGAAGAAAAACAAAAATGACGCAGACACATCATGTTTGTAACAATAAACTATTTTTTTTTCATATTTACATCTGTACCTAATGTGCAAATTAATAATTTAAAGTAGTGTAAAACTCTTAAAGGAATAAAAAAATCATATCTTACAGTCCTAACATGGTGAGAGTCCATGAACTGGTCACATAGAAACAAACAGGAGCAACACTGCAGTGTGTACAGGAGAGAGACAGAAGCGAACCGCAGTGGACATCCTTGGCCAGGACACACTTAGTTAAGGACAGCATGGTACATTATCCAAGCATCACCAGAACAAACGGCAACACAAACACTGCGTCTTTACAGTAGTCATGTCGAATGAGCAGAAAGCACTTGGAGGCCTGGGGTTTTAAAAACCCCCTTGATTGGTTAAAGCACTGATGATCACAAAGGCTTGAGGTGCTCTTAGCAGCAGGTGCTTCTTTTAACGGCCTCTAAATATGGAAGAAGAACAGACAATCTCACACTGGACCGGTGACACATCTATACTGCAGGTCACCACATAGTGCTAATAGCATGATTGCACATTGTGTTGTGTGTGTAAGGGGGGGAAGAGACACGTAATCACACTTCAGACAAATATGCATCGGCCTGCTCTCACTATCCACAATTCTTCTCATCTAAAGACATTTACCAATTAGAGTAGTTGACAGGCGACTCAGAAAAACACACCATAAACACTGCATATTTTTGAGAAGCAATTCATCATATGCACATTGTTCAGTGTTTGGCACGAAAAACATTTTTGAAAATTTGAATTGCAATTTTTTTTAAGAAGCCAGTTTGGCAGTGCTTGTGGTTGTTAAGAGATTGACTACGGGCAGAAATGTTAAGTGATATCTTACACAATAGAGTGTAAGGACACAAAAGAGTCCAATTCTAACACAGCAAACCCTTTGCACTGTGTTAAGAACAAAAGGTACACTTAACAAATGAGATAGTTTTACATTTCATCCTAATCCAACATTACAATCTATAATGCTTATACATTTTAATTCCTGTAGTTCAAATTTGCTTACAAAAGCACACCGTGACAATCCTTTACAATTTACAAGACACAGTTAACCTACAGTAACTATATTATTGGTGCATAGACAAAATTGGGAGAGGGTGTAGCAAAAATCACCAATTTATTGCTTTAAAGTCTAATATTAATCTCCCATTAATTTTTTTTGATTGCAAAACAACTACAAATTTTCCACAGAGATTTTGAAGAACCAAGCAGAGGTATTGCATTCAAACTGATTAAAAGAGCTAAAATGTTCTCTCCTGACGAGATTTAAATATTTTGTACTTTGAAAAATAAAGAACTTTCCCTCACATCAAGTTACATCACAGAGAGATGACTTTTACTCTAAAACAAGTAAAAGACTAAATTCAATGAGACAGAAAAAGAAAACAAAATAAGCACAATATCTGGCCAAAGTTGCTCACTGTTTCAAGTTCTGCTTCCCCCATCATAAAGTAATAATCTTTAGTAACAAGGGAAGGGTGACAGGAATACAAGAGCATTCTTCAACAAAATAAGAAAATGTTTGCCACCACGTTGTTCTAAATGCAGAGTGCAGATGGTGTCGTTCCCTCAGTCTCCTGCGGCCTTGCTGACAAGTGGCTGAAGTGGTGGTGATGGCTATGCAGGCCTCTGCACTTTGCTCTCCCTCTCCCTGCGTTTCAGCTCCTCTCTGTAGCAGTAGGAGCAGTAGTTGTCTGTCTCTGGTCTACCATAGAAGGAGCAGTTCTCCCTCTTGCAGCGGCGCTGCTGAAAGCAGTACAAAGGGCTTCCAGAGCTCCGCCCTTTGGTTTTGTCTTGGTTGAGCCAGGTGTGAGATGAGTTGTCCTCATCAGCAAACTCCAGGCAGTCCTGAATGTCTCCCGCATCGAATCCATTGGTGTAAGTGTGGGACTTGTGTTCTCCAGGCATGTTATACGACAGGGTCTCTATGGTGTTAACAGTGCGCACCCCTGACAAGCGAGCAGGGCTGTAACTCTGGGAGGAGAGTGTGCGGTTCTGCTGGGGGTATGTGGCACATGTCTTTAGGGTGCTCACCACAGGCTTATAGGGGTCATCCTGGAAGATGGAGGATTGCATGTTGACATCTTGTAAGTGAATCACGCTGTGCCTCTGGATGGGCGGTGTATGGCTGTAGTGGGCAGACACAGGAACAGGCCCAGGTCTTTTAGCACCAATACTGGGGGAGGAGTAAGGCGCAGGGGCTGGGGCTGGGTGGGAGACATGGTGGGAGACTGGGGGGGTGAGAGGAGGGACTGGGACAGAGACAAGAGGGGCTGCAGGGGTGGGACTGTTCCTGCCCTGCATCTTGAGACCTAGGGGGTTCTGTGAGTTGTGGTTGTAGGTGTGGGTGTGGTGTGGCAGGATGGGAGAGCAGCTCTCCGGAGGCGAACTGTCTGATCTCTCCCTCTGGAAGACACTCTCATGCTCAGGCTTTTTTGCAGCCATCTCATTAGTGGCAGGGGGCTTCTTCTCTGCCTCCTTTCTCTTTTGCTCCTGCTCCTGGCTGAAGCGCTCCTGGGCGTTGGTCAGGTAATAGCTGATCATCTCCTCATGGAACTGATGTCGATGGCTAGTGAGGAGGAGGCCTGCGAAAATGAACTTGCGCTCCCCCTGCATGGCAGCCCGCAGGATGTTGAGGCTGAGCTTGACATCCGTGCTGTATTTCCAGTTTTCCAGGGTCTTGTCCCCTGAGACCCTCCCTGCACTGTCCTGTCTCTCAGTGGGGGAGGAGCTGGAGGGTCTGTCTCTATCTGTAGGGGAGGGGCTAGTGGCCTTCTCAGAGGAGGTGGAGCTGGCAGACTGGCCAGAGTCATCCTTGCTTCCCTTGGTTGTTTTGGACTCCTTCTTCTTTGCCTTTTCCCCTCCATTCTCCCCATTACGACCTGAGCCAGAGTTGGATTTGTTCATTTTGCCATGCACAAGGCCACCTAGACCTCCCATGTTCTTTTTCAGCTTGATTCCCAGGGTTTTGCTGAAGCTACCTAGTTTGTTAGCTACAGAATCAGCCCGGCTCTTTTCTTTGTCTTTGCGCTGCTTGTCTTTGTCCTTTTCCTTGCTGGGCTTGCCGGTGTTGACGTTGGAGTTGCTGCCGACAGACTCGCGGTCAGAGTCCATTGACTCAGCTAGAGACTGGACATCCTCACCTGCAGAGGCTGTGGGAGACTCTGGCTGAGCCAGGGGAGCCTGAAAATAGACAAACATACAAATACAAACAGTGATGAAGAAAATACAGACCACTGAATAAGCAATATCACTTTTCATAATGCTTTAGTTGAAAAAATATATCTAGTTGACCAGTGGAGAACATTAAAGATTCCCAGTGTACACAAAATAGTGGTGTTTTTTTTGTATGATTCATAATCAGCACACACATGGATGTCTGAGATTACTGCATTCTGACAGTAGATAAAACTGATTGATTGGACTATGTGGTTTCAAGAACATCTGGAGTGGAGTCTCTCCAGAGCTAAATTAACCATGACAAACACAGCACACATGTGCCAAAAAAAACATACCCTTGTTTCAGATGGAATTCGGATCCATGTTACATTCATGTAGTTGTGCAGCAGGTTGAGTTTGGCCTCCAGAGACAAGATAAGACTGTGGATGAACATGTTGATTGTTAAGCACTGGTATATATGTAACAGAGTTGACATTTAACAAATGTTTTTCCCTAAAGACATATTATATGACTGAATAGAGAAACACTTATATAATTACAAACATGCAGAAACCTGCTCCATTACATTATATCTATAGAAGAGCCCCTACAAACACTAGACATAGAATTAATAAAGGGTTAAATCGAGAGGTGATGTAATGGAAGCATTTTGAGCATCTTTTCTCTGTATATCTGCATTGTTCATACTGCAGCTTGTTCAAGGATAAGCTAACACTCTGACTGGCAGGAATGTGAAACAAGGACCCCTTACATAAACTCTTTCCTAAACTCAGAGAGGGTGTTGCTGCTTTAGTGAGGCCATGGATGACTGACGTGACTCACAATTTGTTCTCTCTCTGCTCACTCTTTGAAGCGACCTGAGCCTGGAGCCCATAATCAGGGTTAAATCCCCCACATATAGCCTTGTGGGTAGACTAACAGATCTGCCTTGGCTTGCAGCTTTTACTTTCTCACTCCTCATGGGGTTGCTTTGGTAGTCAGCGCCTTTGTGTTCTTTGTTGATAAGCATCAACACATCTGCGGTGTACTACACAGGACTTACTTGGCGAGCTTGGTGTTATCATTGTCATCCCTCCCCCACTCCCAGTCCCTGCCAGGGTCCACGGCGAAATGGAGCGCCAGCAGCTTGTGCTCCGAGTCGGTCAGAGGGATAACAGCTGGAAGAGATGAGATTATAAGAGGGTTAGTTTAGTCTAGTTTTACCACTGGAGACCACAATGCATGCCACACATTCTCACAAGGCCATCATGGTGTCAGAGATAAAGTGACACTCAAATGACACACTAAAATAATGCCACGTTAATTATTCCAGATGCCTGTCAGTGCAGGGTAAAGTATACTGTGGGTGTATTCTATGTGCCATCCACAGAGTTGATGAGTGTCACTCTCAGTGACTCATCCAGACAGTGAAGGACCTTAGTTGGCTATGAAAAAGCGTTAACCTGGTTGCCTCTCCTATAACACAGAACTGGTCCTGTCCTGGTTTCGGTTCTCTAATCCAGTGTAACCAGTTTTTCTACTATTTTCATGAGGAAGAAAAATAAAGATCTGATTTATTACAACTTGGACTGTAGTTGTTGAGCAGCTTTTGATCATATCTGTGACGCTAAATGCTACTAAACAGCTATTAAATTGTGGTGAGACTGTTTTGTCAGCTGTTTCCAAGGTCAAGAAGGAATTTTCAGTTTTAGTTTGGGTCTCGTTTACATAGTTGTGGCCATCATTTATTTTGTTTATGATAACGCTGCACTAAGAGTAATGTCTGACTTTTGGGAGCAGGGCGACATTGCCACTATTTAGAGAAAAACCCCTAAGTGACCACACTTATTAACGTTGGGAAAATAATGCCTCACCGCACAAGAAGACAGTGTGAGCCAAATGACAGCAAGTATTTTTGGTCAAAATTGAACTAGGTCAATCTGTAAACTGTGAGGGAAGTTTACAACGGACAGTTTGGGTCATTTCAGTTTTGTCCTGCAAATACGTCCGACTAAACTGGGACTTTGTTTTAACTACTACAGTTAGTGATTGTTATGACTATGACCGTTCCTCCATAGTTCCCATATCTCAACAGTTAACTTAATAGGAACAATGTTATTATTACCAATACAAATGACAACCAAAACTATGGAAATGAGACCAGTACTAGGAGAAATGGTTGTCTGATTTTTTTTTTTTTTTTTACAAGGAGCCGAGTGCTTCGACAGCTGATCAGGGCTGCACACAATGATTCGGTTTAGTAATAGAGTGCAATCAGACACAGCAGTGCAGGATAAGAGCAGGAGTGCTGAAATAATTTCATTCATCCTCTTCTGATATGATCAGCTTTTTACAAGCAGGAAGGGGTTTTCAACACTAATCACTGGACATAGAACATAAAACAGACACCCACCCGGGCTTCCTCTCGTGGGAGGCGTGCTCAAAGTATGTGCACAGTACGGCCACATACGTGCCTGTGTAAGTGCATGGCTGCCTTTCCAAAGAGGAGGGTGGAGGACTAGCTGGACCCCACTGGCCCACATGACAGCTCTCCTCGGGCTACCTAGTGTGGGGGGCTGTTGTCCACATGACTGCAGAGAGAGGCAGGCTGTTCAAGTCGAGGACAGTCCAGCCTTCGCTGTCAGCCCCAGATGGAAGATACAGTCTCCTCCCTGCCTCATCAATTCTTCCACTGCCAATAGGCTGAGCTCTCTGCAGGCGTCACAGAGACACAGACACCAGGAGCAATGACCACTCCTGTCCCTCATGAAACTACAGGTCAAATCCTCACTCTGTCCATCTTTAGTGTCTTCTTGAGTACCTCTGCGTATGTGCAAAATGCTGTCAAAATACTGTCAAAATACCAAAATGCTGTCAAAATACTGGTACATGCATTGTGGTGATGCCTCTCATTCTTCAAACAGAATCACTGCAGCCACACCCGCACTTGGGCATTTTACAATGATAACATGACCACTTATTTCTGATACCAATAGTCACTAAGCAAACAAATTCCATCAGCTGAGTAAATACATCACTAATAGCACTGCTGACAAATAAGGCCTGTACAGAAATCTGTCAAGAGATGTCAAGATTGCCTCTGCGTCATACACTGCAAATTACAATGCACTTTAAAGACCGTGTAAAGTGACATTTTCTTCTAAACACATTAAATAGGTCATAAATGTATTTCTAAAAAAGGTGTAAAAAGCATTTCAACCATTTAGATTTGAATTGTGGAGCTAAGCTTCACAAACTGTGTTTCAAGATTTCTGTGTTCAGGATTTAGTGGGCGGGTCTGAAAATCACGCAGGGTGATTGGCATAAATCCACCCCTGCTGCTGTAGAGGTATAAATACATTCAGCGCACACTACTACTACTACTACAGTTAGCCAGTTAGCTGAGTTAGCCGCCGAGCTAGCAGCTGAGTTAGCCGCAGAGCTAGCAGTTGAGTTAGCAGCAGTAAGCTCTCAGACGTAGCGTCCATGTTTCTGGCAGAGGTGGTGACTTTGATTGACAAGTGACACTTAGTAGGGGGCGGGTTTGGGACAGCGTTTGGGAGCAGAGAAAGAGGCTGAGTTTTACACAACTTTGAAGCCTATTTTCATATATACAACACACTTTTCTGTGGTATGTCAAACTCAGAAAACATATTTATTCTTACTTTACACAGACTTTAAAAAGGCATGACGGCTGTAGCACAGCCTGGCCACAGTGTCAAACAGTAATGAGAGCAGTTGCACGGCAGCCCTGAAATCTGAGAGAAGAAGAACAGAGAAGAAAAAGGTTTCTTAAAAAAAAAAAAAAAAAAGGTATTGCTTAGAACCGGCTTTCCCAGAAAAATTCATCCATAATCACAAATGCCCACACACACACAAACACAAACACACACACACCTACACACACACAAAAACAGAGGACAGTGAACTAGCTCCCACTCAGTTCCCACTCGGGTCATGCAGCAGGCAACGGAGGTCTGTGAGGTGGCGTCCAGGCTCCCACGATGCAGCTGTCCTCCTTTCTCGCCATTCCAAAGTGCTGTGTGCTGTTGTTCCCACTTGGGCTCAGGCCAGATTCAGAGATTCAACACTGCCAATTGAGCTCTGGGGGACTAAAGTGTGCTGTAATGTATTTACTATCCCTGTTGGCAGCCTTGTTTTGCTGTCCTTGAATGACCGATTCCCATAGCTTACGCCTGGATGACATCATAACTCTCCATGGAATGCGAGCTGTGTACTCAGCAACGTAGCTGCTAGCTCGCCTCGCCGTTTGCATCTTTGATTTCTTTTTGGGGGGGGGGGGGGGGGGGTTATAACATTTTAAGGAAAAAGGGGTGAGGAAACTTGGGTGTAACCTGTGAGGAAACAGCTGTTGGAAATGAGGTAGATAACCTTTCTGTGCATTATATCACTGGTTCGACTGGATTTAATATCTTTGCCTGGTCTGTTTTTTGTTTGTGCACAATGAGCACCTCAAGTATACCGTGCCTTTTGTCATGAGAGCAAAATGAGTGGATTCTCTCCCCTCAGAGAACAAAGTCACCCATTACAAGCTTTTATTCACAGCAGTAACACTGAGCCAATGTTTCCTCTGTTTTGCGATTCAAGAACAATTTGTACTGTCTGGAAAATGAACAAATTTGAATTCCTGACTTTGGTCACTCTGCACAGCTGCAGATTTAAAGGGCCCAATTCACCAGAGTAAACAGCAGTCATGCATATAAACAAGCCAGAGCTTTTTGCCACAGAATTTAACACCGGAACCATAGTGGTAATAACAAGAACATCACATTTGAAGTAACACATAAAACCACAACAAATAAGGTTTTAATTCTTATTGCCATATTGATTTAATTATGCTGACTGGCTGGTGAGTAATACACTGGGTGTCTTTAATAGATAGAGGAATGAAACCCAGCCAGAGCTGGATGGTTACACCACACTGTTATGTAGGTGGTCTTTGTGTAAAAGACGACCATTTACTTCGTTGAAATAGGTGTTACAGGGTTGATGATGGGATGCCAAAGAAAACCTGGAAGTGTTTTGGTTTTGGGACCAGAGCTTGAAATAGCTCCAGACTTTTCCAGAGGGCTAGTTCCCCTCATACGTTGTTTAACCACAGGAGCACAAACAAACTGATAAAAGACATGGCCAGCGGCGTCTACTGAGGAGCCAGTCATTATCACACAGCAGGTGAGGAGCAGCGGGTTGATAGAAAACATACCTGTGTGGACAGAACTCTGAATTCACCTGACTACTTTACTCAGAAAAAACACATGACTGCTCTTTTGGGATGTACTCTGGAAAAAAGAGAAGTCTTGGTCCTTTGCAATAACCCCTGACTTAGGTCACCCATCCCCTGTTACTTTTTCATCATCCACCATCAATATAGCCCCAGCAACCATGCAAGCAGACCATAAAAGGGGCAGCAGCGTGATGTGTCAGTGTGATTTAGAGTCAGGTTACTGGGAGGGACTGTGCTATAATCTTCCATACAGAGGGCCGAAGAAAGAGCCAGTATTCTAACCCGGCCTCTGGCACCTGAACACACACAGGGCCAACAGGCCCTCCGATGCTTTTCGCTGGGTGAAACCAAGAGCAACCCTCCACCTGAGACGTCCACACAGTGGCCTGACTGTCAGGAGAGAGGGTGGGTTTATCGGGGCCCCAGCAGCCCGGGACCCTGCCCATATGTGGTGATGTGGTGAGGGCTTAGGGGCCGGCTGGGGCTACTCTGCCCTAATTGGCAGTGGGAGATTAGATCTGCCTGTCTGTCTGGCATCTGTTCAGAGATATAAGCTAGTTTGGCAACATTGTTTCTGGAAATTCAGAAATGATAAGAAAATGTGACATGGAGGTTCAGAAATAGCATACAAAAACATATAAATATGTTTCTTTCATCCATAACACTACAGAAAAGCATAACCAGAGCAGCATGGATTTGTGTCATTGCTGTGAAATATGATTCATCACATGACATACAAACGCACTACACCAAGAGTACAAGTGTTTTCATAATATCCTGGAGAGAGACTGCAGACAAAACGCACTCTGATCCTATCACAGGACACAGTGTACCAGAATGAAAAAGTACAGTCATCCAGTGGTGTTGTGATCCAGCTACAGTGGGTTCTTTGGATTTATGCACCATCTGGTGGCCAAATAGAAAATCCCCTCGACCACACTGAAACACTCAAATAAAAGTGGGAGTGTGGAATAGTTAGAAGCTGTGGTGAAGGCTGCATTTGATGAGCTTCTGGTATTAAAGGGAATGGCTTCAGGGCAGAGATGGCAGGTTAGTAATCACGTCTGCTAGTCTGCAATGGTTGTACCCTGACTTAATAACTAGGTTGGTGTTTATAGGCCAAGAATAGGACCTCACAGACCAAGAAAAGCACAAGAGAAAGAGAAAGAGAAGGAGGAAATCAGATAGAGGAAGAGAGAAACTGTTTGCGTAAATGTGTCTGTATGTGAGAACGAGAAAGAGTCAGAGAGACAGATTTGGCCGGCTGCCCACGCAAATGATAAGCGAGTTCCACCCACTCAGTTAGAAACAGAAGAGTGCCGTGACTACTAAGACTTGGTTGTCAAGGAGATCCACTCCATGTGAGGATTACTCTGACCTCAAGAATAAGCAAAGCATCCGGAGTGGGAACGCTGGCATCTGAGTGGGCAAACAGGACATGAAAAAGAGTTGTTCAACAAAAACGGGAAATCAACAGTCTCTTGCCACAACATAACCCAATCCATGAGCTCCACACAGCACCATATCACAAATTCCTGTGAAAAAGGCATATATAGACACGCCCACTATAACAAACTATGCTCAACTAACAGCAACTTCAAAGAGAGAAACTATGGATGCACAGGACAGTAACTTAACAGTGTAAATTATTTGGTTGATGCTCAGTCAGTCAGAAGAAGGAGCCACTGTCCACTTTATCCCTACGCTGACCACTCCCTGGTTCCTGCTGCCAACTGGCCTGTTTTAATAATGGATCACAGGTAATTAGACTGCTGTCTCATACATTATTCACCTCTAGCAGGACAGGCAGACCACTCGCCCTCTCTCTTTGCAGTCTACCCACCAAGTTGAAAGTAAAGTCTGTTTGCACATTATTGCACATAACAGCAGGTGACACTTTGGATTTCTAACAGAACGTCAATATAAAGTCTATATTCCAGATCTCAACCTTTCACTCCTGGGATTTTTGTGTCCATGCTTACCTTGCTCTCGCTGCTGGTCTCTCTGCTCCATGGACACCAGCGCGGAGAAGTGAGCCTGATCATAGGCCAGAACCAGAGGTGAGCAGTGGCAGCGGCTTGGAGGCACCTCCAGGGGCAGATAGAGTCCTCCAAATGGGATGGGAGCAAACGCTGGAATTCAGTGATAACACCAACTTAGTGTCATTTCTTTTGTTTATCCTACTACATTGTAAAAGATGGAAGCAAGATAGAGTCTACCTTCTCCTCCTGAGTCTCTGAGCATTGTGTCGGCCACCACTACAATCGGTCTGCGTAACACGTGAGCCAGCACAAACACATGGAACTCCTCCAGACTCTCATAGACCGGATCCTCTGAGTTATCCACCCTGCACAAAACAAACAAACAAACAAACAAAAAAAGTCACATAACACTGAGGAATCATGGGATACTATGACTATTTCCTGAATTGATTGATTGACTGACTGATTCATTCTTAGCCAGAGTAGTAAATGCACATCCTAATCATGCACCTGCACAATCTAATCTGACCCCTCTTGGATCCATTTTGGCCTCTGGCTACCTTTAACAGACCCAATAATAATGTACAAAGCTGAGTGACAAAGAAAGAGGGAGGTAGGGAAGAAAAAAAAGCAGAGGCAGAGCTCTCAGGCATGCAACCACCAGGGAACCAGAGGATGTGCAACAATTAAGTTGTCAGCCACACAAACAGCCATGCTGCCAAATTCACTCTAATAAAGAGCCTCTTAATATGTGAATCCCACTGATCCTATTTAGGGGCTCATCTCACACTAGGACCATCAAACATCCCTAACCTGATTACTGTATTACAGTCAAACTCAATGAGAGGTTAAAACTACCAGACTGAATGAGCAAATTATACTGTTTAATGAGTTATTTGCAGTGGTAAAGGGCTTCGTGCTAGACAAGTCAGGGCTGGGAATTTAGTGAATTTATGTAAAAAGTCAATACACAGATACAAAAACATGCTTCAGTGGCATTTCATTGAAATAAACTTAATCTCTCTCTGTTCATCAATGTTGTTTTTTTTTCTCTTCAACAGATCAGACAGTAACACTTGAGTGTGTGAGAAAATATGTATGTTTATATCAGTGAACATGGAAACAAGAGAAAAACCACACAGGGTTTCTGTGCATAGGAGGAGGAAACCAGAGTTAGTTTCCAATCTGCCTCTGTAGCCTGAGATAAACTCACTCTTATACTTGTTTATGCAACAGGAGGAAGGGAGGGTTGTGAGAATCACATCACCTGCTACAGCTAAAAGTAACCCACAGCTCAGGGGAAGGCTGTTGGAGGCTGCTGCAGCCAAAATGATTAATACTGAGGGCAGCCAGTAGATGGCACAGTACCACGTGTGAGCTTCAGTTATGTTATTAAATCAAGGAAGCAATTTGAAAGAGCAACAGTCCGAGTGGGAACAATGAGTTTCCCTGACAAATCCATCTTAGCGAGAAGGTCACTTTTGTTTTAATCACAGGTCTCCTTCTGTGTCTCACTGTACAAGTCATTAAAACACAGCAGGAGCGTCATAAATGTGTGATGTGGGATGAGAGCTGCACAACTCCACACTGTGACTCTGCTGTTCTGCTCTCCGTCTCACATTATGGAGCAAACAATGCCAGATTCCGGTTAAATAAATGTAATATGTGTGCTGTCTTAGGAGTCCAAAGTGTATATGCTTGCAGGCTTTTTTCAGGGGATAAGTGTGTGCTTGAGTCATACAGCTTACCCTCCACTGGTGTTGCCATTTTTGCTGAGGTGAGTGCGAGGCTCACTGGAGGCCAACTTCAGCAGCTCGTTCCACTCTCTCTCCCACTCCTCCTCGGTGTATACCAGCCCTGACTGTAGACACACACACACAAAAATGGAAACTCTGGTGGGCACGTGCTCATCCTCTCCCACATAGTCCCCATTATCATTCCATGTGTCTATTATTATCTGTTTCTACAAGATTGTTTCCTTAAGCTCTGTGCAGCTGCACGTGTGTGTTTTTTTTTTATCATGTTTTTATGTTAATGAATAGTTTAGCAAAAGACACAGACAGGAAAATGGCTCATTAATGAGAGAAAGATGTATAGCATGCCACAAATGTCCCTGGCCAGACTCAAACCAGGACACCGCCTTTACATGTGATGCGTCTTAGACCACTGGGCCACCAGGAAGCCCTGGGCATGTTTAAAACATAAGCATCTGCACTACTTCTTTGCCTGCGCTATCTTTGGTGACACAATTTGTCTAATAGATTGGCAAATACTTAATAATCCAAGAATGTCAAGAGAGGCGAAAGAAAGTGAGGATGATTCAACAGCATTATTAGCACTGCTACTAAGGCTCACTTGGTATTATATAATTGAAAGTCCAAATGTTGGACCTAGCAAGGAAGCTAAAATGAGCACTTATTAATAAAGGTTACAAGTGGCTCGTCCCTCCACTTGCTCAGATGGATTTCTTAACGTGTCATTAATGAAAGATGATGTGATGCATTTAGGAGGTGTGGTGCGCTAAGATGGACATGCTCCCAACCTCCTTGTTCTGTTGGGTTTGCTGCCACCTCCACCTCCTCTTCAGAGCGTCTCTCTCTGCTCCGCTCTTCATCATGGTGTACAAAGATTTCCTCAGCATCAGGTCTCTGTCGTGGAAGCCCCACATCCCTGATCAACACAGACACAAACAATTGTTAAAGTATATTTAGACTGAGAACATAAATCAACTCTGCAATTAGAGGGCTGAAACAAGAGGCTGCAATTCCAAACTACACAAAACTATACAATTATGTTTCAGTCATTCTGAAATGAAGTCAGCTCTTAAACTTCATATCTAAAAATGTCTTTCATCACTCATCAAAGGGCCTTAGTTGTCTGACTGTCAGTGCAAATTACATTAGCTCTGGTGCCTCTAACCCCAACACCTCCTCACACTGGGGAGTCAACCATCTCCTTCAGCATGGACCTGAATATCCTGTCCTCCCCCAGACCTTGCAGCTGACAGTCTCCTGCAATCTATAAGTCATTTATCCTCCTCTCTCCAACATTTGTTTCCTTTCCCATTCCTTCTTTCTCACTGCTTCCTCTGGATTCAGTGGCCATGATGTATGTTAAGTATAGTGTACACGAGTAGCTCACCTAAAGAGGCAGCATGCAGAAGGCAGTTTCCGTCCCCTGTGGTGGCCAGAGGAAGCAGTTTCTTACAGCTGGTGCACATGGTGGACCACCAGTTCAGACGACCTGCACACACATGCAATATAATGAGTACATCAAACTGGATGTCCATAACTAAACATCATTTCTGTACAAAACTGAGAAACAGGTGGAAACAATGCTTTAAACTGAAAAAGAGCTTGGTGGTCGGGGCTGGACTGCTGACTATCTAACAATAGCATGAAATAAAAGGAAGATTTGTGTACTAGTGTGTCTAACTGGGCTTTACAGGGCCATGACAGCATTGACTTTGCAGATATGGGAAAAAATTAAGTAAAACTTGGTGGAGGACCCCCAGATAGATATGAATTACAATAGTAATAAAGAGTTTAACTGCATGTAGATAGATAGGTGAGGCAGCTGGATTCACAACATCACAAAATCATCAGATTTGAAGTTATTTGTTTTTGTCAGACCAATCAGTGTTGTGAATTCAGCTGCCTCTCAAGGTAAGATGGCAATAGACGGTAACAGCCAGATCGTTCATCCAATCACCTGCCAAGTAATTTTTTGAAAGTGCTTGCCCTTTTCCAAACAGTTTCCATGGATGACTTCTCTGATGGCGCTGTGTAATAAAACATCTAGTGCGTCTGGTTAGTTGGTGTGGGCAACTTGATGGAGTATGGAGAGTGTGTTTTTAATGAGTTAAAGTAGTTCAGTTTATTTAATATCCTTTTTAAAATTTGAAAACATCAAATATATGTAAAAATGGTGTTTCCTATCATTCGGAAATATTGCCAATGGTTACTCTGCTGACATTAAAATTGTCACTCCTTTCATCCATAAATGTCACAAACTACTTTGGTGACTTACATTTTGTGTCTTATATTCAAATGTAGTACTTTATATAATACGGTCTCACAGTATCACTAACAATTATTAGCCAACAAACATGATTAGCCTCAATGGCTGAACTTTGACAGTGATGATTAGCACGGTCCATATGTTTGTACCAAACCTCAAAAATGCAGCAGTCTCCCACCAAAAATCACTCTGAATATCTTCCTCCTCAGTACAGTATCACCAGTTTTTGCTCCATCACCGCCCTGCCTGTGTCCCTGAGGGAGAGAGGACTGCTTCACAGCCCAGGGCACTGCACACTGCTTTACTGCAGTCAGCCTCGCTGCTCTGAGCCTGGGGTGATCTGACTGCATCATTTATTTAACAACAGTAAACACAGAGGAGGCTCTGAATGATTTACCCTCAGTGTATATTGGCTGAAAATGCAGATGTTTTTGCATTTCTCCTTTTGGAGGTCTTGAATTTGCTTTACATGTTAGATATCAAAGTTATTTTTCTAGAAAGACTGACTACTGTTCCATCCCAGTGTGTTTATTGAAGTTACAGTCAAAAAGGAACTACTGTGTATGAGATTCAACCACTCATAAAGTGAGGCAAATACACAACTGGTTGTTTATTTTATTTTTCCTTGATTGCAGAAATGCATATTTTATATGTGTTTAACAAGGCAGTGCTTGTTGATCAAGTGTTTCTGCTGTGGTGTTACCCTCAGTTTATGATGCATATAATTTGGATAAAATGTATAACAGTGTTGAGATTTTAAGACTGTAGATCATTCACTTATTACTAAAAGATCAGATTCACCATCTGGTTGGTTTATTCACTGTTAAAAATGTACTCATAAGATTAGTAGGACATCCTCTATATATATATGTATATATATATATATATATATATATATATATATATATATATATATATATATATATATATATATATATATATATATATGTATATATATTTATGAAACACATAGTGGTGAATGTCAATTAATTTAATACTTCCAATATTCTTCCAAGTTGATCCCAAATTTTGAACAGAATTAGCTGAAAAGGCTGCAGTCTCAGTGTTGGAAGATTTGAAATATCACTAACTCAGTTTCTCTCTGTAAGTTCAAAGCTTCCGCTGGGAGATGAATCCTTTGGGATCCTGGATGCTTTGATTTAGTTGTTGTCGTCTTACTTCCAGATGATGCAGCTACTCTGATCTTCTCAGTTTCTCTGTTTTACTGTCGGTTTCACTCTGAGTCTCTACCTCTCTATCTGTATTATGGACTTTTACTTGCATGTCTCTCTGTTGCTGTTGCTTGTGCATTTCAGTGTAATCTAAATAAAAAATGTGGTGAAACATACAAGATTCTGTTACATATCTCATATCAGTAGTAAGAACACAATAATTGCTGAATAATATTACATCCTACTCACCAGCCTGCTCCAGAGCCATCATGGTGGACTGCTCTATCAGGTCTCTCTCGATGAAGCTCCTGAAATCCTCGCTGTACACGCTGAGGTCTGGTAGCTGGAATGTGTAGATGGGCATCTCAAGAGGGAACTGCTCGCTGGTACAGTCATTGGCCACCTGTAGCCGCGCCAGGGAGACGATAGCAGAGCTGGCGTGGGAGATCCCGCGGGACAGACGCTTCTCTGAAGAGGAGAAGAAGGGAGAGTTGAATAGATGCGTGGGAAGCAACTGAAGAGAAAGAAAAACTTTTGTAGTCATTCGTGGTGGTTTTTGTTGCGGTGGCTGTGTTACCTTGTGCATTGTCCTCCTGCTTTTGTGCACACGGCCTGTCGATCTTGCTGACATGGGTGGGTGTGTCACGTGTCTCTGGCTGCTTGTAGTAGCGGCCCTCATTGAAGACCTGTGGCAGGTTGGCAGTGTGGACCTGCCTGAGCTCCTCATAATCATTCAGAGCAGCACTGAGGTCCCAGTTTTTACCTGTGGGACAGAACAAAATATGCTCCTAATGTACAATAACACCTTCATTTTTTTAAAAACCCACTTTCACTGAAAAATATTCAACATTTTTAAAGAATTAGGGCAGCCTAAATATGATTTTCACTCAATGTCATGTTCCCACGCATCAAAAAAGTTGCTCAGTTTACAGTAAACAAAGGTCATGGTTAATAACTCAGAATATGCTACAGACAGCAGAAAGTGAAGAGGAGAAAAATAACTGCTGCATATAAGCAGGATTCCCTCCAAATAACTGATAAAAACAATAAATAGTTATACTTAAAATGCTATTTAAATAATCTGTTTTCTTTAAAGTTTCATGTGTTTTTAGTAATTGAAATAAATAATGATCATTTCCATATTTTCATGAGTAAAAATAACAAGCCCCACCTATAATGTTATATATAGTTCATATGGGCCACATGGAACAAAGCTGAACAATGATTTTGTCTGAGGAAAAAAAATGCTGAATCATAAGGAGAATAACTAGAGGAGGATGGGTGGTGCCACAAAAATGAAGATAGTGAGGGGAAACAGATCCTTTAACAGAGTGACAGCAATATCCTGACGTGCAGGAGGGACCCACACATACACACACGTATGCCATGAACACCCACAGACACAGTTGTCTCCTCTGGCTCCTGTCTCTCTCACCAAAATCCCTTGCAGGTTTAAAGAGAAACAAGTCAGAGCCTTATTTTATCTCGGTGATGCCAGCGGATCTGTCTGCAGAACAGTCTTTATAAAACTCACATTAACGCCTGCAAACATTCAGAGGGCCAAGTGTCTGGTATCTGCATGTAACTTGAGCATGTTCATGAGACAGGGTCCATTAATGGATGCCCTGTGTAAGAGACCTGCAGGAAGTTGTTCTCTTTCCTCCTGATTCCCAGACATGATGATCCTCTGCTGTCTGAACATGAAACCTGGCACCACTAATCGCAGTCTCTCACACCAATCAATGCAAAACTGATTCTCCTGTATGGATCTGAGTAGTCCGAACTGATAAAAGTCCAGACACATAACCACTCACCACCTAATGCATGTTATTTAATGCTTCAATATTATCCTTCACTTTGTGTAGCATGGAGCGCATTGTTTCAGCTCCTTCATTTGTAATGGCTGTTGTCAGCAAAATGATCACTGAGAAATTCATCTGCCCAGTAAGACCATAGATTATCCACACCAGATCCATTAAAACACAGTAGCTCCACTGAATGTCTGCTTCTTAATTAGGAGGAGTTTCAATACAGAGCTGCAACTAGCGATCATTTTCAGTATTGATTAATCTAATGATTATTCTTTCAATCACAGATTATTTGGGTGGTTCATAAAATGTAAATTGTGACAAATTAAATCAGAACCTATGTTTAATATTTCAATGGGAAGAGTCAAAAACCCAGAGATACTTATAAATATACTCATAAAGGAGAAAACCAGAAAACATTAACTTTTGGGTAGCTGGAGGCAGTGGATTTTTGCTCAAAAAATGTTATATATTTTCTGTTGATTAATCGTTGCAGCTCTTGACAGTAGGAGAACATCTTTGTGAGCAAGTATTCTCTAAAACCTACCAGATTTCATTAAACAAAAACACCAAATTGTGATCATTAACTTTTTTTTAATTTACATCAGTTTTTTCAAATTAAAAAACTCTGATCCAAGGCCTAAGAAACAAATACTGGTTGTCTATAAAGGAGATCACAGAGGTCAAAACACATTCTTCAGTACATAAACCAGCCTCTAGGGGGAAGCACCAAATGAAGTCTGCCTGTCTGCCTCATCAAACCATCCTGACACAGACCAGAGGGGTCACAGAGCAGCTAATTGATGCAGGTCTGTAAAGCTAAAGCTAACAAAGGGACTGAGGCAGCACGGTTTAATACGACTGGCTGAAACAGGACATCCGGGGCCCCATGTCTGTCTTGTCTGAGTGCAGTGTCTTGTTTGGTGTCTGTTAGTGTCACACGTATGCCCCTGTGGCTTTCTGCCAAGGCAGAGTCCGAAAAAAATGACTGGGAGGGAGGGAGCGACAGACACCCAACACTTTAATTCTTTTATCAGACTAGACACCAGCTGCATTATACACACACACACACACACACACACACACACACACACACACACACACACACAAAAAGTTTCCAGGACACACACGTACTGCTAACACTCTATTAGGATTTCATCCCCTAATGGATGCGTGATTAGTGCGGTGCATTTGTTCTTTTATTCCTGTACAGTTGACAAAATTATAACTGCATTTAGAGTTCAGCGTTTCTATATTGGGAAGATATTAGAAAGCAAATGCAAAAACAGAAGCATCACTTGCTCTCTCTGCATATTGATGCCTATTCAACTGACCATCGACCAGCTTTCTGTTGCCGTGTGCACTTTTTCTCTCCTGTGTTTTTTTTCTCCAAGTGGTACTATATGTAAGCTATACAAGTGCCAGCAGCACTCTGCTCATCAATGAGTTCCAATGAATGGGCACAAAGCTCTCTCCAGGGAGAGCACTCGTAAAACCGTCACACTGGCCTCTAAATCAGCAAGCTGGCTCTCTGTTGCGGGCCCCTCTCCTCTCCACCCCTCCTTTGTTTCCTTTCTTTTCCTTTCCCTTCATTTCCTCTCATCCCCTCCACGTACTTCAGTGCAACCGCAGCACATCAGAAATTCCCAAATATCAAATCCTCTAAGTCATAATTTGTTCCTTGTGCTGCAGATGCAGGAGGTCTCTTACCTTCCAGCAGGTCTCTTGCCAGACCTGGTTCTGCCCCGGTGGACCGAACAAAGTCTGACAGGACCGCGTCCATGTCCAGAGTCATGTGATCATGTGTGTGCGCTGCCCAAGGTGCAGCGGAGGCCTTGGTGGACGCCAGCCTTCACGTTCTCATCTAAAAAAAAAAGACAACAACGTATTGTTTTAACAGTAAAATCCACTTCAGCTACACTTTTAAAAACCCATCACTCACTCATGAGGAAACAGTTTCTGGATATGCCCTCTCCTATTTTAATCCCAGCCAGCAGTCTCCGCCTGCTTGTACTGATGTGTAATGCTTCATAGAGCTGATGGTTCATAGTACTGTGAATAGCACTCCACTCCCAGTGCTCCTCCCTCCTCCTGCTAACAGTCAGTCATAACACTATATCCAGCAGCACAGATGTAATATCAACAACACAGCCAGAGGTCGTATCCAGGACACACCTGCCTATCTCCAAATCCTTTGGCCTCTTGCCCATGATCATAACAACACTGAGTCTCTTCCTGCCACAGAGTGTCAAATGGAGGTTTCTGGGTATGATCCAGTATCTTGAACCATATCTGAATTGGACAGCAAGTGACGATGCCTGATGACAGTTTTAGGAGCTGGGTGAATCACTGTGATGTTATTTAGAGTAATTGTTGCTGGAGAACATGTTTACATCATGGCTATTTAGCGCTCAAACTCTAATGATCAACAAGCACTGCCTTGTTAAGTCATAAACAACACTTATAAGGTGCACAAGCGTACACTCCCTAGACCCATGGAATGAATGAGACCATGCATATTTGTCATTCCACTTGAGGCTGTGTGGGTGCCAGAGGAGCGCAACTCAGAGCATTGTCAGTGAAGAAGCAAACACCCACAGGTATGCAGCTCTGACACCAGGCCTCTGTGTGTACTGTGGACCCGGGGATTTGAAGGCTGCTCAGGTCCTTGGCTTTGACCTATTAGGAGTTAGAGCATGCTGGAGACATCTATTCTCTGCCCACGGCTCTCAGCAGCAAGAAGAAGCAGCAGATAGGCTCTAACTTTCAGCGTGCCACATGACATGACTGTTAGACAGACACTCTGCTCTGGAAATAGGGCTGAAAACAAATGGTGTTGTTTCCTGTTTCCGAGGCTGAGAAATATTAGTGGATTTAACAGAGCAATCTCAGATTTGACATGTCCTCTCAGTCAGCGTTATCGTTACATGAGCATTAAGAGCTCACGAACATGGGGAGGAAAAAAAATAGCTGAGCACTGCCTGATTGTTGGCATCAGAGAGAAAATATCCTTGTTCAAGACCCAGTGAATTTAGTCTTTATAATATGCATTATTAATGAGTCAAAGCTGCACTTAAGCTGTAGTTTAGCTGACCTAGTTACTGTCAGCCATTTGCATTGTGTTGCATGTGCATTATTGTACTGGCAGACTCTAAGCACATGAAAACTACAGGATATATAGGGTGGGCCACTTAAACAGTTACGATCAAAGATAATGCTGTGGGCACAATATGGTAGATGCATATGATGCTATCATATCAAAGGTTCAACATGAATGTTTATCTGGCAGTCTTACTTCTTAGAAAGCAACTAAATATTTATTTATAATATTTTTAAAAAGCTTACTTATTTCAATTGTAAGATGCCGTTTACAGTCCTCCTGTGAGGTAGCTCTTATTGTTTGAGGACCAAAGAGACAACATATGTGCACAGAGTTACACTCTCCAGGGGCAGATACTTAACTCAGTACTGAATAATAGTCTACCCGTCAACTGAGAATCACAATATTGCTTCATGGGGCAGAATGCCTTGAGTGTAGTGGTGGGGAGCCATACACAGAAATAGCTGTATATTATAAGTCATGACCTCATCTTTTCCCTTGAGATCAGTCCTATTCAGATCACTTTCCCTGTGGGAGGTAATTATGACTCAGAAACACCCCACTGTGTGTTTTTCTATCTGACATGAAACCATGTGGGCCAGAGGACCTTGTGACTGTCCAGATTCCTGTTAATCATAATGGATATTTGCATATTTGTCACAGACTGTATCAGACTTCTGCAAAAATATGAAGGTATTGCAGCATAGTGAACTAAAAAAAACGTTATTCAAAAGGACAAGACTGTAGTTATGCTATATTTTTTCTTACTGCTGACAAACCCTGTGAAAAGGCCAAATGCCACAGTGTTATTCCCTCCTTAAATTGTCTGTGGCTCTGAGCCCCAAGCCCATCTCATTTCTATTAAAGCTGGGCACAGCTCTGCATTTAATTTTTGCAAATTCTACTCAAACAGAAGTTAACGGTGCACTTCTTGGGGCCTATTTTCAGCTGCTGATTAATAGTCAGTGTATGTAAGACTGACTGAAGTAAATGTACATTGTGATGAAGGAACATGTCTAGTTCTAGGCAGACACTGCAGTTGTTGTTTAGTGATGACAAATACACAACCCAACTGTGTACTGTATGTCCACAAATTTTCTCATCTCTCACAGAAAATGGTGAAAAAATCCAAATATGTTCAGTTTACTGTGATATGAGACTGAAGGAACCAGGAAATATTCATATTTGAGAAGCTGAAATCAGACATTGTTGACATTTTTTTCTTAAAGAATGACTAAATGTGATTTATTTTCTGCTGATTGACTGAAGTGGATATTGTTGCAATAAATGGTTAAAACCGTAATGTGACTATCTTTAGTTTGACATCAACCTGCTTATCCTTTAAATGTTATTTAGCTACTGTAAATGACTGATTGAACTCTCTTCTGCTATCAAACACAGTACACAGTAACATACAGTGTCACAATTGTCAAACGTACTTTCTGTATTTTGGCTGAGGGTTGTTGAGAAGCCATCTGATGACGGTCGGACTGTCAGGACCAGACGTAGCTCTAGTCCATGGCTTCAGAGGCAGCGGAGAGGAGAGGAAGACACTGGGGATGCACAGAGCCCTGAAAAACACAAACACACACACACATTAAAGTTATGCCCCTTAATTCTGATTGGCTGGATTAAGTTTGAAGCTGCTGTAAAACACCCAACCGACACACACCGGTGACTGCATCTGTATAAATGCACTAATCCAAAATTACCCCTCAAGCTACACTTTCATCATGTCATTTAGAAACCATGTTGTCTACCAACTGTCATCAAACTGACAGAAAGTTGCTCTTGATCATTCAACTATCAATTAATTATTGATCAAAGATTGGTGTTTTGCTTCTTTTTAAATAAAAACGTTTTTTCTTAAATTAAATTACATCATTTGATGCCATACTTGAGTGCTTTGAGAACAACTTTTGATGTGTGTAACCTAGAGGGCTGCAACAACGAATCGATAAAATCGATAAAAATCGATTATTAAAAGTGTTGGCAAAGAATTTCATTATCGATTCGTTGTGTCGCGCGATTTACTTGCCAAGTCTCGGAGCAGTTCAGACGCAGCTGAGCAGAGCGCTATCGGTAGAAACGCAAATAACGGTCCGCCCGAAGTCTTCTTGGTTAGGAGCAGTTCACACTATACAACTAGAAAGTGTATGCCGCATCCTGCCGAGGTCGGCACGGAGCGCGCGTGTGCACGATCGGTTTTCTATCGCTTTCGTGCGTCATATCAATGATATGATGTCACTGTGTGGATCATTAACCTTGTTGCAGTGTGCTCTCTGGTTACAGTTAGTGAACTATCAGCTTCTACCTGCTCAGATCACAGTCAGCAGTAGGAGAGGAGAGCAGCAGGGGAATCTAGCGCACATAGTTAGTATGGTAGCCTAATGATGGAAAAAATAAAACTGGTAACTACAAAAATGAACCACAATTTATAGGCTACTGTAAATATATAGTTTCACAGACAGCTTGTATTTTTTCTGGGTTGTGTGTGAAAATCATTAAGAATAATATAAAACCAGTCTGTACACCACCAACATGAACTGGTTTAGACTTTATTCTTGGTTGACACTGCTGGAGGGTAATATTGATTTATAAGTGTGCTCTATTTGTGTGACATGTTGAAACAAATCCTGTTAAAAGTTTGATCATTTTCATTTTTCTTTATTATGGATCTTTTATTTATTGTTCCAACAGCTCATGTCGATTGAACAACAGTGAATACCTCTTTGTGTAGCATACATGTGTATGTTATTTTGTTAAAGCTATCAGACATTAACATTTAGTTGTTTTGTTTAAATTATTATTTATAATTTAATATTACTTTAACAACTCAGGGACGTCCAAGCAGCACTTTGTTGCATTGTCAATTTGAAATGTTTTGTAGTAGTGGAAATTAAAACAAATATTTTTTTATCCAATTCATCGAAAAAATAATCAACCGATTATTCGATTATCAAAATAATCGTTAGGTGCAGCCACCTGTCAGCTGTTATAAAATCACAGTGAAGCAGCTTAATTTCTTCTGAGAGTGCTTTAAACAGTTCAAGGAGCATAGTGTACATAGTAACAGCACCTAAACGCAGCACCAAGACACCACCTTCTGAAATTATTTACTTTGGCGTTATCACATTTCCAGGTCCACTCCCTACACTGACACTGCCACCTACGACACGGTGAAGAAAATGCAGTGCTAGTCTACCTCTCTTCATTTTTACGTAACAAAACGCAAACACGCTGACGCCACTAAAGGCAGAGGAGGTCACTGTCGGGTTGCTGTGCTCCAGGACGACACTGCATGACACAGCGTTTAGAGATGTGATTACAGTGTGTGGAGGGAGGCAGAGACACATGGAAAAAGTGAGAGAAAGCTGTGTGACCGGCTGCCGAGGAAACTGTGGATATTCTGCCGTCCTCCCCAGTGGCTCACACCAGCCGACGCCACTCTCCACCCTCCATCCTCCACCCTCCACCCTCTCAGCAGAGAACTGGCAAGTGCTGAGGAGTTAGTGTCAAAGCTCTCCTAAGTGGGACTGAAATATCCTTCAGTGTCATGCATTATTCACATGAAAAAGTAAAAAGGTTGATATACTCTGTGTCCTCTGTTTATTTGTCCAATCTCTCACAGCGACTTCAAACCACAGCACTGATACAGTTCAAATTAGACAGTTTCCATCCTTAAATGAACAACAATGTGAAGTATTACTAATTCAACCATCGCAGTTATCTGACACATGTAATAAAATAATATTTAGGAGAACCACTTGTATTTAGCAATACCACAAATAGTATAAAAGAACATTTCACTCAACCTAATTGACTAATATTGTCCTTGAGTAAAAAAAAAAAAAAAAAGGAAAATAATTAAGCAGAAGTTCTAAAATAGAAAAGTGATATGAGCAGCAGTCATTATGAAAAGCCCCTGCAGGATCCTGACTAACTTCTAAAATGTTCCAAATAACCTCTCCAACTCAGTGCTCTCAAAAGTGGTGACCATTTCTTCTTTATACTGTCTGTCTTGATAGTTTCTAGGTGAAAAATTGTTATTAAATTACATATTACAAATATCTTATCTGCAGTGACTTTCACACTTTTAACACATGGCCATGAGGGTCAGGGGATCAGACCTGCAATCCTTCAATTAATAGTCAAATAAGCTCTTCCACTTGAGCTACAGTACAGCCACCCTCTGTACAAACTCAAATTAGCCTCATTGTGTCATAATAACTACACTATAACGCTTTACTAAATTCATAGGTAAAATAACAGATTTGAGGATCATAAATAGCTACTCAATTATAATATTGAGAGCACAAGCTGTATGTTTCTGCACCTGCTAATGAGTCATAGTGTGTATGCTTCAATGGTACATTTGGGTCACAGATGAACAGTCGATGTTCACTGCTTGCTGTATCTTTCATCTCGCGGTCTCAACACAAAACACCAGAAGAAGAAGAAGACCACTGGGGGAAATGTGTGGCCTCGCAACTACAGTAGCTACCATCTTTTTTTTTTTTCCACTCGGATGTTTCTGCTCTAACAATCTGCCAAGGCGCACACAAATTAGTAACACATCACAGTCAAGTTGTGTATCCTCCTCACTGTATTTACAAAAGCACTCAGATACATACAAACACACACACACACACACACACACACACACACTGCGTTGTTTGCTTCCTGTGGTCCGCTGACCCGTGAGTGTTGGGCCCGCGGTCCCTCACAAATTTACGAGACAGTAAAAAAAAAAAATGGAGACACTGAATTCGTCTCTTAATCATCTGCCTGCACAAACACTGAAAGACGGCATGTTGTATTATCCTCCAGCAGCTCTTCAGACAACAGTGCCGGCTCACAAACACTGCAGCCTTACAGTGTGAAACCTAACAGCTTCAAATGATTCATTTAATTCCAATTTGGAGCATTCAGCTGCAGATATGATACAGATTAAACATCTATTTAATACATATGAACTCAGATTTGATCACCAGATATATTTTATTCATAAATTGCAGCCACAAAAACTTTACAGACTATTATAAATGAGCCATGGGATGGTTGTCGGATGTACCACGCTTAGCAGTACATCACTTATGTTTATAATTCAAGCACTAAAAGATGAGCAGCTTTTTAATCTAAGTGACATTTGAAACGTAGTATTATCATCATGTATGCATTTAACAGTCAGTTCTAAACTTAATTCAACATTATCAGCTATCAATTAAGATCACAAGACAGTAAACCTACCTGTGTGAATCCTCCAGCTGATGGCTCTTTATGGGTGTTTTAATCTAATTAGGAGGTTTCTCTTTACAGATGTTTTCTAACTCAACCTGACACACTAACACTGAACAGCAGCTCCCCCGCCCGCTACTTCCTTTATGTTCAACACTATTTGAAGCTTCACTACTTTAAACTGCCAATGACTCTGTTGAAGTTACTTTCCTGTGAATGAATCTACAACTAAACAAAAAAAAACGCCCTTTCCTCCATGAACACGTCACTAAGTCATATAGACACAAACAGGGAAAATCACGGGAAAAAACATAATGCATAATTGTTTCCCCATAAAGTTATTCATCATTTTACATTACATTTTCTTTTCCACCATTACGCGCAAATGTGCTACAGGCTATTTTTTTTCCACAATGTACATGTCACACGTAGCCATTTTACAGTAATAGGATGAGTTATAGCTGAGATAATTGTCTCCATACTGAGAGATGATCGCCCACATGCGAGGCAGATACACAGCAGGTGGGAGGTGAACATACTGTACAAACACTTATACTCGACTCTTTGCACTGAATCTCCTCCATAACTGGAAAATGGTCAGGCAGTAAATCCTGTACACAGGTTAGTGGCACTGTATATATTTACAGTTATGCTCTTAAATAAGCTTTTAAAAAACGCTCGCTGCTATTTTTTTGACTTATAATCTGCAAATATGAGTTTATGTAGATGTCAGAATACACTCGAGTGCACTTTGTGGCCTGTATGCTTTCACCATGAAATGCTGTTTGAAAGCAAAACACACCTAAGCATCATTAATTTATGTTTATTGCATTCAAAAAGTCTTATAATTTGTTTTTGTCCCTGCTTTCCTTAAACCTGCTCTCTACTTTTACTTTGGAACGTTTTCAACAATCCTGAAGAAACTTGTAATCAAAGGAGAGCATACATGCATACAGTATATAGTGCAGAGGAGGGACAAAAAAAACTGAACACATCACAATATTATGCAATTCAGTACACTGTGCTGGTTTATTGAGGCTACTGTCAATTGGAGAAACTGATATCTGCTTTTTTATGACGAATTCCTTACTGCAGGATTTTGGACAGCCTGATATCAAAACCTGAAACTTACCAATGATACTTTAAGTCAATTTAGAAATGACTTTCTAATAAACCTGTGCTGGAAATAAAAACAAGACAGTTTATGAATATTAGCTGATTAGCCTTTAAATATTTGGTTGGTAACATTTTCTTTCAGTGTGGAGTCTCCATCATTATACCAACCAATATTTCTAATTAGTGGCTATCATTATATTATCATTCAAATTACTAATCAGCTGAAATAAATGTGGCATTTGAGGACAATAAACCACTGACTGTAAGAGGTGAAAGAGGTCTCACTCAATTTGGAAATATAATGATGCCTCTGTCACCTACCAAACTGTAACATGAAATCAGAAAACTGGAAGACAATCTCAAATAAAATGAACAATATGGAAAAAAGATAGCAAATTTGATTGTATTAAGTTAAAAAGTAGTGTGGCTTATAAAGAAAAATGTATTTTTTGTAAAAATCATTTCCGAAGAGAAAAATGTACCTGAAAGTCAGCTCAAACCTTTTTATACAAAAAATCTTTGAGGTGTATTTGTTGTGTTAATAAATAAAATCTCACTTGAAATCTTCAGCATCAGAGTATGCCAGACTGTGCTATACACATTTTCTTTAAAACTCTGTTTGTCTCATGTGTAGTGTGACATTATTCAATTTATCCCCGTTCCTTTCATCGTTACATATTAAATTCTGTTGTAGTTTCTGTTTCTTTGAAAACGAAAGCCAGGAAATAGTGGACTATATTCTGTGTATTCTCTGATAAATAGAAAAAAATGATTTGATACATGAAACTCTAGCACATTGTTAATACTTAAACTTGAAAAGTAAAGCTTCAAAAGTGATTTCCAAGGTTGTATGAACATTTGAAAACAATGAAATGTCAAAAACATGTCCCACAAAGCACAGTCTTGTAGCCCAGGACTGATTACCAACCAACTTCCATTAACATCTGTCACTACCTGCCCTGCTGCAAAATCAGCCCCCATTCTGACTTGACAAAGCAGGAAATTGTTTAGTCTAATGAGTAAATGAGCTGCACTTGTTATACAGAGTGTGACGAGCTGCCACTGAACCTGCCAGTGGCACAACATCTGGTGCCAGCCTCCAACCCACCTGAAGCCAGGAGAGGATATGTGAGCACACCAGGCAGCTGAGTGGGGATTTCTACATTTTATCATTGTATTTTTGGAAAGTTTAAAGGGCTGAAATATATTTAATACATATCTTTAGCTTGGTCCAGCTTCCAAAATGCAAGATTTTACCTTAATCTCTGTTTCCCATTTTTGCTTTTAATCTTTATATGGTATGATGGTATTGTTTGTTTTTTGACTGTTGGTCACACCAAATAAGCAATGTGACATCATCATATTAGACAATGGGAGCTTGTAATGGGATTTTTCACTATTTTTTTGACATTTACAGTCTAAAAAATAATCAAAAATGCATTGTTAGATTAAATCATGATGAACATAATCATTAGTTACTACACATCTTGGTTTGATACATTCTGATAAGAGCATTGTGTTGATCTTGATATTGATAGTTGATCAAAATGACTGATTCAATGTATCCTCCTTGGCTCGCTTCCCAGCTCACCAGTATAGTGCTTCAAAAACCACTGAAACCTGAAACCTGAACCTGATCTATAAAACAGTGGCAAGACACCTGTCCAGCAACATGCGGGCTTACTACTTGAAGAAAAAATTGAGTTACTCAAAACAAACTTCAAAGACTCTAATCTCTCCTCTGGACAGAATATTTTGGACTCTTCATGGCAGGCAGAGAATCAAATCTTATATTCTGGCGCAGACAAACAAGCTTGGTGGGGCCAAACTGTGGTCTCATCACCAGTGGGTGAGCTGAGCAGCAGTTAGCGGGGCCAAGCACCAACAGGCTGAAACTGCTGTGTTCAACACTGGTAGATAAACACCCTGTGATCCCCCACCTCTTGGGAGTGAGCGAGTGTGTGTGGCGCTACAAATGTGTGTGTCAGTGTGTATTTGTATGCAAGTGCAAAAAACCCTGAGCATGCCTTATTGCATGTTCACCACTCAGTGTGCCCTCAGTGTGTTTACCAAACCCAAGCCAACAGAGCAAGTGCTTCCACAAAGGGCTGCCAAAAACACAGAAGATAGCTAATAAAAGATGGCATTCATTCTTATCCGGTACTTATTTACGTGCCTGTGCACAGAAAAATGTCAGGCCACCCTCTTAGCTGTGGTTAGAAGGGGGGGAAAAACACCTGTGTTTCCAACAACAATGGATTCAACTTTGCTATTTTAATAAAATGGAAACATTTAGAGCAGACAACAGTCTCAAAACGGTGTTGTCGCACAGTTATAATGACGTAATTCAATGACTAAAAGCAGGAGCAGAAAAAAATACAGTCACAGTAGGGAGACCACTTTCAGAGAAACCGATCATTTCTACCTCGCATCAGTACTGAAGAATCAACACAATCCATTAGCGTGTTTCATTTAATGGCACACTTTGGTTGGCATGGGAAATTCATGTAACAGGATATTATAACGTCTCACCGAACAACAAAGTAAGCACTTCAACTATTTCAAAGTCCTTGCTGGAGAGAATCTGAGAATTTCAATGTGGAGCGGAAAGCACCACTTGCTATTCAGCCTTCATATCAGTCAGTCAGCCTCAATCTCTGTCCCTCCTCCTCCTGCAGCCACAATGGCAAGCTTGTACTTGTGGTGATTGTGTATGTGTCTCGCCAGTGCTCGGCTTGCAGGGGCTACATATGTGACAGACGACGTGTGCCTGTGCGTGTGTACGTGCAAAAACACTACCACCTAGACTACATTACAGACGGCCTGTGGCATGAATGATGGTGTCTCAATCAGTGCCTGGGATGACATATTCCAGGGAGGGTTCTTCACGCAGCATTGGCTCATCCAGTTAAACCATTTTGATTTCTGAGAGCTTCATCTCTGCCTGTCTCTCTCTCTTCACTTGCCACCTGGGTGTGTGCAGAGTCTCTCCTCATTCTATTACGCTCTATTCACCACTGGGACTTCCCCTGCCTTGAGGACCCACAGATGGCATAGCTGTAACCTCAGAGTACCCTGACATCCTGAGAAATCGAGTGCTAAGCCTCACGCCCCCTTTGAGAAGGACAGACAGCAAAGGGAAAAAGTGACAGAAAGAGAGACAGGAAGTAAAGATCTTCTGTATATAACTCACTAATACTAACCGCTTCTGTTTGATGCGAGGCAGAAAGAGAGTGTAATACTTTGCAGTCATGCATTCACAGAAATACTTTTTTTCCCCCTCAATCCTTTTCTAAACTCCAAAAAATTGTCTGGCCTCTGTGCAGCGACCCTTCCCATGCAGGGTGAAAGATGCTGCAGGAAGCAATAATGTCACTTTGCATCTCATTGCTGGGCTGCACACTGCCAGTACAGAATATGCATGGAGTGAAGAGTTGTTGTCGATTTGCACTAAATTAATCATCACATTAATATTTGAGTTCAATTTCGATGAATGCTGCAGTGGACACCGGACAGTGTGACCACCTGCACCTGATGGTAACCCAGTTTTTGTTAGAAGCCAGGTGAATTGCTAATTTAAATTTTCCATCACTATCATAAATTTGCACTGCTACACCTGTGCCTCCCATAGCTCACAGACACAAAAAGGTTGCACAACATATATTGCAGAAAGCAACGTTCAGAATTTACACAAGCAATAAATCCATGTAACAAAGAAACAAATAATTCTCGTGTCTGACCTTAAAGTCAAGTCAAATCTTCAGTTCCAACAGAGCTAAAGATAAAGCTCAGCTGTGTGTGCAGCAGCATGCACCCAAACAAAGGCTGAGGGGCACAGAACAAGATCATAACCCCTTAAAATGTCAGTCCCTCCAGCCCCGCTACCACAGCAGCCAATGCATCTTTTTCTCGACTGGGCCCTTTTTGACTGAGTGCCACAAGCAGACAGCTGTGACCAGAGACCGAAGCATCACTAAAGCAGAAGGTTCTTTACTTTTTGTATTTTTAAAGACAAAAAAGCAGCAAAAATCATGAATACTGTGGTTGAAAATGACACATGTAGTGGGTATATTAATGACATCGTTAAAGGTCAGTTTCACGTCTTCAGGTGTGTAGAGAAGAGAAGTAAAGAACTGCTAACTATCTGAATATTTATCTTCTGATCCCACGTGAGATAAACAGACCATCAAGCTGAAGCCAGCTGGTGTTTCCCATTTGAGTTTGTGCTCAGGGAGGGGAGGGTGTCCTCTCCACTGTTCAACACACACACTCCTCTGCTTGCTATCACACTCCTCGCCAGCTCAAGATCTACACGCACGTACACATTTATGGTTTCTTTGAATATTACAGTGTATTGATGGGCTTCATATGTAAAGATTACAGTCATTGCCTACAGGTCAGTGATAACCTGGAGTGTACCGTTACTGTAGCGTGTATATTTTTTACATCTAAGCCCAGGGGATGTGCAGGAGGTTACAATAATGTCACCTAACCACATTTTCCATTTCAGACATGAAAGACACACACACACACACACACACACACAGCCACATGTGCAGTAGCTAAACTAAGCAGCGATACACTGCTTCATGTTCTCTTGTCAACCTGATTATTTCATTGTCGTACGATTAAAGGAAGGAAAATATAGGAAAATGGTGTTCATCACAAAGCAGTGCACAACGTCATGTCAGTGAGAATCATGTAAAATTGTTGCTTTTTTGTGTTAATGACGTACAGAAATGAAATCTCTGTGAAACAAAACCACCCAGTGGAAAGTCTGAATCGATCATGTGACACCTGCATTGTCCTCCAATGTCACCCTAAAGTTTCATTATCTAACAGAAGCTCCAGTAACAAGGGAAACGCTAGAAGAGATTGTTTTGATCTCACAATACCTGTATCACACAGTGCGGCACAGCTATAGGCCTGCCGATGTGTGTGGGCACATGGATGGTTGTGTGTATACACTCAAGTAGGTGGAGAGGGCAATATCACATAACCTAAGTCCTAAATTAGTATCTGCACAAAAAGGCATTAAAACCATGTAAACTCTTCAGTCCCTGATTTCTAGTTCCTGACTTTAGGCACAGTGGTGCTTTAAACAAATGCTGATGTCAGCGTGCTAACATGCAAACAATGAAAATGCTTACATGCTGATGTGTCTACCATGTTAACCACCAGTGTGCATGTTAACATGTTAATATTATAAACAGGTAGAGCTGAGGCTGATGGGAATTTGCAGGTATTTGATGATAAACCAAGTAACATTTTTGACCTAATGGTGGTGCAAGATGAAAATTCAGGGAATCAGTAAAGTCAGTATATTTTGTCCTGAGGGGGCATAAATGTGTTCACCAATCCTTATGGCAATATAGTTGTTAAGATATTTCACAATAAACCAAAAATGTCCAGAAGTCAATGTCTGAACAACGATTCACAGGAATCCATTCAGTAATTAATAATTCAATCTGGACCAAAGTGGTGGACTGGCCGATAGACAGACAGCTATGCCTAAAGCAGTCAGCATGGATACAAACCCAGGGTATCTAACTACATCACAACAATGCTGTGGTGATTTTTCCTCCCTTTCAACACTTTATCTAACTGTGACCACAAACACTGATTGGTTACAGCTCTTCATTTCCTGATGTCCTTCCCACTAGAGGGCAGCACAATAGGGGTAAGGCAGGTCCCAAGGATACCAGCAACTGGGGTGCAGTTTGTAATGAAGTCACTGAAGTCTTAATGTCAGTCAATCATTACATTCTATTGTTTTTGCACATGGTTTGATAGCATGTTTACTAGCTGGAGGACAAAATCTATTTGCCTTTTCTGTGAAAATGAAATTGAATTGAGTTGGTTGGAGCAGACCAGTGGCCTTATGACACTGCCACTGGGTTTATTGGACATGCACATTTAGACAAAAAGTTAGACACCTTTTCTGCCAAGTACATTAAACAGAATATATAAAAGTAGCTTGAGTTGCATCATTTGATGGCAACAAAAATGTATCTGCTCTATAAAAACCTGAACTTGGAATGAATTCATCCCTCCTCAGCAGTACATAGTGTTTGTTGTAAGTGCTATTGATATTGAAGAAACAACACCACTTTAAATGTAACCTTGGCTAATGTGTTCTATCAGAGGTAATAGATAAATGACAAGGCTCTCCAGATGCTAACAATCATAAAGAATCAAATATGAATAACAATTAGCTTGACAAGGCAGACTGGCATTCAAATGATTATCAGAGCACTGCTTAATAACAATAATACTACACACTGCACTGCTCACTTGTGTAGCCTGACATTTTTAAACATGCTACAAAAGTGCCCCAAGAGCTTGTGGCACTTTGCTCTGGACAGTTTGACTGAAAGAACAATGATTAGCCACCCAAACAGGCTTTGATGCTAACTGCAATGCTTCATTTTATGTGACACCCAAACTGTGCCTGTTGAGCACACTTAACCAGAGCACAAGTCAACAATTAATAGAGGGCTGCAAAAGAAGTGCAGATACTATGAATATGATGAATGTGTCATTTACTCCCCATTACACAGGAACGGCAAAAGAGATGAATTGATCTAAGCCTGCTCCACAAACATCAGGAAAAGAAAATCCTGGACTTGAAAAACTTGGAATGATGCATGTTCTCCACCCCAGCCTCAAGTGTACCCACATGCAGGGCATTCAGTGGGTGGGGGTGCATTGTAGAAGAAAGATGTGTCATGTTTAGTTTAAGTGATTCACTGATCTGACGTGGTCTGATTCATTTTGAAAAGGTTTTTTTTGTATGCAAATATGTAAGCTTTTGACTTGCTAGTTTAAAGCTAATTAATTTCCTGATTTAACTTGTTCCTTTGCATGAGAGTGTTTGTGAGCTAGCCAGAAAAGAGAAACATTATATGGCCATTCTTTTGGTTATTGATTTTTTTCAGATATGCCAGCAGCGATGTGTACTGTACAAAGACAGCAGCTTATCATGCATTTTGTAAATATGCTAAGCATTTCATTGCAGTCATTTTAAGTAACTAATGTGATATTAACAAACCTTAAATCTACAGTACAAGATCTTATTGCAGTCTAGGCTTTCTCAACCTTATTCAGACCCCCAACCTGGATTTGAAGGTTTTAAGATTCTCTTGACAGCAAAACAGCTCAATTGTCAAGTTGTCAATGTTCAAAAGCAGAACAAACAGACTATATAAAAACACAATACGTCAGTTTAAGAAATTCCCAGTGTGACCCCATCTACATATCAAGAGACCTCACATGGGGTCCAGACCCCAAAGATGCGAAAATATGTAGGTGGATGGAAGGACAATATGCCTATGAGAATATGTGGGAGGCATAAAGAAGTAGTGGGAGTAGAGTAGCTGCAGGGTGTATTATGAGCTGCTTGTGAAATTAATACAACTCTGGCTTTATACTATGTGCAACTGTATGACTGTAAAAATATGGTGACAACATGAAAACATTCATTGGATAAATATAGTGCAGAAAAATATAGGCTATAGGCATCCTTTTTGACCCTCTTGAGTCATCCTGGATCTCCTCTTCCTCATTTAACCAGGAAGAAGTCAATGAAGATAGGAGGAATATATTACTAGAGCTGGAAGGAAGGGAAAATTTACACCCCGGTGTTCCATGACTGTTTTGTTTAGTGTTTGATGAGATGTACTGTTTCTGATGGAGTAAAGATGAAATAAAGGGCAATGACAGTGACAGACAGCAGAGCATTTGTTTCCTCTACTTAAGATAATGAATGACGTAAAGAGCACGCTGAACAACAGAGCTTCTGCTTTGTAGTGTCTAACCTGCATTACCCTTTTAACATCTAAATCAATGGAAATACTCTGAGAGACAAAATGGAGATGCATTGAGTTTCCAACAAATGCAGGTGGGTTTTGCAGAGAAAAG